>NC_029793.2:30062251-30141375 GCF_000816755.2 Arachis ipaensis | reverse complement strand
TCTAATTAATAAAAATAAACTTAAATACAATTAGAAGTATTATAAATAAAAAGATAAAAAATGATATTAGGGAATATCATTATTTTGACAATTTTTTTTCTAAACTTCTCTTCTTCCTAATGAATTTTTATACCCTTACACCCCAGTTGGAGAACTACTTGTAGAGCTGGTCAATAACAAAAATTTAAAATCCATTGATAATGCAATTCTTTTACATGCTTTGTGAACAACGGTTAAACTCATTAAAAGAGGATAAAATAACTTAAAAGTACAATAATAAAGTCGTTAAAAAAGGATAAAATAACATAAAAGTACAATAATAAGATAAGCAGGAATATTGTTTTGTTTGGTCGGCACAGGATTAAGGAATAAGCGAACATTATGCTTTGATCAAAACTGTGAGTTTGTGACATGTCAATATTATTCATTAGGTGAGTTAAATGTGACATGTCATTTGGCGGCACGTGGATCCAGTTATATATTAATACAACTGCATAGATTCAGGTACCTCATCTTAATTGGAGAACAGAAAGCGACAACCCAGGAAACAAGGCATGTCTGCAAACCACGTGTTGTAATATTATCCCAAAAATAAAATAGAAAGTTTCTCTAACAAGAGCCAGGCAAAATTTCCGATAATTTTGGACTTCTTTGTCTAACATATGCACTAGCGAGCGTGCTATTAGCCTATTAATAATTCATTTATATAACAGTTTTCATACATATTTTTATTGATTACTATTATATAATAAATTAATAATNGAAGAATTAGTAAAAAAAGTTAAAATAAAAATATTTTTCTTTTTGACAAAAAAATTATAAGAAAAATAGTAATATAAATATAGAGTATATAATTCTCCACATCCAAGCAATTTTACATCCAAGTTCATCCAAGTAATTTGAGTTACGCGTTTTTTTTCCGTTTTCTTCCTCTTCCTGCGCTTCTTTTTCTTTTTCTTCTTCTTCTTTCAAATTTACGCTTCTCCTCATTTTTTTATTATTTTTTAATTTCTTTACCATCGTCACTAACAACACCTCTTCCTCTTCCTCTTCCTCCTCCTCCTCCTTCCTTTTTATCCTTCTTCTCCATCATCATCATCATCATCATCATCATCATCATCATCGTCGTCGTCATCATTGTCTTCTTCTAATACGTATCGTCATTATCGTTATCATCGAATTCGAATTTATATAATGGACAATTTTCGGTTCATTTGGTATTATACAATGATTTTGTTTTGAACTAATTTTTGGTTTATTTGAGACGCAAGTGTTTCTGAATTCGAATTTATATAATGGACAATTTTCGGTTCATTTGGTATTATATAATGGTTTCGTTTTGATAATATTTTCTGTTCATTCGAGACGTAGGTGTTTCTGAATTTGAATTTATATAATAGATTATTTTCGGTTCATTTGGTATTATACAATGGTTTTGTTTTTATAATATTTTCGGTTCATTCGATCACCACAGAGAATCAGAATCAATAAAAACGTTAACAAAATGTTGGTATTGTTGGTGATGGCGATAATGATGATGGAGGAGGAAGAAGAAAAGGAAGGAGGAAATCAAAGAAATTCAAATAAAAAAGAAACAGGAGGAAGACGAGGAGGAGGCGATATGGTGGTGGTGACGATAACGATAATTAAAAAAAGATGAAGAAAAAGGAGAAGGAGAAGAAGAAGAAGCAGCAGGAGAAGGAGGAGGAGGAGAAAGAAAAAGAAGAAGATGAAGCCCCGTAGTGTAAACTAAATGACTTGGATGAACTTGGATCTAAAATTGTTTGGATGTGTAACGAGGCTCATAAATATAATCAAGACTTGTATAAGAAAATCAGTAATATAAATATAATCAATAAAGATTAATACATGGTACAAGAAGAGGCCCCGAAGTATAGAAAAAACGTTGTAAGCTTCATAGAGAAAAGTATTCATTCGCAACCTCCTATCCCTCCTTTAATTTTCTGAAACTAACACTGATGGGTCTGTTTTCAAAGATGGTACAACAGCCTACGACAAAATAATGAGACACTATAACAAAAATGTTCAGTACCGTCGAAATTATCATCGAATTTAGTGTCGAATTGTACTGATAAATTTACTGTCAGATTTTCTGACGAAAAGGAGGAGAAATTCGTCGCCATATAAGATTACCGTCGGAACAGATTTTTCGTCGCTAAAGGTGATGGTAATTATTGACGCAAAAATGTAACTCATTAGCGCCAATGTTACTGTCATGTTTTTTCATCGATATATTTTGCCGATATCACAGTTTAGTGAAACGCATCATTTTGGTGATTTACCGTCGGATTATTCTGGCAGTAAATTCTACGGTGAAATTGGGGTAAAATTCAAACATGAAACACTGCCCCCCACTTGTGCGAACATTGTCTCTCTCTTTTCTCTCTCTCTCTCTCTCTCTCTCTCTCTCCTCGTCTTCTCTCTCCCTCGCCGTCGAAGTTGTCACCGTTGCCATCCCCTGGAGCATGTCGTCATGGTCGCTACATCCTCTGCCGTGGTTGTTGTTCACGTCACCATCACCGCCGCCTCTGTTACCACCACGTTAAAGAGACCTTGCAATCACTATCATCAGATGTATTGTTGGTATGGTTATTTTATTTTTTTCATATTAATTTGTGAGTTCAGCATTTTGTTAGGGTTTTTGTTAAATCAGTAGTTAAATTTATTTAATGAAGTGTGTGATTAGGAATTGTTCTGTTAATTTAATGTAAGTAAAAATAAAAAAAATGTTAGAGTAGGTTAAGTAAGGTAAGATTAAGAGTGCTTGAGTTATTGGAAAATTTTAGTTGAATTTAGCGAATGAATTTCTTTCAATTGCATCAACCTTATGTCGGTTATTTTTGTCATGCCTCTTGTTAGTTTGGTGAAATTAGAATTAGGTTTTAATTAATTGGAATAATGAGTTTTACTTATTCTTTTAAATTAGTTTTTGAATTAGTTTCAGCTTGTGAATTTAATATGTTGTCCTTTTTATTAGGACAGTGCTATTTTCTTTGAGATTAGTTGGAGATTGCTTTTTTTGTTGTTTATGTAGTAATATTCTAGGTTGGTTTTCTATCTCTAAATATAATGAATTGTTTAAATTGTATGTTGGACTTACTTTTCCTAGGATAGAGTTTTAGGACAGAAGTGAGAGAAGGTCGCGTAGTGGCACCTTCTAAAAACCATTGTTTGCTGAAAAATTGTGGAGTTATAAGGGGTTGCGCACTAAATCGGTTAAGATTTAATGTTTTATTGAATACGTGTATGTTATAATTTATGCCTATAGTTATTTCCTCTGTGAAAACTGCTATATTTATTTGATGGATGTCTCTAAATTAAGGAGAAGTTCTGCCGAATTTATTTAAATTGTTTAAAATATATTTGGTTTGTCAGAAAATGATAATTATATTTAGCGGGAGATTCTAATTATAGGGTACACTCTGCCGAATTTTCTAAAAATTTTAATAAGTTGTGTTATTGGTTGAATTCTAGGGTGTGTATTGCAATATGATTCCAAGTTATCATTTATGGATGTATGATAGGGATAATGATAACGGTAGTTTTAAAAACCTGAATTCTTTGAGGGGGTTGACGCGTTTATTGCGTTTTTGCGCATATCTTCAGGATAGAACCGTTTAGGTCTGAAGGAGTATTTAGGTGTCCGTGACATAAGTGTTGGCTGATTAAGTGGTTAGGACCTGCAGACATAACGCTTCATCTCTACCATAATAGGTTTAAAGATGAGTATTAGATGTGGACGGAACATGAAGAAGTGGGCGAGCAGGGAATCAACCGGTTTGCCTCGAATTTGAATATGTTCAATGGTCGATCAACAGGGGTTCAAGTGGTGAGAGAACTAAATATAGAAGAAATAAATTGGGAGGGTAACCAAGGGAGATACAATAAGATGGTGTTTGATGCAACAGGTATTACAGAATTGGAAGAGGCTGAACAAGAGCCTAATCTGGAGACAAAGATATTTTATCATCTGTCAGAATCTGTTGTGAAACCTTTGTTCGAGGGGTGCGTTCACTCAAAGTTGTTTGCATGTGCTAGAATGATGAGTATTAAGTCGGAGTCCAATCATACAAGAGTCTTTTGATAAGTGGGTCACCCTTTGCAATAAACTGGTACTTATCGAGACCACAGAAATCCACAAAACTAATAAGAAGCAAATAAGTTATTTTCAAAATTGGGACTAAATTTGGTGAAAATTAATTGTTGTTTGCATGGTTGTATGCTGTATTACAAGAGAGATGCAAACCTAACTGAATGTAGATTTTTTGGATCACCAAGGTTTCAAGTTGAGTGAAAATAGATTGGTAAATGCCGGTTAAAGAGAGTTTCAATGAAACAGATGCACTACTTGCCTTTAATCTCTAGGCTGAAACGATTGTATGCATCGATGAGTTCGGCCCCTCACATGACCTAGCATAGTAACAACAAGAGAGATGATGGAATCATGATGTCCCTGTCACATGGAGAAGCTTGGAAGCATTTTGATCGGGTTCATCCTACATTTGCGAGCAAGCCTAGAAATGTTAGACTAGCTTTGTGCTCTGATGGGTTTGCCCCGAATTCCAACTTCGGTAACGTGTACTTTTTTTGGCTTATAATGGTGACACCTTATAGCCTGAGTCCTAAAATGTGCATGAAAGACCCATACATGTTCCTAACCTGCATCATACCTAGTCCCAGTAATCCAAAGGCCAAAACAAATGTCTTCTTACAGCCTTTGGTGGATGAGTTAAAGGAGTTGTGGATCCATGGTATAGAAACATATGATATTTTGACGAAGACAAACTTCCAACTGTATGCTACATTGATGTGGACCACTAACAACTTTCCTGCAAACGGGATGTTATCAGGTTGGTCCACTCAGGACAGAATGGTATGTCCCATTTTTATGGAGGACATAAAGGCATTTTGGTTGATGAATGATAGTAAGAATTCATGGTTTGATTGCCATCGAAGACTCCTCGATATAGATCATCCTTTTCAGCACAACAATGACTCATTCAAAAAGAATAAAACTGAACAAGAATAGGCACCCATGAGGTTCGGTGGTAGGCAAGTTTGGCATTGTGTCACTAGAATCCCAAGGATCGTCGATAATGGGGAAGGTTTGAGACCTCCTGGATATGGAAGGGAGCATAATTGAACTAAACAAAATATATTTTAGGAGTTGCCTTATTGGAAAGATAACTTGGTTCGACATTGTCTTGATGTGATGCACACTAAAAAAAATGTGTTTGATACTATCATGCATACAGTAATGGACGATGAACGAACAAAGAATAATGATAAGGCTAGGATAAACTTGGTGGACATTTGCAGGTGGCCAGATCTAAACTTAAAGAGACTTGAGAACGGGTGGTGGACTAAACCAAAGGCGGTATTCGCTCTAACGAAGGACAAAAGACAAAATGTTTGTAAGTGAATTAGAGGATTAAAGTTTTCTTATGGTTATGACTCTAATTTAAGAAGGTGTGCAAATGTCTCACAGGGTAGGCTTGCTGGGTTGAAAAGTCATGATTATCACGTCTTCATAGAGTCATTGCTTCCTTTCGCATTCAGAAAACTTCCAACCAATATTTTGAAACTCCTCATAGAAATAAATGAGTTCTTTAGGGAGTTATATGCTACGAAACTAAGCATTAACGATCTCATAATCATGGAAAAGAACATTCCCATCAAACTTTGTAAGCTAGAGAGGATATTCCCTCCATCCGTTTTTAATGTTATGGAACACTTGGCAATCCACCTAGCGTACGAAGTAATACTATGTGGGCCAGTCTAATTTAAGTATATGTACCCATTTGAAAGGATGATTGGTTCATTCAAGCGCATAGTGACGAACAGAGCTCGGATTGAGGGTAGCATCTGCAAAGCATTCCTAGCTAAAGAAGCACCCGCATTTTGCTCATTCTATTTTCAGTCTCATGTTGAGTCACGTAGAACAAGGGTTGGAAGGAACGGTGATAGGGGAGAATCCTCATCAAGTGAAACAACATATCTAATCTTTGCTCTGGAAGGAGATGCAATAGGTGCGGGCAATGACTACTCGTTAGAGTAGAAGAAAATCGATGTTGCACATCTGCATGTGTTGCTAGCTTAACTGTGACCAAATTTTATCCTACCTCATGTGATTTTTTTAAGTCTTCATAAATATTACAATCAGTAAGATATTAAATTCCTAATCTAATCGAAATTTCTTTATCCTATTCTATCATATAGGTTATTCCAAGAGGTAAATCTCGATACTTCATTGAAGAATTTTCGATATCGGTTCAAAGAATTCATCAGCGTGAATCTAGCTGACAGAACAGATTGGGAACTAGTTGCACTTAGTTGTAGGAAATGGAAATTTCAATGAGGATATGCTTCAAGGATGGATCAAAGGTGGGAGGAGCCATATGCTTATGATCAACCCTCTTGGCAACAACCTCCTCCAATGTACTATGAGCAAGAACCATTCCATGATGCATACTAATTTAATGGATATGGTGGACCTCCTTGTGATTATTAATCACAACCACCATATGCCTATGAACCCTCTCCTCAATATAGTCCTCAACCACCATAATCACAAGTCCCATACCACCAAACACCTTCATATGACCTTAACCCTTATCCATCATACCAATCATCATATGAACCATATGAACCATACATAGAACCACCACAACTCCAACATCAATACTCCCAAGAACCACCTCAATATACACCATCTCGATACCCTTATCAAGATGAACCACCTTCCTATTATGAACCCTTTCTCCCAAATGATGAACCCTCCTATCCACCCCAAGCCCCAATGGATGATTCTCTCACTACATTACTTCAAGAGCAACGTGAAGCTCAAAGGAGGACACTAGAACTCATGGCTACCTTGACCGAGCTAGTAAATAATTTAGCCTCCCAACGCTTGGACACTCAAAGTACTCCCATGGCCACATGTGGAGAATCTAATGAGGAGTGTAGCATGAAGGAGAGATTAGAAACTCTGGTGGAGAACAAGGTGTGGGACTTTGTAATGGAACAATTGGAGGAAGCCAAAATTATTGTTGAAGAGGAAGAAGTGGTTGAAGACTTGGGAGATGTTGAAAGTCCATGGGAAGCAAAAGTTGGAGAGCCCTTTAAGGTTGAAGAGGTTGATCAAGAGATGGATTCAATCATTGAAGAATTTTTATCTACAATTGAATCCTCTCCCATTGGACTTGAAAAAGAGGAAGAGGTTGAAGTTGAAGAAGCTTGTCAAGAGGTGATGACATGTCATCATGTCATGTTTTTCTGTACTTTTTCATACAAGAAATTGATGATTAGTGCTTAAATATTGCATACTTTTGTGCTTAAATGGTATATTTCCTTGATCTTTTGATTTTATAAACTTTGTAGGAAATAAGAAGAAAAAGAAGCAAAAAAGCACAAAATAAACTAAAAAGGAGAAAAGAGGAATTTTGAGGCACATTTTGGAGTTTAGGCACGCTTCGAAGCCTTAAGCCATGCTTTTAAAAGCGTGGCCCAGGACTGAATCAAGGAAGCGTGCTCTATTGCACCATCAGTGTTCATTTACAAAGAGAATGCTACGTTGTATCAGTGAACGTTTTCGTGCAATTTCAAAATTGGAATTGGAATTTTGCAACCGACGCGCATGCGCACCTGCCGCGCCCGCGTCGATGTGATATTGTGGGAGATTGGCGCAGATGTGTACGTGACGCCAAGGCGCAGAAGTGAAGTTTCATCATCCACGCGCACGCGCAAAGGGCGCATACGCGTGGGAGGAGCGTTCATGCAGTGGGAGGAGCGTTCATTGCATGAACGCTACGTTCCTTTTGTGAACGCTGCAAGGGACGCGTACGCGTAAGTGACGCGTACGCGTCGATGAGCCAAAGCACCAGGGACGCGGAAGGGCATAGCACGCGTACGTGTGGGTGCCGGAATGCTCCATTCTCTAAATGAACGCAATGTTCTCCTGGGAGCAGAATTATGGTTCGATTTAGCTGATTCTAAGCCCATTGAAGCTCCAAAGCAAGCAGAGCCCATTAACATCACTCAAAGGCAGAAGGATCATCTAGAATAGGAATTTTGCATTTAATTATAATTTGTTTTCAATTTAAATTTCATTTGTAATTTAGGGATGCCTATAAAAAGGCTTTAGATCTGTTAGAAGAGAGAGAGCTCGGTTAGGCTGCTAGACAGCAGTAGGAGTAGGAGTAGGGTAGAATAGAAAACTCTCTTTGATACACTTTTATTCTTCTGGACTTTTACATTTCAAGTATTGAATTCAATTTGGCTTATGAAATTTCAGTTTCTGATAATCTTCTGCTACAATTTCTTGTTCTACAACTTTACAATTCTGTTCTTCTATAATTTCACATTTCCATTCAAATTGAGCTTGATTTACTTTCCTGCACATTTACATCTTCCGCAATTGTTCTCAAGATCTCTTCGATTTCTTGATTTACTGCTTTCTTTACATTCCCTGCACCCAATTCCCTTTACATTTACTGCAATTTACTTTTCTTGCTCTTTAAGCTTCAGCTAATTTACATTCTGCCGATTTACCTTCTGTCCAATTTACCTTTCTTGCCAATTTATATTCTGCAATTTACATTCTACACTTTACAATTCTCTACACTTTATATTATGTTCTTCAATTTTTACTTAATTCACCACTGTTAGCTTGACTAAACCAATCACCTCACTAAAGTTGCTTGATCCATCAATCCCTGTGGGATCGACCTCACTCTTGTGAGTTATTACTACTTGATGTGACCTGGTACACTTGCCGGTGAGTTTGTATGGAAATTTAATTTTCACCCATCAAGTTTTTGGCGCCGTTGTCGGGGATTGATTTAGATCGACAATGATTAAGTGGGTGAGAAGTCTAGATTAAGCATTTTCTTTGTTTTTGTTTTCTGTTTTAAATTGATACCAAGGTGTTTGAGTTATGCCCCATGATGAGCGGATAATTTATACCATTTTTGGCATTGTTTTTACATAGTTTTTAGTATATTTTAATTACTTTTTATTATATTTTTATTAGTTTTTATGCACAAATCACATTTCTGGAATTTACTATGAGTTTGTGTATTTTTCTGTGATTTCAGGTATTTTCTGGCTGAAATTGAAGGACCTGAGCAAAAATCTGATTCAGAGGCTGAAAAAGGACTGCAGTTGCTGTTGGATTCTAACCTCCCTGCACTCCAAATGGATTTTCTGGAGCTACAGAAGCCCAATTGGCGCGCTCTCAGTTGCGTTGGAAAGTATACATCCTGGGCTTTCCATCAATATATAATAGTCCATACTTTGGCCGATATTTGATGGCCCAAACTGGCGTCCAAAGCCAGCCTAAAATATCTTGGCATAAAACGCCTAAACTGGCACAAGAATTGGAATTAAATGCCCAAACTAGCACCAAATCTGGCGTTTAACTCCAGGAAAAGCCTAATCATGAAAAAGCTTCAATGCTCAGCCCAAGCACACACCAAGTGGGCCCCGAAAGTGGATATCTGCACTATCTGCACTTAGTTACTCATTTTCTGTAACCCTAGGTTACTAGTTTAGTATAAAAACTACTTTTAGAGATTTATTTTAAGTCTTTTGACCATCTTTGGAAAAAAAGATTTTGATCTTTGGAATACCTTTTGATCATTGTACACGTTTGGAGGCTAGCTTCACGGTCATGCCTAGACCTTTTTCACTTATGTATTTTCTACGGTGGAGTTTCTACACCCCATAGATTAAGGTGTGGAGCTCTGCTGTTCTTCATGAATTAATACAAGTACTATTGTTTTTCTATTCAACTCACGCCTACTTCTTCTCCAAGATATACTCTCGTACTTAATTCAGTTAAGTCAGAATGAAGGGGTGACCCGTGACAATCACCCAATCTTCGTTACTCGCTTAGCCAAGATCGCGTGACTGACAACCATAAAGCGATCTACATGATGTTCAACGTAGTCATTGGACGACAGCTGGAGTATATTCTCTTGGGTCCCTAATCACGATTCACATCGTCTCTCCTGAAAACAGAGCATTTGAATCTGAGATTAGAACCTTCGTGGTATAGGCTAGAACCATTAGCAGCATTTCTGAGATCCAGAAAGTCTAAACCTTGTCTGTGGTATTCCGAGTAGGATCTGGGAAGGGATGGCTATGACGAGATTCAAACTTGCGAATGTTGGGCGCAGTGACAGTGCGCAAAAGGACAATGGTCCTATTCCGACGGTAGCGGGAACCGACAGATGATTAGTCGTGCGATGACAGCGCATATGGATTTGTTTTCATCCGAGAGGATCTTACAGCTTGCCATGGAAGGAGGTAACGCATGGTTGGAAGAAGGCAGTAGGAACGCAGAAGTTTAGAAGCAACAAAGCATCTCGAGACGCTTATCTGAAATTTCCACCAATGAATTACATAAGTATCTTTATCTTATTTTATGCTTTATTTATCTTTTAATTATTAAAACCTCATAACCAATTGAATCTGCCTAACTGAGATTTACAAGGATGACCATAGCTTGCTTCAAGCCGACAATCTCCTTGGGATCGACCCTTACTCACGTAAAGTTTATTACTTGGATGACCCAGTGCACTTGCTGGTTAGTTACGCGGATTTGTGTAAGAAGTCTTGAGATCACGTTCTCCTACACCAAGTTTTTGGCGCTGTAGCCAGGGAACGAACAATCACGATTTCGCGTACCAAGTTTTTGGCGCCATTGCCTGGGAATGAACAATCACGATTTCGTGTACCAAGTTTTTGGCGCTGTTGTCGGGGATTGTTCGAGTTTGGACAACTGACGGTTCATCTTGTTGCTCAGATTAAGTAATTTTATTTTATGCTTAAGCATTTTATTTTTAATTTTATTTTTGAAAAAAAAAATTTGTCAAAAAAATAAATATAGTTTTCGAAAAATTTATATTTTGTTCTTCAGAATTTTTAAGAACGAATTCTAGAGTTTTAAATGATCTGTTGAAGCCTGGCTGGTTGTCAAGCCATGTCTAAATTCTCTTGGACCGAGGCTTCCGCTTATCATTGCAGGAGCTTTTTGATTCCCATTAATTTGGCTATTGTATGTAATGCTCTGCTGAAGCTTGGCTGGCCATTTGGCCATGTCTAATCTTTTGGACCAAAGCTTTCACATAAAACTTGGCTGGCTATTTAGCCATGTCTAAATTTTTGGACCGAAGCTTTAGACTAACATTGCATGATTCCTGGAATTCCTACTAAAAATTTTGAATTTATTTATTTTCTCTTTTTTCAAATAATTTTCGAAAAATAAAAAAATATTTTAATAAAATCATGGAAACCAAAAATTTCATGTTTAAGTCTTGTGTCAAATTTTAAGTTTGGTATCAATTGCATCTTTTTAATCTTTCTTTAAATTTTCGAAAGTTCATGCATGTGTTCTTCATAATCTTCAAGTTGTTCTTGATAATTTTCCTTGTTTGATCTTTACATTTTCTTGTTTTGTGTCTTTTCTTGTTTTTCATATGCATTCTTGAATTATTAGTGTCTATAGTTTAAAAATTTTTAAGTTTGGTGTCTTGCATGTTTTTCTTTTCTTAAAATTTTCAAAAATATGTTCTTGATGTTCATCATGATCTTCAAAGTGTTCTTGGTGTTCATCTTGACATTTAAAGTGTTCTTACATGCATTTTTTGTTTTAATCTTAAATTTTTATGTTTTTCTCTCTCCTCATTAAAAATTCAAAAACTCAAAAAATATCTTTCTCTTATTTCACTCATAAATTTTGAAATTTTGATTTGATTGAGTCAAAGAGTTTTAAAATTTAGTTGTTTCTTGTTAGTCAAGTCAAAATTTCAATTTAAAAAATTCTATCTTTCTCAAATCTTTTCAAAAATCAAATCTTTTTCATTTTTTTTATATATTTTCGAAAACTTTAAAAATTTGATTTTCAAAATCTTTTTCTTACTTTTATTTCATAATTAATGTTAATAATTAATATTTAGATTCAAAAAATTTCAAGTTGTTACTTGCCTATTAAGAAAGGATCAATCTTTAAATTCTAGAATCATATCTTTTAGTTTCTTGTTAGTCAAGTAATCAACTTTAATTTCAAAAATCAAATCTTTTTAATTTCCTTTTCAAATCTTTTTCAAAATAAATTTCAATCATATATTTTTTAAAATCAATTTCAAAATCTTTTCTAACTTCCTATCTTTTCAAAATTGATTTTCAAATCTTCTTCAATTAACTACTTGACTTTTTGTTTGATGTTAAAAATTTTCCATTTCAATCATATCTTTTTCAAAACCACCTAACTACCTTTTTCTCTCTCCAATTTTCGAAAATCACTAACCACTTTTTCAAAAATCTTTTTTATTAATTAATTTATTTAGTTTTCAAATTTTATTTTATTTCTTCTCTTAATTTTCGAATACTAACCAATAATTAAAATAAAAACAAAAATATTTTCTTTTATTTTAATTTGAATTAGAATTCTCTCTCTCTCATCTCTTTCTATTTATTTATTTATTTATTTACTAACACTTCTCTTCTTATAATTCGAACCCTCTCTCCCTCTCTGTGTTCGAATTCTTCATCTTCTCTCTTCTTCATTCTACTCTTCTATTCTTCTACTCACATAAAGGAATCTCTATACTGTGACATAGAGGATTCCTATTCTTTTCTGTTCTCTTCTTTTTCATATGAGCAAGAGCAAGGATAAGAACATTCTTGTTGAAGCTGATCCGGAACCTGAAAGGATTCTAAAGAGGAAGCTAAGAGAAGCTAAGGCACAACACTCTGGAGAGGACCTGACAGAATTTTTTGAAAAAGAAGAAGAGATGGCCGAAGCCAACAACAATGGTGGAGATGCAAGGAAGATGCTTGGTGACATTATTGCACCCTCTTATGACTTCTGTGGAAGGAGCATTGGTGCACGAAATTGTGATCTCCAGGCTCAAACAAATCCTGATAATGGCTACAAAGCTTGGTGCTCTGATCTTAATTCATAATTGTCACAACTTCGATACAACTAACCAGCAAGTGCACTGGGTCGTCCAAGTAATACCTTACGTGAGTAAGGGTCGAATCCCACGGAGATTGTTGGTATGAAGCAAGCTATGGTCACCTTGTAAATCTCAGTCAGGCAGATATAAAGTGATAATGGTGTTTTCGAATATTATATAATAAAATAGGGATAGAGATACAAAAGCCCTGGATGTCTACTTTCCAACGCAATTGGAAGCGCGCCATTTAGAGTTCTGTAGCTCCAGAAAATCCACTTTGAGTGAAGGGAGGTCAGAATCTAACAGCATCAGCAGTCCTTTTTCAACCTCTGAATCTGATTTCTGCTCAAGTCCCTCAATTTCAGCCAGAAAATACCTGAAATCACAGAAAAACACACAAACTCATAGTAAAGTCCAGAAATGTGAATTTAACATAAAAACTAATGAAAACATCCCTAAAAGTAACTAGATCCTACTAAAAACATACTAAAAACAATGCCAAAAAGCGTATAAATTATCCGCTCATCAAGCATCCCAATTCCTTCAATTGGAGCAAACAACTTTGAGCTTAAGCCTCAATTAGTTTTGGAAGATCCTCATTAGTTCTTAGCTGAATTTTTGCAAATCTGTGACACTGTTAAGACCAATGGGGTTAATCCTGAGGTCTACAGACTTATGCTTTTCCCCTTTGCTATAAGAGACAGAGCTAGGACATGGTTGGACTTACAACCTAAAGAAAGCATGAACTCTTGGGAAAAGTTGGTCAATGCCTTCTTGGCCAAATTTTTTCCACCTCAAAAGTTGATCAAGCTTAGAGTGGAAGTCCAAACCTTCAGACAGAAGGAAGGAGAATCCCTCTATGAAGCTTGGGAAAGATACAATAAATTGATCAGAAGGTGTCCTTTTGACATGTTTTCAGAATGGAGCATCATATGTATATTCTATGATGGTCTGTCTGAATTGTCCAAGATGTCATTGGACCACTCTGCTGGAGGATCTCTTCATCTGAAGAAGACGCCTGTAGAAGCCCAGAACTCATTAAAATGGTTGCAAATAACTAGTTCATGTACACTTCTGAAAGGAATCCTGTGAATAATAGGACAACTCAGAAGAAAGGAGTTCTTGAGATTGATACTCTGAACGCAATATTGGATTAGAACAAAATATTGACTCAGCAAGTCAATATGATTTCTCAGAGTCTGTCTGGAATGCAAGCTGCATCAAGCAGTACTAAGGAAGCTTCCTCTGAAGAAGAAGCCTATGATCCTGAGAATCTTGGAATGGAAGAGGTGAATTACATGGGAGAATCCTATGGAAACACCTATAATCCTTCATGGAGAAATCATCCTAATCTCTAATGGAAGGATCAACAGAAGCCTAATCAAGGCTTTAATAATAATAATGGTGGGAGAACACGGTTTGGCAATAGCGAACCTTTTCCATCATCTTCTCAGTAACAGACAGAGAATTCTAAGCAGAGCCACTCTGACTTAGCAACTGTAGTCTCTGATCTATCTAAGACCACTCTCAGTTTCATGACTGAAGCAAGGTCCTCTATTAAAAATTTGGAGACACAAGTGGGTCATCTGAGTAAAAGAGTTATTGAACTTCCTCCTAGTACTCTCCCAAGCAATACAGAAGAGAATCCAAAAAGAGAGTGCAAGGCCATAAATATAACCAACATGGCCGAACCTAGTGAGGAAGAAAAGGTACTGATTTCCAGTGAGGAAGACCTCAATGGACATCCACTGGCCTCCAAGAAGTTCCCTAATGAGGAACCAAAGGAATCTGAGGCTCATATAGAGACCATAGAGATTCCACTAAACTTACTGTTGCCATTCATGAGCTCTGATGAGTATTCTTCCTCTGAAGAGGATGAAGATATTATTGAAGAGCAAGTTGCTCAATATTTAGGAGCAATCATGAAGCTGAATGCCAAGTTAATTGGTAATGAGACTTGGGAGGATGAACCCCCATTGCTCATCAATGAACTAAATGATCTGGTTCAACTGAAATTACCTCAGAAGAAACAGGATCCTAGAAAGTTCTTAATACCTTGTACCATAGGCACCATGACCTTTGATAAGGCTGAGTGTGACCTGGGGTCAGGGATAAACCTCATGTCCCTCTCTGTAATGGAAAAATTAGGGATCTTTGAGGTGCAAGCTACAAGAATCTTACCAGAGATGGTAGATAATTCAAGGAAACAGGCTTATGAAATTGTAGAGGATGTCTTGGTGAAGGTTGAAGGCCTGTACATCCCTGCTGATTTCATAATCCTAGACACTGGGAAGGAAGAGGATGAATCCATCATCCTAAGAAGACCCTTCCTAGCCACAGCAAGAGCTGTGATTGATGTGGACAGAGGAGAGCTAGTCCTTCAATTGAATGAGGACTATCTTGTGTTTAAGGCTCAAGGATCTTCTTCTATATCCATGGAGAGGAAGCATGAAAAGCTTCTCTTAATACAGAGTCAAACAGAGCCCCCACACTCAACTTCTAAGTTTGGTTTTGGGAGGCCAACATCAAGCTCTGAGTCTCTGTGAAAGCTCTCCAAGAGCTTCATTATCAAGCTATTGACAGTAAAGA
The DNA here is from genome assembly GCF_000816755.2 of Arachis ipaensis. Classification (NCBI taxonomy): domain Eukaryota; kingdom Viridiplantae; phylum Streptophyta; class Magnoliopsida; order Fabales; family Fabaceae; genus Arachis; species Arachis ipaensis. The sequence continues at coordinate 30,125,803 of NC_029793.2, read as the reverse complement.
AGCGCTTGTTGGGAGGCAACCCAATGTTATTTAATTATATTTATTTATTTTCCATTGTTACTTTATATTTTCTTAGGTTGATGATCATGAGCAGTCACAAAAACAACTGAAAAATCAAAAACAGATTGAAAAATAGCATTAAAAATAGTACACCCTGGAGGACAGGCTTACTGGCGTTTAAACTCCAGTAAGGATAGTAGAATGGGCGTTTAACGCCTAGCCTGGCAGCATTCTGGGCGTTAAACGCCAGGATGGGCAGCACTCTGGGCGTTTAACGCTAGAAAGGGCTGTCTGGCATCTGGCTGGCGTTAAACGCCAGAAATGGGCATCTGGCTGGCGTTTAATGCCAGGAATGGGCAGCAGAGTGGCGTTTAACGCCAGGAAAGGTAGCAGAGCTGGCGTTAAACGCCAGATTTGGCACACAATGGGCGTTTGAATGCCAGAATGGTGTAGGGATTCGAATTCCTTGACACCTCAGGATATGTGGACTGATGAGCGGATATTTTATACGCTTTTTGGGGTTAATTTCATATAGTTTTTAGTCTGTTTTAGTTAGTTTTTAGTTTATTTTCATTAGTTTTTAGGAAAAATTCATATTTCTGGACTTTACTATGAGTTTTGTGTTTTTCTGTAATTTCAGGTATTTTTCTGGCTGAAATTGAGGGAGCTGAGCAAAAATCTGATTCAGGCTGAAAAAGGACTGCTGATGTTGTTGGATTCTGACCTCCTTGCACCCAAAGTGGATTTTCTGGAGCTACAGAACTCGAAACGCCGCGCTTCCAATTGCGTTGGAAAGTAGACATCCAGGGCTTTCCAGAAATATATAATAGTCCATACTTTGCTCAAGGATAGACGATGTAAACTGGCGTTCAACGCCAGTTCTCTGCCCAATTCTGGCGTCCAGCGCCAGAAAAGTATCAAAAGTTGGAGTTCAACGCCAGAAATGGATCCAAACCTGGTGTTGAACGCCCAAAATGGCCTTATGCACGTGAATTGCTTAAGTCTCAGTCCCAGCACACACCAAGTGGGCCCCAGAAGTGGATCTCTATACCATCTGCTATAGTTTACTCATTTCCTGTAAACCTAGGCTACTAGTTTAGTATTTAAACAACTTTTAGAGACTTATTTTGTATCTCATGACATTTTTAGATCTAAACTTTGTACTCTTTGACGGCATGAGTCTCTAAACTCCATTGTTGGGGGTGAGGAGCTCTGCTGTGTCTCGATGAATTAATGCAAGTATTTCTGTTTTTCATTCAAACATGCGTGTTCCTATCTAAGATATCCATTCGCGCCTAACTATGGAGAAGGTGATGATTAGTGACACTCATCACCTTCCTCAATCCATGAATGTGTGTCTAACAATCACCTCCGTTCTACATCAGATTGAATGAATATCTCTTAGATTCCTTAATCAGAATCTCCGTGGTATAAGCGATGGCGGCATTCATGAGAATCCGGAAAGTCTAAACCTTGTCTGTGGTATTCCGAGTAGGATTCAGGGATTGAATGACTGTGACGAGCTTCAAACTCGCGAGTGCTGGGCATAGTGACAGACGCAAAAGGAGGGTGAATCCTATTCCAGCATGATCGGGAACCTCAGATGATTAGCCGTGCTGTGACAGAGCATTTGGACCATTTTCACAAGGGGAGGGGATGTAACCATTGACAACGGTGATGCCCCAAAACACAGCTTGCCATAGAAGGACGTGCATGCATGAATCAGAGAACAGAGGAAAGCAGAGACTCAGAAGGCAAAGCATCTCCAAAACTCCAACATATTCTCCACTACTGCATAACAAGTAACTTTTAACCCATGCTCTCTTGTTCATTTACAATTCAACTGATAAATATAATTGACTTCCTGACTAATAATTGCAAGGTAACCATAGATTGCTTCAAACCAACAATCTCCGTGGGATTCGACCCTTACTCACGTAAGGTATTACTTGGACGACCCAGTGCACTTGCTGGTTAGTGGTACGAGTTGTGAAAAGTGTGATTCACAATTCGTGCACCAAGTTTTTGGTGCCGTTACCGGGGATTGTTCGTGTTTGAACAACTGACGGTTTATTTGGTTGCTTAGATTAGGAAAATTTTTCTTTTTGGTTTAGAGTCTCTTATTATTGTTCTTAGTCAAAAATATCCTTCTTCAAAACAAGTGTTACATTTACTGCCCAATTAGCTAGAGTGTTAGTCTAAGTCCGTGGCAGTTTGGTACACTCTTTTTAAAAATCTTTTTCAAAAATAATATTTTCTCTATTAAATTTTGTGCCAAACTTTAAGTTTGGTGTTTTCTAGTTGATTTCCCTTTGATTTTCGAAAATTTTAAGTTTGGTGTTCCTTCTTCATGTTCTTGTGTTCTTGTGAGTCTTCAAAGTGTTCTTGAGTTTTCCTTGTGTCTTGATCTTAAAATTTTAAGTTTGGTGTTCCTTGGTGTTTTACCCTCCAAAATTTTCGAAAACAAGGAGCATTAGATCTAAAAATTTTAAATCTTGTGCTATTTTATTGTTTTTCTCTTTTCTCACTAAATTCAAAAATATCTTTTCTCTCTAATTTTAAAAACAATTTTTGAAAATTATTTTTTTTAAAAAAAATTCAGATTTTTTTTTTCAAAATTTAAAATCTTTTCCAAATTATATCTTTTTCAAAACTTTCTTACCACTTTCTCTCTCCTCATTTTTTTTCGAAAATCTTCACCTATTTTTATTTATTTTATTTTAATTTATTTTTGAAATAAATAAATAAACAAATAAATAAATAAAAATAAAATTTTTACTTGACATCATCTCCCTTTCTCCATCATGGATCTAAGTGGAAATGAACAGTCCAGAAGGACTCTGAGGTCATATGCTAACCCCTCTACTGCTTCATATGGGAGTAGTATCTGCATACCCTCCATTGTTGGGGTCATATTCTAACCCCTCTACTGCTTCATATGGGAGTAGCATCTGCATACCCTCCATTGGAGTCAGTAGCTTTGAGTTGAACCCTCAGCTCATTATCATGGTGCAGCAAAGTTGCTAGTATTCCGGTCTTCCACAGGAAGAACCTACAGAGTTTCTGGCACAGTTGCAGAAGGAGCTCAGATGTCTCTTGATTACTCAGCTGGTGGATCTATCCACATGAGAAAGACAATTGAAGAGGCTCAAGAGCTCATTGATACAGTTGCCAGGAATCAGCATCTGTACCTAAGCAGTGACCCTTCCATGAAAGAAGAGGTTAAAACAGCAACTGCTGAACTCAGTCCTGTAAAACAAGCTGCTGAATTCAATCAGCAATTGGACTTTCTAATAAAGCAGTTAGCCGAATTCAAAGATAGACTACAAGAGACAAGGATGGCTAATATACATATGGACGAATAGTTTAAGCAAACAAAGCAGTAGCTGTCAAGGCAAATAACAGAAGAATGCCAAGCAGTTCAACTAAGAAGTGGGAAAACATTAAATACCCCACCTCAAGACAGCAAAAAGCTAAGAAATGAGCAAACCACCCAAAATTTACCTGAGGACAGTAAGAGCCCAGGGAAAAGTAATTCTGGAACTAAAACGCCAGAAAATTGGTGGAAGGCTGGCACTGAACGCCCAGACCATGCTCAGGACTGGCATTCAACCATTCGTAGACCAGATGCTAGAAAGACTAGCAGATCATGATTATTACTGCTTCTTGGACGGCTACTCAGGCTATAACCAGATTGCAGTAGATCCTCAGGATAAGAGAAAACAGCATTCACATGTCCATCTGGAGTGTTTGCTTATAGAAGGATGCCATTTCTGGAAGTCTTCATGGATGACTTCTCAGTATATGGAGACTCATTCAGCTCCTGTCTTGACCACCTGAAACTTGTTCTGAAAAGATGCCAAGAGACCAACCTAGTTTTACACTGGAAAAAATGTCACTTCATGGTGACTGAAGGGATTGTTCTTGGGCATAAAATCTCAAACAAGGGAATAGAGGTGGATCAAGCAAACATGGAACTGGAACATAAAGCCTACTGGGCAACCAGATTCCTAAACTTTGATGCCAAATTAGCAGGAGAAAAAAGATTGCTCCAGCTAAATGAGCTAGAGGAATTCAGATTCACAGCTTTCGAAAATGCCAAGCTTTATAAAGAGAAATAAAAAAGTGGCATGACAGAAAGCTGTCATCTAGAATCTTTGAGCCAGGACAGAAGGTGCTGCTGTTCAACTCTAGACTCAGGCTATTCCCCGGGAAATTAAAATCCCGGTGGAGGGGACCATACGTGATTACAAGTGTATCACCATATGGTTATGTGGAGCTTCAAGATATTGATTCTGATAAGAGGTTCATTGTCAATGGACAGAGAATCAAGCATTATCTTGAAGGCAACATTGAGCAAGAGTGCTCAAGGCTGAAGCTAGACTAAAAGCTCAGCAAGGTCCAGCTAAAGACAATAAAGAAGCGCTTGCTGGGAGGCAACCCAGCCATGGGGTATCAATCCTCTAAGCAATTTGTCCCATTTCTATTTTTATTTTTATTTGTTTATATAGAGTTCATTGATAACAAGGTAAAGAATCAATTGCATAAGTTTACAGGGTTACAGAAGGAATATGCACACAAAACAGAAAAAAAGAGCTCACTGGCAAGAAAACGCCAGTAAGAGCCCATTCTGGGCGTTCAGCGCCCAAAAGGGGTAGCCAGTGGGCGCTGAACGCCAGTAAGGATAGCAATCTGGCGTTCAACGCCAGAAAAGGGCAACAACTGGACGTTGAACGCCTAGGAGAACAGCATTTGGGCGTTGAACGCCCAAAACAGGCAGTGTTTGGGCGTTCAAACGCCAGGATGGCAGGAAGGAGGCAACTTCATTTTTCTTCATATTTTTTCATTCTAATCTTGATTTTCATACTTCAATTCATGATTTCTTGCATAAACATGTTAAGAACCCTGATTTCTAAAATCCCTAATTTCTAAAAATCCTACTTTAAAAATATCAAATGTATCTTAATTCATAAGCACCAAGCCTCTTTGCAAATTCAATCCAACTCTTTTCAAATCCTATTTTCAAAACAATTCTAATTTTTTTTCCAACTAATATCTTTTTCAAATCACCACATTATCTTGTTCAAAATCTAGATTTATCTTTTTCAAAAATCTTTCATATCTTTTCAATTTTAAACTATATCCTCTCTTATCATATCTTCTATCTTATCTTTTCCAAATCAATCTTTTTATCATATCTTTATCTCTTTTTTTCGAAAACCCACCCTCCCCCCTTTAAATTTGAGTTCGGCCTCCCTCCCCTCCCATCAACAATTGCACCTAGCTCTCCTTCTTTCCCTCTCCTTTCTTTTCTTTTGCTTGAGGACAAGCAAACCTCTAAGTTTGGTGTGTTTATCCGCGATCACTAAGATCATGGCTCCTAAAGGAAAACAACCCACTCCAAGAGGCAAGAAAGAGAGCGTTCCAAAACCACTTTGGAATCAAGGGAAGTTCTTATCTAAAGAACATTCAGACCATTATAACAAAATAATGGGTCTGAGATCAGTGATCCTGGAAGTTAGATTCGATTTCGATCTGAAAGAAGATGAATATCCGGAGATCCAGGAGCAAATTCGAATAAGGAACTGGGAAGTCCTAGCTAATCCTGAAACGAAAGTGGGAAGGAATATGGTCTAGGAGTTCTATGCTAATATGTGGCAGACTGACAAGCAAAAACTATCTGGAACTGCTTTCTATGAATATCGGACCATGGTCAGAGGAAAGATTGTTCATACCATCCTTGATAAGATCAGAGAGATCTTAAAGCTACCTCAGCTGAAAGATGATCCAGACTCCTTCAACAGGAGAATGATGAGAACAGACAAGGGCCTGGATAAGATTCTGGAGGACATATGTATCCCTGGAGCCAGGTGGACCACCAACACAAAGGGTGTCCCAAATCAACTCAAGAGGGAGGATCTCAAAGCAGTCGCCAGAGGATGGCTGAACTTCATTGGGCATTCTCTGTTGCCTACTAGCAACCGTTCTGAAGTCACAGTTAAAAGAGCAGTGATGATCCATTGCATCATGATGGGAAAGGAAGTAGAAGTTCATCAGCTGATCTCAGCTGACTTCTACAAAATTGCTAACAAAAATTCTAAAGAGGCCAGGTTGGCTTATCCAAGCGTGATTTCTCTGCTCTGCAAGGACGCCGGGGTAAGAATGGGAATAACTGAGTATATCTCAGTTGAGAAACCAATCACCAAAGCATCAATGGAAAAATAACAAGCGCAGAATGATCCCACCAAGAAGAAAACACAGGAATTTCTCCCAGAAATCCCTCAATCTGAATACTGGGAGTATCTTGAGACGTCTATCACCAAGATACGGGAAGCTATGGAGCAAAGGAGCAAAGAACAGAAGGAACACAGTCAAATTCTTACCTATATGTTTAAAGAACAAGAGGAGCAAGGGCGTGACTTAAGGGAATTGAAGCGCCAGAAGTTATCTCTTGAAGAATCAAGCACCCCACAGATCAGAGGAACACCCATTTCCCAGAACAAAGGTTGTTAAATTCCAATTTCTGCTTTAACTCTGTGATAGTGTCATTAGAGAAGTTCACCTTAGGAGTCATATAGTAGTAATTAGTATCTATTTTGATTTTATCTCCAATTAAGCCATAGTTTATTTTTCTCATCATCAGCAAACATGAATAAAATAGTAGATCTTTTGAATAAGAGGCAATAAAATTTCGAGTTTTAATAAGAGAAATTCTAATTAGTTAAATGTGGTGGCAATGCTTTCTGTCTTCTGAATGAATGCTTGAACAGTGCATATGTCTTTTGAATTTGTTGTTTAAGACTGTTAAATATGTTGGCTCTTGAAATAATGGTGAACATGAGACATGTTATTGATAATCTGAAAAATCATAAAAAATGATTCTTGAAGCAAGAAAAAGCAGCAAAAAAAAAAGAGAAAAAGAAAAGCAGAAAAAGCCAATAGCCCTTAAAATCAAAAGACAAGGGTAAAAAAAAAGGATCCCAAGGCTTTGAGCATCAGTGGATAGGAGGGCCTAAGGGAATAAAATCCTGGCCTAAGCGGCTAAATCAAGCTGTCCCTAACCATGTGCTTGTGGCGTGAAGGTGTCAAGTGAATACTTGAGACTGAGCGGTTAAAGTCAAGGTCCAAAGCAGAAAGAAGAGTGTGCTTAAAAACTCTGGACACCTCTAATTGGGGACTTTAGCAAAGCTGAGTCACAATCCAAAGGGTTCACCCAATTATGTGTCTGTGGCATTTATGTATCCGGTGGTAATACTGGAAAACAAAGTGCTTAGGGCCACGGCCAAGACTCATGAAATAGCTGTGTTCACGAATCATCATACTAAAATAGGAGAATCAATAACACTATCTGAATTCTAAGTTCTTATAGATGCCAATCACTCTAAGCTTCAATGGATAAAGTGAGATGCCAAAACTGTTCGGAAGCAAAAAGCTACTAGTCCCGCTCATCTGATTAGAATCTGAGCTTCACTCAAAAACTCTGAGATATTATTGCTTCTCAACCTATTAGTCTTCTATTTTATTTGTCTAAGTTGTTTGAGGACAAGCAACAGTTTAAGTTTGGTGTTGTGATGAGCGGATATTTTATACGCTTTTTGGGGTTAATTTCATATAGTTTTTAGTTTGTTTTAGTTAGTTTTTAGTTTATTTTCATTAGTTTTTAGGAAAAATTCATATTTCTGGACTTTACTATGAGTTGTGTATTTTTCTGTAATTTCAGGTATTTTTCTGGCTGAAATTGAGGGAGCTGAGCAAAAATCTGATTCAGGCTGAAAAAGGACTGCTGATGCTGTTGGATTCTGACCTCCCTGCACTCAAAGTGGATTTTCTGGAGCTACAGAACTCAAAATGGCGCGCTTCTAATTGCGTTGGAAATTAGACATCCAGGGCTTTCCATAAATATATAATAGTCCATACTTTGCTTAAGGATAGACGATGTAAACTGGCGTTCAACGCCAGTTCTCTGCCCAATTCTGGCGTCTAGCGCCAGAAAAGGATCAAAAGTTGGAGTTCAACGCCAGAAATGGATCCAAACCTGGCGTTGAACACCCAAAATGGCCTTATGCACGTGAATTGCTTAAGTCTCAGCCCCAGCACACACCAAGTGGGCCCCAGAAGTGGATCTCTATACCATCTGCTATAGTTTACTCATTTCCTGTAAACCTAGGCTACTAGTTTAGTATTTAAACAACTTTTAGAGACTTATTTTGTATCTCATGACATTTTTAGATCTAAACTTTGTACTCTTTGACGGAATGAGTCTCTAAACTCCATTGTTGGGGGTGAGGAGCACTGCTGTGTCTTGATGAATTAATGCAAGTATTTATGTTTTCCATTCAAACATGCGTGTTCCTATCTAAGATATCCATTCGCGCCTAACTATGGAGAAGGTGATGATCAGTGACACTCATCACCTTCCTTAATCCATGAATGTGTGTCTGACAATCACCTCCGTTCTACATCAGATTGAATGAATATCTCTTAGATTCCTTAATCAGAATCTTCGTGGTATAAGCTAGATTGATGGCGGCATTCATGAGAATCCAGAAAGTCTAAACCTTGTCTGTGGTATTCCGAGTAGGATTCAGGGATTGAATGACTGTGACGAGCTTCAAACTCGCGAGTGCTGGGCATAGTGACAGACGCAAAAGGAGGGTGAATCCTATTCCAGCATGATCGGGAACCTCAGATGATTAGCCGTGCTGTGACAGAGCATTTGGACAATTTTCACAAGGGGAGGGGATGTAACCATTGACAACGGTGATGCCCCAACACACAGCTTTCCATAGAAGGACGTGCGTGCATGAATCAGAGAACAGAGGAAAGCAGAGATTCAGAAGGCAAAGCATCTCCAAAACTCCAACATATTCTCCACTACTGCATAACAAGTAACTTTTAACCCATGCTCTCTTGTTCATTCGCAATTCAACTGATAAATATAATTGACTTCCTGACTAAGAATTGCAAGGTAACCATAGATTGCTTCAAACCAACAATCTCCGTGGGATTCGACCCTTACTCATGTAAGGTATTACTTGGACGACCCAGTGCACTTGCTGGTTAGTGGTACGAGTTGTGAAAAGTGTGATTCACAATTCGTGCACCATGGACCCTATAGGATCCCCACCTACCCCACCTATTCTTCTCTCCTCTTCACACCTTTCCATAAAACTCTTCCCCAAACACCCCTAACCTATCAAATCCTACCTTCTTCCCCACAACCTCTTCACCACTCACATCCATCATTCATTAAACTCCACCTACCTCACCATTCAAATTCAAACCATTTCCCTCCCAAACCACCCATTCATGACCGAATACCCTCTCTCCCTTACCCTATAAGTACCCCTCCTTACCACCTTCATCTTCACATAACATACACACCACTACCCCCCTTGGCCGAATTCACACCCCATCCATCTCCTCCATTTCTTCTTCTTCTACTCCTTTCTTTTTTCTTTTGCTCGAGGACGAGCAAACCTTTTAAGTTTGGTGTGAAAAAAGCTAAAGCTTTTTGTTTTTCCATAACCATTAATGGCATCTAAGGCTGGAGAAACCTCTAGAAAGAGGAAAGGGAAGACAATTGCTTCCACCTTCGAATCATGGGAGATGGAGAGATTCATCTCAAAAGTGCATCCAGACCACTTCTATGAAGTTGTGGCCAAGAAAAAGGTGATCCCTGAGGTCCCCTTCAAGCTCAAAAAGAGTGAATATCCGGAGATCCGACATGAAGTTCGAAAAAGAGGTTAGAAAATCCTCACCAACCCCATTCAACAAGTTGGGATCTTAATGGTTCAAGAGTTCTATGCTAATGCATGGATCACTAAGAACCATGACCAAAGTGTGAACCCGAACCCAAAGAATTGGCTCACAATGGTTCAGGGGAAATACTTGGATTTTAGTCCGAAAAATGTGAGGTTAGCATTCAACTTGCCAATGATGCAAGGAGATCCTCACCCTTTCACTAGAAGGGTCAACTTTAATCAAAGGTTGGACCAAGTCCTTAGGGACATTTGTGTGGAAGGCGCTCAATAGAAGAGAGATTCAAGAGGCAAGCCGGTTCAACTAAGAAGGTTTGACCTCAAACCCGTGGCTAGGGGATGGTTGGAGTTCATCCAACGCTCTATCATTCCTACTAGAAACCGGTCTGAAGTTATAATAGACCGGGCTATCATGATCCATAGTATCATGATTGGAGAGGAAGTAGAAGTTCTTGAGATCATATCCCTAGAACTCTACAAGGTGGCAGACAAGCCCTTTACTTTGGCAAGGTTAGCCTTCACTCATCTCATTTGTCACCTATGCAATTCAGCTGAAGTTGCCATAGAGAGAGATATCCTCATTGAAGAGGACAAGCCCATCACTAAGAAAAGGATGGAGCAAACAAGAGAGCCCACTCATGGACCTCAACAAGAGCATGAGGAAGTTCCTCATCATGAAATCCCTGAGATGCCTCAAGGGAAGCATTTTCCTCCACAAAACTATTGGGAGCAAATCAATACCTTCTTAGGAGAATTGAGTTCCAACATGGGACAACTAAGGATGGAGCACCAAGAGCATTTCATCCTCCTCCATGAAATTAGAGAAGACCAAAGAGCCATGAGGGAGGAAAAAAAAAGGCAAGGAAGAGACATTGAGGAGCTCAAGCACTCCATAAGATTTTCAAGAGGAAGAACTAGCCGCCATCACTAAGGTGGACCCGTTCTGTAATTTCCTTGTTCTTATTTTTCTATTTTTTCGTTTTCTATGCCTTATGTTTTATTTATGTTTGTGTCTTTATTACATGATCATTAGTGTCTAGTGTCTATGTCTTAAAGCTATGAATGTCCTATGAATCCTTCACCCTTCTTAAATGAAAAATATTTTTAATTGCAAAAGAACAAGAAATACATGGTTTCGAATTCTATCTTGAAATTAGTTTAATTATTTTGATGTGGTGGCAATACTTTTTGTTTTCTGAATGAATGCTTGAACAGTGCATATTTTTGAATTTGTTGTTTATGAATGTTAAAATTGTTGGCTCTTGAAAGAATGATGAAAAAGGAGAAATGTTATTTGATAATCTGAAAAATCATAAAATTGATTCTTGAAGTAAGAAAAAGTAGTGAAAAGCTTGCAGAAAAAAAATAAGCGAAAAAAATGCGAAAAAAAAGAAAAAAGCAAGCAAAAAAAGCCAATAGCCCTTTAAACCAAAAGGCAAGGGTAAAAAGGATCCAAGGCTTTGAGCATTAATGGATAGGAGGGCCCACAGGAATAAAATTCTGGCCTAAGCGGCTAAACCAAGCTGTCCCTAACCATGTGCTTGTGGCGTAAAGGTGTCAAGTGAAAAGCTTGAGACTGAGCGGTTAAAGTCGTGGTCCAAAAGAAAAAAAGAGTGTGCTTAAGAGCTCTGGGGACCTCTAACTAGGGACTCTAGCAAAGCTGAGTCACAATCTGAAAAGGTTCACCCAGTTATGTGTCTGTGGCATTTATGTATCCGGTGGTAATACTGGAAAACAAAATGCTTAGGGTCATGACCAAGACTCATAAAGTAACTGTGTTCAAGAATCAACATACTGAAATAGGAGAATCAATAACACTCTCTAAATTGTGAGTTTCTATAGATGCCAATCATTCTGAACTTCAAAGGATAAAGTGAGATGCAAAACTGTTCAGAAGCAAAAAGGCTACAAGTCCCGCTCATCTAATTGAAACTAATCTTCATTGATAAGTTTGGGATTTATTGTATATTCTCTTCTTTTTATCTTATTTTGTTTTTAGTTGCTTGGGGACAAGAAAAAATTTAATTTTGATGTTGTGATGAGCGAATAATTTATACCCTTTTTGGCATTGTTTTTACATAGTTTTTAGTATGTTTTAATTATTTTTTATTATATTTTTATTAGTTTTTATGCAAAAATCACATTTCTGGACTTTACTATGAGTTTGTGTATTTTTCTGTGATTTTAGGTATTTTCTGGCTGAAATTGAGGGACCTGAGCAAAAATCTGATTCAGAGGCTGAAAAAAGACTGCAGATGCTGTTGGATTCTGACCTCCCTGCACGCGAAATGGATTTTCTGGAGCTACAGAAGCCCAATTGGCGCACTCTCAATTGCGTTAGAAAGTAGACATCCTGGGCTTTCTAGCAATACTTAATAGTTCATACTTTTTCTGAGATTTGATGGCCCAAACTGGCGTCCAAAGCTAGCCTAAAACATCTTGGCGTAAAATGCCCAAACTAGCACCAAATCTGGCGTTTAACTCCAGGAAAATCCTAAGCACGAAAAAGCTTCAATGCTCAGCCCAAGCACACACCAAGTGGGCCCCGAAAGTGGATATCTGCACTATCTGCACTTAGTTACTCATTTTCTGTAACCCTAGGTTACTAGTTTAGTATAAAAACTACTTTTAGAGATTTATTTTAAGTCTTTTGACCATCTTTGGAAAAAAGCTTTTGATCTATGGAATACCTTTTGATAATTGTACATGTTTGGAGGCTGGCCTCACGGCCATGCCTAGACCTTTTTCACTTATGTATTTTCTACGGTGGAGTTTCTACACCCCATAGATTAAGGTGTGGAGCTCTGCTGTTCTTCATGAATTAATACAAGTACTATTGTTTTTCTATTCAACTCATGCCTACTTCTTCTCCAAGATATACTCTCGTACTTAATTCAGTTTAAGTCAGAATGAAGGGGTGACCCGTGACAATCACCCAATCTTCGTTACTCGCTTAGCTAAGATCGCGTGACTGACAACCACAAAGCGGTCTACATGATGTTCAACGTAGTCATTGGACGACAGCTGGAGTATATTCTCTTAGGTCCCTAATCACGATTCACATCGTCTCTCTTGACAATAGAGAATTTGAATCTGAGATTAGAACCTTCGTGGTATAGGCTAGAACCATTAGCAGCATTCATGAGATCCGAAAAGTCTAAACCTTGTCTGTGGTATTTCGAGTTGGATCTGGGAAGGGATGGCTGTGACGAGCTTCAAACTTGCGAATGTTGGGTGCAGTGACAGTGAGCAAAAGGACAATGGTCCTATTCCGACGCTAGCGGGAACCGACAGATGATTAGCCGTGCGGTGACAGCGCATATGGATTTGTTTTCATCCAAGAGGATCTTACAGCTTGCCATGGAAGGAGGTAACGCATGGTTGGAAGAAGACAGTAGGAACGCAGAAGTTCAGAAGCAACAAAGCATCTCCAGATGCTTATCTAAAATTCCCACCAATGAATTCCATAAGTATCTTTATCTTATTTTATGCTTTATTTATCTTTTAATTATTAAAACCTCATAACCAATTGAATCTGCCTGACTGAGATTTACAAGGATGACCATAGCTTCCTTCAAGCCGACAATCTCGTGGGATCGACCCTTACTCACGTAAGGTTTATTACTTGGACGACCCAGTGCACTTGCTGGTTAGTTACGCGGATTTGTGTAAGAAGTCTTGAGATCACATTCTCCCACACTAAGTTTTTGGCACTGTAACCAGGGAACGAACAATCACGGTTTTACGTACCAACTCACTAAGAAATTCTTCTCTGTGACATGAATTTCAATTTCCTTGGTGATGTGTTTTACAAAATTCAAATGGAGTTCAACTCATCTTTTGATCAAACAAATTTTATGGGATATCACCCACCATCACCAATTGACTATTCTAATGGTGATTGGGAATATCACCAAGAAAATACAAATTCTGAGCACTCCAATCAGTGGAGATATGCTACAGAACCACAAGATGAGCAAGAATATTTTCCACCACCACAAAATGATTCAAGTCATTACTCTAATGGTGGCTGGGAATATCACCAAGAAATGATAAATGATGAAGCAATTCACATAAGATATGATCCAGAACCACAAGATGATTTATGTCATTACCCTCATGGTTTCTGGGCATATCAACAAGAATGTAAACAATCAATTGAAATAAATTTCCTGCCAGAGCCACAAAGTGAATCACACTATTATGATACTGATAAAAACTATGGCTGGGAAGGAAATTTCAATGCTCTATATGATACTCATCAAGAGACATCATCACTGAAGTGTGATTTTAATAAATTCATGCAAAATTGTCCCCCAATGCCACAAAATGAGCCATACTGTGATGAATTTAACAATTCTTCAAGTTGTGCTTGGGAGAATCAAAATCAGAAGGCATTTAATGTATCATACTCCATTAATCAAGAGCCATCATCACTTGAGCAAACCTTCAATTCATTCATGCAAAATTGTCAAACCTCACCTCCTAGCTTCTCATGTGAAAATTCTTCATCACTTGACTATGCCTCAACACAAAGTTTCCTCCAAGACCCATACAATTCATTTCCCCAACCACAAAACTCATTCCACAATTCACGAAATTCACTCCACACCCCTTAAAACAACTTCACCACAACATATCCATGTTCACAAAATTTCTCTAAACCCCCATCTTTTGAGCTAGCAGAGGATCTCCTTCGAAAGTCTAGAGAATTTTTGGAAAGACAAGAACAATCCTAGAAAAAAACAAGAAATCCTCCTCAAGAAGATGGATGGGCACTTAGAGCAAATAAGGAGAAACTTAGAATTATCAAACAGTGAGAATGAAGATCAATTTGTGGGAAAGGAAGTGGAAAAACAAGAATAAAAGGTCCCTGTGTCAAATGAAATTGCAATGAAGGATGAAGTGGTGGAGGTATATGAGACAAGGATTCCATATCCACAGAGGCTAATTGAAGTGACAATGGAACATGAAGATTCCCTCCCAAAGGACTTAATGGAAAATCATGAAGAAGAAATTGAGGAAGACAATCAAGGAGATTCACATTCAATTGAAGCAGAAAGTTGCATAGAAAAAGGGCTCATTGAACTACCAATTCAAAAGGCTTTTGATGAAGATAATGCTCCAACCATCACACAACCACCAAGTATTGATATCCAAGAAGTGAAGGCAACTAATAAGAGCACCGATCTTACCCCTGATCCAGCAAGCAAGTTCAATCAAGCCATTAACAAAAGGAAGCTTGCTGAGGAGAGACCAACACAGAGGACAATAGCTGAATCTTCCCCCCCTTGAGGTTATTCCTCTTAACAAACTGGAAGAAGAAGAAGAAAGTGAAGAACAACATGTCAAGCTAATGACACTAGAAGAGCGCTTGTTGGGAGGCAACCCAACTGTAGGTAACACTTCTTTTCTCTACTTTGTTTAATTTTTCTGTCTGCTTTGTTTAAATTCAATAAATTGGCATATGATTACATTCTAAGTTTGGTGTTGTCCTGCAACAATTTGTTTTCAATCCCTCTGGATGATTGCATCAATTCTAATTGAAAGTGTCACACTAAGATTCTATGTTTGGGGTGCCACTTATTTTTCTATGCAAGTCATTCAGCAACACCACTTGTCTGCATAATCATAATGCCTCTGCAAAGTTATCTTTCTTTTGGTTTAACATTTTTATTATTATCTTTGTTTTAGTCATTTCTTTATTTTTTATGCTTTCATTTATTTTGCTCCTTAACTGTTCTTGTTAATACCTCCCCAAGAAATCCTTATTCATGATAGATTCTTCACTTGGTGGTTGTATTTAACATATAACAGTTCCCTTTGTTTAGTTTTAGTTAAAATAAATTGACATATGGTTGCATTATAAGTTTGGTGTTGCTATGCAACAAAATTTGATTCCAATCTTTACTGGATACTTGCATCAATTTCAAGTGAAAGTGTCACACTAAGTTTGGTGTACCACTTATCTTTTATGCAATGTATTGTGCACACCTTCTTATTTCTGCAATCACAATATCTCTGTTTCCCGTGCCTTCATGGTTATTTCTAATTTACTTGCTTAAACACATATGCTACTAACATTTTCTTGTGTGAGACACTCATGATCCATCTTAGCCCCATAGCCATTGTTCTAATTATTGCTTGAGGATGAGCAAGTATTCTGAGTTTGGCAAGGGAAAGAAGAAGAATATGAGGAAAAGAACAACAACAAGGAAGATGAACCACAAGGTGGTAACGCTCTTTTCTCCTCCTACCTACTTCCAGCACTGTAAATTGCATGATGGTCTTTATCTTCTCTGTATGCATGTGTGGTATGAATAAACATAGCCTGAATTTTGAATTGTAACATGTTGCTGTGACATTATGACTACCATCTTGAATTTTGTGAGTTCAAAAGCAATAAAGCATCATGATCATAAACAAACAAGGTCATTAAAAGAAGAATTTAGCATGTGCATACAAGTATTGGAAGGCTAGTATGGTTAACTGTTGCTCAATTGCATTAGATCTTATTGAAGTTTTTATCTAGAACATTTGTGAAATCTTTGGAAATCATGAAAACCTTGAAGGAAGCAAATGCAAATAAGGCAAGAAAGAAAAAAGGGAAAGAATGAGAAAGCTGAAGGCTCTAAGTACCAATGACAATTAAATTGCCAAGTGCTTGTGGTGTTTATGTATCAGGCAAAAAGCTTGAAAACAAAACACTTAGAGTCAAGGCTAAGCTCAAGTGCAAAAGCACTCCCTCAAAGCTCAAGGCTCTGAGCATCAATGATTAGAGAGTAAAGAAAAGAAACAAATGAGCTTAAAAAGGTCCTCTGATTAAATGCTTGTGGTGCTTATGTATCAAGTGGTAATACTTGAAAACAAAGCATTTAGAGTCGTAGCTTTGTTATCAACTCATGGGGCAAAGCACCCAAAAGGAGAAGCTAGTAAGAAAATGAAAAGCTTGTTTCAAGGAAGAAATATAAGGAAAAGATTTCATAAAATGAGCTAGATAGAAGCATTAATCATTTACATTTCTTTTGTGATTGTAGCATGCATAGAAAACTAGCCAACCATGAACATCAAATTGCTTCTTATCACCTTGGTTTGTCAAAAATTACTGCATGATTCTTTTCTTGCTTGGGGACAAGCAAGGTTTAAGTTTGGTGTTGTGATGACATGTCATCATGTCATGTTTTTCTGTGCTTTTTCATACAAGAAATTGATGATTAGTGCTTAAATATTGCATGCTTTTGTGCTTAAATGGTATATTTCCTTGATCTTTTGATTTTATAAACTTTGTAGGAAATAAGAAGAAAAAGAAGCAAAAAAGCACAAAATAAGTTAAAAAGGAGAAAAGAGGAATTTTGAGGCACATTTTGGAGTTTGGGCACGCTTCGAAGCCTTAGGCCATGCTTTTAAAAGTGTGGCCCAGGACTAAATCAAAGAAGCGTGCTCTATTGCACCATCAGCGTTCATTTACAAAGAGAATGCTATGTTGCATCAGTGAACGTTTTTGTGCAATTTCAAAATTGGAATTGGAATTTTGCAACTGACGCGCATGCGCACCTGCCGCGCCGCGTCGATGTGATATTGTGGGAGATTGGCACAGACGCGTACGTGACGCCAAGGTGCAGAAGTGAAGTTTCATCATCCACGCACACGCGCAAAGGGTGCATACGCGTGGGAGGAGCGTTTGTTGCATGAACGCTACGTTCATTTTGTGAACGCTGCAAGGGACACATACGCGTCGATGAGCCAAAGCACCAGGGACACAGAAGCGTATAGCACGCGTACGCATGGGTGCCTGAATGCTCCATTCTCTAAATGGACGCAACGTTCTCCTGGGAGCAGAATTATGGTTCGATTTAGCTAATTCTAAGCCCATTGAAGCTCCAAAGCAAGCAGAGCCCATTAACATCACTCAAAGGCAGAAGGATCATCTAGAATAGGAATTTTACATTTAATTGTAATTTGTTTTCAATTTGAATTTTATTTATAATTTAGGGATGCCTATAAAAAGGCTTTAGATCTGTTAGAAGAGAGAGAGCTCGGTTAGGCTGCTAGGCAGCAGTAGGAGTAGAAGTAGGGTAGAATAGAAAGCTCTCTTTGATACACTTTTATTCTTCTGCACTTTTACATTTCAAGTATTGAATTCAATTTGCTTATGAAATTTCAGTTTCTGATAATCCTCTGCTACAATTTCTTGTTCTACAACTTTACAATTCTGTTCTTTTGCAATTTCATATTTTCATTCAAATTGAGCTTGATTTACTTTCCTGCGCATTTACATCTTTTGCAATTGTTCTCAAGATCTCTTCGATTGCTTGATTTACTGCTTTCTTTACATTCCCTGCACTCAATTCCCTTTACTGTAATTTACTTTTCTTGCTCTTTAAGCTTCAGCTAATTTATGTTCTGCCGATTTACCTTCTGTCCAATTTACTTTTCTTGCCAATTTATCTTCTGCAATTTACATTCTGCACTTTACAATTCTCTACACTTTATATTCTGTTCTTCAATTTTCACTCAATTCACCACTGTTAGCTTGACTAAACCAATCACCTCACTAAAGTTGTTTGATCCATCAATCTCTGTGGGATCGACCTCACTCTTGTGAGTTATTACTACTTGATGCGACCCAGTACACTTGCCAGTGAGTTTGTGTGGAAATTTAATTTTCACCCATCAAGAGGTAGAGGTCATCAAAGAGGAGTCAAAGAGAGTGAAGCTTACATTGCCAAAGTTGTTGGAGATCTTTCTTTCTAAGTCACCATCATCCTTTACACCATTCAAGTGAGTAAAATTCATATCCCTTAGCTTTCTTATTCCACTTGAATATGGTTTGCTTGAGACGGATGGTCAACTTAGGAATATTTATGGATTGGAAAGTCAAAGAGAGATGGTTAGTGGTTGGCACCATAATTCAAGGTTCATTATAATTGAGTCATCAAAGTCTAAGTGCATGGGTTGGTATGGTGCTCAAATGCTTAAGTCTAGGAGGATAGTTTGGTGCCTAAAGGAGAATTCTAAGAGCTTACTACCCAAATGGAATAATGATGATCGATTAGAAGACGGGTGTAGAAACAAGATTTTGGATCCTGGCATACAAGAGGATCAATTTTGGGAACCCTTAGCTTGTGTGGAACTCCATCAAGGCTTGATGCAAATGATTTAGAATGTTGAAGCTTATTGGAACTCCAAGCATTGGTGGAAGTTCAAAGATGAATACAAGCACAAGCCACCATGACAAGGAGCTCACTAATTGTCCAACTTAAGGACAACAAATAAAAGTGCTAGTTGGGAGACATCCCACCATGGTAACATCTTTTCAACTTTTCTCTTTTGCATATATTGGTAAATAAGTTTAATTTTATGTTTAGTTTAGTTTGTTGAGTTTATTTGGTAGTTTAGTGTCTTGAATAAGGTTTGGTGGTGTTTAGATGACTGTTTGAATGTTTGGAAGGCTTAGTGTGGTGCAAGAATTGGAAAATTAAAAAAAAATAGAACACCCTATCACGTGTGCGCGTGAAGAAGAAGCTTAGATAAGAGAATACATTCTCGCATCGCTTTTTTTGTAGAAAGCTCGACTAGCGAGAAAAAGTGTTTGGCTGGGCCCTTCTGCCGTAGTCTCGTGTTTGCCATGAAGAGTACCATAAAATGGACAGATTAAAGTGAGGTTAGTTAAGGTTTGGCATATCTGGGCTTCCGCTATCGCATATGTGCTGAGATGTGGCAAAGAAGGAATTTCAATTTCAAGAGGTGCGTCGAGAAGTTCCCGGTAAATCCATTCCACAGGAAGTTAGGTAGGCAAGGAATCCAAGCCCGACAGGATGACATTCATCTTTCTATATCTCTTAGCCCAGACTTCCGCAGATATAGTAGACAAAGAAGAAAGTAAGAAGAATGGAAGGCTTAAGTTGCAATTACAGGCTTTCTATTTAACGTTCCAGAATCGCGTGAGCACTGTGCCATCGCGTGGTCCAGATAGTGAGTTGTGCGCATAGGGTGTGGGAACTATGCGTACGTGTGACTGATAAACCCCTATTTTATGATTCATCTTGTGCTCAATTAAGTGTTTTTATCAATTCTTCACCCACTTATTCATAAGATTTGCATCGTTTTACAATTCATTCCTCATTCCATGATATATGTGAAAACATATTTCCTATACATTAAAAATGTTAATTTTAATTATCCTTTATTACCATTCGAGGCCGTGATCCGTGTGTTGAGTATTTTCAGGCTTTATAGGGCAGGAATGGCTTAGAGGACAGAAAGGAAACACGCAAAAATGGAAGGAACTCACAAAAATGGAGTTTTGAAGAAAATGGCAGCGACGCGCACGCATGGACGACGCGCACGCATGCCTAGCGCAAAATGGCAGTGACACGCACGCATGGACGATGCGGATGCGTGTCTAGAGCAGAACACAATCGACGCGTATGCATGGAAAGGAAAATCTCCAAATGACGCGCACGCGTCACGGACGCCACGTGCAGGAAATTGCAGAAGTCGCCCCCAGCGATTTCCGGGCCCTTTTTCGGCCCAATTCCAATCCCAGAAACACAGAATAAGAAGCTGGAGAATGAGGGAATCAAAGGATACAATTGATACAACATTCATTATTCACAATTTTAGGTTTTTAGATGTAGTTTTAGAAAGAGAGGCTCTCTCCTCTCTCTTAGGGTTTAGAATTAGGATTTCTCTTAGAGTATGTTTATTTTCCTTATTCCAGGTTCAATGTTCCTTTAATTTATGTTTCTCTTCTACTTTTATTTACTCTAATGCTTTTACTTGTTAATTACTTATGTTGCCAAATTGGCTTATGAACCTTCCCATGTTAGATTTGAATTTATGTTTAAATGTAATTTGAGGTATTTCAGATTTATGATGGCTTTCTTCTATTTATAATATAAATAATTTAGATTTTCCCCTATTGGCTTTGGTTGAGTAATTGGTGACACCTAAGTTATCAAACTCAGCTATTGATTGTCAATTGGAAATTGCTAATTGGTTTGGATCCCTCTAAAGCTAGTCTTTCCATAGGAGTTGACTAGGACTTGAGTAATCAAGTTAATTAGTCCACTTGACTTTCCTTTATTTAGTAAGAGTTAACTAAGTGGGAGCAATGACAATTCTCATCACACCTGATAAGGATAACTAGGATGGAATTTTCAGTTCTCATACCTTGCCAAGAGTTTTTCTTAATTATTAATTTATTTTTCTTGTCATTTAATTTACTTGTTCTTTAATTAAAAAACCCAAAATTATACCTTTTTCCATAACCAATAATAAATCATACTTCCTTGCAATTCCTTAAGAGACGACTGACGATCGGAATTTTCTATCGGTAAAGAATAAAAGTAATCGCGTTGTAAGTATAGTTTCTAAACCAACAGAAAATCCTTTCGTACAAATGTTTTGGTTGTCACAAGTAACAAAACCCTAAATAAATTGATAACCGAAGTATTTAAACATCGGGTCGTCTTCTCAAGGAATTGCAGGGTGGTGTGTTATTATTGGTTATGGGTTTTCTGGGAAATTTGGAGTTTGGGCAATGGGCACAGATATAATTATAAATTAAAGCAATAAAAATAAATAAGAAATTTTATTAAATTAAAAGCCTTGACCCGGAGAAGATTAATTGGACAAGGAAATAGAAAACAAACTAGAATAATAAAGTCATCAATGGAGGTAGTAATATCCAACTCAACAGCATAAAAGTAGAAATCCTAATCCTAAGAGAGAGGAGAGAGCCTCTCTCTAAAAGCTACATCTAAAACTAAAAATTATGAATTATGAGCTGATTTGATGATTGGATGCATTCTCCCACTTTATAGCCTCTAATCTGTATTTTTCGGGCCAAAAATTGGGTTAAAAACAGCCCAGAAATCGCCCCCAGCATATTCTAGTACGTTTAGGTCGCGGCAAAGTGACGCGGAGGTGTCGTCCACGCGTTTGCGCGGTTTGCACTTTTGCCAGGTCACGCGTCCGCGTGATCCACGCGTTCGCGTCGCCTGACGTCAGAGCAGCTATGACAAATTATTTATTGTTGTGAAGCCCCGAACGTTAGCTTTCCAACGCAACTGGAACCATCTCATTTGGATTTCTATAGCTCAGGTTATGACCGTTTGAGTGCGAAGAGGTCAGGCTGGACAGCTTAGCAATTTCATCAATTTCTTGTATTCCTTCCACTTTTGCATGCTTCCTTTCCATCCTCTAAGCCATTCCTGTCCTGTAATCTCTGAAATCACTTAACACACATATCAAGGCATCTAATGGTAATAAGAGAGGATTAATATTAGCAATTTAAAGGCCAAAGAAGCATGTTCTCAATCATAGCACAAAATCAGGAAGGAAAATGTAAAACATACAAATAGTATGAATAAGTGGGTAAAGAGTTGATAAAAACCACTCAATTGAGCACAAGATAAACCATAAAATAGTGGTTTATCAACCTCCCCACACTTAAACATTAGTATGTCCTCATGCTAAGCTCAAGAGAAGCTATAAAGGAGTGAAGAGGAATGATAAAATGTATGAAATGCAATCCTATCTATATGAATGCAACTAAATGCAAAATATTTCTACCAACTTGGTGAAAAGTAAATAAACCTTTCAAGAACAAACATGAACTGGATTTTACTAATTCAAATTACAAAATAAAGTACAAGTGAACTTGCAGAAGAAAATAGCTTATGAAAGCCGAGAACAAAGAATCGAGCGTCGAACCTTACCGGAAGTGTATACACTCTAATCACTCAAGTGTTTGAGGTTCGATTCCCTCAATTCTCTACTAACCTTGATTTCTAAGGCTTGATCTTCATCTAACAATCGACAAAAATTTAATGCACAGATACACATATCAAGAGGTCTTTTAAGGGTTGTAATGGGGTTAGGGTCAAGGTAGGATTGTATTTGGCCAAGTGGACTAAAATCTGAATCCTTAATTAACTTAAACTTTTCACCTAACTTTAGACAATCCATGAAATCATAATACCACATCTAACTATCTATTAACCATGTTTTCCACATATTCATGCATTCTAATTTCAAGTACAGTACATATGCATTGCTTTCACCACTTACTTTGGGGCATTTTGTCCCCTTTTTGCTTAATTGCTCTTTTTTCTTTTCTTTTCCTCACTTCTTCTTTTTTTTTATATATATTTTTTTCTTTTCTTTTATTTTTCTCAATGCATATGATTAAATTATTGGATGCATGAATCATGTCCAAAACATTTCTTTCACATTTTCAGAAAATTCTAACATACTCAATTCTCAAACCAAATGTTTCCAAATTCACTTTCCCACACTTAATTCATGAGCACTCTCACTAGTCTAAGCTAACCAAGAATTCAAATTAAGGGCATTATTGTTTTCTGCTTAGAGTTAATGATGTGCTAAAGTAAAGAACAAAGTGGTATAATAGGCTCAACATTGGTTTGCAAAGAATAATGAAAGGGTAAGGCCATATGGGTATGTAAGCTCAGTGAAACAAAGGCCTCAATCATGTAAGTGTATGCATACATCAAACAATGGAAATATAGAATTAAGCAAGACAAAGATCACAATTTTAGAGAGAAAAACACACACTAAAACAGAATTTTGGTTGATAAAATGCAACCAATCAAATAGGCTCAAAAATCTCACAGGTTTTGTGTGTTCGAGCTCTAAACCATGTTCCAGTATAATATTTCTTCAAACAAGTGTAACATTAAGTTTTATTCAAATTAGTTAAATGCTCTAAAAGGTTTCTTGAAAAAGAAAATATTACTTCAACCAAGTGGTAAAATATGCACAAAATCAAATAATCATGCAATCAAACATGCAAATGCAACAACTAACAAGGAAAATAAACCATTGGTGTTGAGATAGAAGAATAACTAACCCATGGAGATCGATATCGACCTCCCCACACTTAAAGATTGCACCGTCCTCGGTGCATACTGAGATGTGTAGGTGGACGGGTTGTTCCAACTGATGCTTTTCTTCAAGGATTGTGCAGATGGACTTGTTTGTCTCCCCTTTTAGAAGTTTCTCCCTTTTTTCGTCTTCGGTGGCCAGCCTGAAAGAAGAGAAAAAGGAGAACAGTAACCCAGAAATAAAGATAAAATAAAATATGGTTGGGTTAATGCCAAATAATGAGGGTCTCAATTACATGGTAGCTACAACATGCAAATGAGAAAATAGTAGAAGTACATGGCAAATCAAGAATGCAAAAATTTGCAAAAATAGAGAAGAGAGTGTGGGTAAGGAGAGATAATATAAATTCATGTCAATGTAAAAGTAATACAGGTATAAAAGATTGGCATTGATATAAATAATATTACCTATCCAAAATAAAACAAGTCACTAAGCACCCAAAATAATTCAAGAGAAGATGCAACAGTTAAATAAGAAAATTAACACCAAAGGAAAAATAATGAATTTAGAAAAGAAAAGAAAAATATGCACAAAATTAAGATGCAATGAATGAAATATGCAAATAAATTAAGTAAAATAGAATGAAGGTGAAAAGGAATGAGAAGTGAAAGAAATAAAGTAAGAAAGAAAGAAGAAAAGATAGAAGAAATTAGGATTAAAAAAGAAAAGAGAAGATAATTGGCGCTGATTTGGATGAGTTGTGCGGCGCAGGCGACGCGAACGCGTGGGTCACGCGATCACGTGGCCTGATTTGTGCGATTGGCGCGAGGGCAGCCTCGCGCTCGCACAACTCTCTGTTCAAAACTTATTATTGCCAAAATCCAGGGTGACGCGGTCGCGTGGTTGTCGCGATCGCGTGAGTGGCCATCATTGGGATATGACGCGGACGCGTGAGACATGCGTCCGCGTGGTAAGGCTTGTGCGTTCAGCACCAGTCCAGCACCACTCTAGCACAACTTTCGGTTGTGCACCCTATCTTACGTCGAATTTCAGGTCACGCGTCCGCGTGACAAAAAAAATTTCTTGAAAAAGAAAATATTACTTTAACTAAGCAGTGGTAAAATATGCACAAAATCAAGAAAATATGCAATCAAACATGCAAATGCAATAATGAACAAACAAAGAAAATAAAATATTGGTGTTGAGACAAGAAGGTACTAACCCACGGAGATCGGTATCGACCTCCCTACACTTAAAGGTTGCATCGTCCTCAGTGCATGCTGAGATGTGTAGGTGGATGGGGGTTGGGGCTCTTTTTGTTCCTTTCCTTGCCGGTGGTTTGGGAGTAGCTTTCTCTTTACCCTTCTTGGTGGCCATCCTGAAAATGGAAATAAAAAGTAACTTTTAAAGCTAAGGGTTAGAGCAAGGAAGAGAGCGAGAAAGGTGGTAATCAATGCACAATAAAGAAGAATGACGTTAACACATGGTCATGACTACATGTGAAAAGTTCATCAATGGAAATATAGCAAGTGCATGTAATGACAATTAAATGCAAGATGTTTATTGGCATGCTAGCAAAGGCATGAGTAGCATAGATCAAGCATTCCATGTCCAAGTTAGATTACCAAGTGTTTCAAACTAACAACATGTTTGTAACAACAATTATATTTAAGTAATAAAATATAAAAAGGATTTTGTGAAAAGCAAGCATTTAGAGTAGTAGATAGAAAGAAATCGAAAAATAGTGCACAATGCCATACGGGCTTTTTCACAAACACATAGCAAGCATGGTAAATAATCTATTGAAAGTATTAAATTGAATATGCAAGCAACCCTTTAAAAAGTAATATATAATTGTCAAACAATTCCTTTAATAATCCACAAAAATATAGAAAAAAAATGACCCAAATAAATTTCTAACACCAATGAAAATAATGCAATGAATGAAAGTATGCAAATAAATTAAATGAAGTAGAATGGAAGTGAAGAGGGATAAGAAGTTAAAGAGATGAAGAAGAAGAAAGTAAGAAAAGGAAGAAGAAAGAAGAAAAGATAGAAGAAATTAGGATTAGAAAAGAAAAGATAAGATAATTGGCACTGATCTGGATAAGTTGTGTGGTGCAAGCGACGTGAGCGCGTGGGTCATGCGTTCGCGTGGATAGCGCTTCTATGAAGTGACGCGGACGCGTGGGTCATGCGTTCGCGTGGAGTGATTTGTGACATTAGCGCGAGTGCAGCCTCGCGGTCACGCAACTCTCTGTTTTAAATACATTTTGCCAAAAATCTGGGTGACGCAGTCGCGTGGTTGACGCGATCGCGTGAATGGCCAGTTTTGAAAAGTGACGCGAACGCGTGGGGCACGCGTTCGCATGGTAAGGCTTGTGCTTCTAGCACCATTCCAGCCCCATTCCATCATAACTTTCTGCCAAACACCCGTTTACGTCGATTTTACAGGGCCACGCGTTCGCGTGGGTGACGCGGACACGTGGGAGGCATTTTTCCCACATGACACGGACGCGTCAGCGACGCGGTCGCGTGGGCATATTTGTGTCTAAGGCACGCCTCCAGCCACGCTCTCGCGTGACTCTCTGTTCACTTTTCTTTTCTTCCTCATGCACTTGTGATGCGGACGCGTTAGCGACGCTACCGCGTCGCGTGCGATTATTTATTTATTTATTTTTGATGCAGTATGCAAAATGCAAAACGACATGGATGTTATGAGTAATTCCAGGTTCAATGAAAATAATATAAAATAAAAAAAAACACGAAATAAAATTAAAATTGAAAAAGGAACGATCATACCATGGTGGGTTGTCTCCCACCTAGCACTTTTAGTTAAAGTCCTTAAGTTGGACATTTGGTGAGCTCTCTGTTATGGTGGCTTATGCTTGTATTCATCCAGGAATCCCCACCAGTGTTTGTGCTTCCAGTAACCTCCGAGATCCCAAACTAGGCGCAGAAAGCCTTCAAGTAAGTTAAAGCAAGTGACAAGGCCCCAAGAGTGTTGATTGCCAAAATGAATTCCGGGGTCCCAAATCTTGCTTTTGCACCCGTCTTCTTGTTGATCATCTTTGTTCCAACCGGGTGGTATGCAGTCTAAATTCTCACTGAAGCGGCCAAACAACATCCTAGACCCATTCAATTGAGCTCTACACCAACCTTTGCGTTTAAACTTAAAGCTTCCAACCATAATGAACCTTGCAGGACAAAATTTACCACTGACCATCTTCCTCTTACTCTTAATGCCACAAAGAGCTCTAAGTTGACCATCCATCTCTAGTAGCCCATATTCAAGTGGGAAGGTAAAGGTCAAGGATAAGAATTTTACCCACTTGAACGTTGTGTTGGACGGTAATGGCCTTGGGAGAGGTATTTCTAACGAATTTGCAAGCTCCACTCCCTTGTGCTCTTCTCTGACAACTTCCACCTCTTTCCAAGCTTCTTCAATTTCAACCTCTTCCTCTTGGTAGCTTTCTTCTAATTCAATCTCTTCTTCATTGCTCACCAAGGGCATGGGAGGTTGTGCCTCATTTTCTTGAATCTCCATCTCTTGATCAACCTCTTCCAAGTCTCTAGCCATGACATGCCTTGGAGGTTGTACACCCTCCTCAACATCAAATGCAACCGTCTTGGAAGGAGGCTCTATGTCTTGACTTTCCCATGGAGGTTCAGCATCTCCCAAGTCTTCAACCATTTCTTCTTCTTCAATAATTCCGGCTTCCTCCACTTGTTCCAGTACAAATTCATGCTCCTTACTGTCCACCGGAGTTTCTAATGTCTCCTTCATGCTACGTTCTTCATTAGATTGTCCACATGAAGCCATGGGGATTCCTTGAGTGTCCGAATGTCGGGAAGCTAATTGATGTATCGCTTGCTCCAATTGATGAAGGGTTGCATGAAATTGATCCACTGTTTCATTGAGACGATCCGTTGATTCTTGTTCCGCTTGGGTATCATAAGTAGGACCATAAGGCTCTTGGATTGATGGATATGGATATGGTGCATATGGAGGTGGTGGTTCTTGGGAGTAATTGGGTTGGAATTGGGGTGGTTCTATATATGGTTCATGATGAGAGGAACTTTTGCGTGGTCTAGAAATTGGCGGATAAATCCTCGTTGCGAGTATAGTTTCTAAACCTTCAAAAGTCCTTTCATACAAACGTTTTGGTTGTCACAAGTAACAAACCCCTTTAAAATTGATAACCGAAGTATTCAAACCTCGGGTCGTCTTCTCAAGGAACTGCAGGGGAGTATGTTCTTATTATTGGCTATACAGGTTGTAAATCAGGGTTGAGAGTGAGGAATAAGTATGACAAATAATTTAAACGGCAATTAAAATAAATAAATACTGTAAAGCAAACTTTTGGCAAGGTATGAGAAATTAGAAGTCCAAATTAGTTATCCTTCTCAATAATAAAGAAGATTGAATCTTAATTCCACTTAGCTAACCTTTGCTAAAGCAAAGGAAAGTCAAGGGACTAATTAGTTTGATCTTTGAATCCTATTTATTTCCTAAGAAAAGGTTGGGATTATTGAAGTTCAATTCAATTAGCAAAGATAACAGTTATCAATTATATTGAGCTAAGATAACTCCTGAGTTACTGATTTCTTAACCAAGACCAAAAGGGGAAAAAGTAAAATTGCTGGAATAAAAATATCTTCAGATGGGAAGCAATGGTAACATAAATAAAAGAAAGCAATATTAAACTGAATTACTTCAAATAACATTGAATTGAAAGAGTAATCTATAACATAGAAGAATTCATAAATTAAATAGCAAAAGTAAATAATCAACTAAAGTAATGGAATGAATAAAAGTGAAAGGGAAGCTTAAAGTAAAGGAACATTAAACCTGAGATTAAGAGTCACTCCTAAAACTAAGAGAAGTCCTAAATCCTAAGAGAGAGAGGAGAGAAACTCTCTCAAAACTAAATCTAAATCATGAGAAGTAACTAAATTGGCAAGCTCTCTTTGAATGGATGCATTCCCACACTTTATAATCTCTAATCTATGCCTTCTAGACTTGGATTTGGGCCAAAAAGGGCTTCAGAAATTGCTGGGAGTGTTTTCTGCAATTTCTGGTGCGTGGCCTCTGTCACGCGTCCGTGTGGGTCATGCGGTCGCGTCATTCGGAGCTTTTCTTGTCACGCGGTCGCGTCGGTCATGCGACCGCGTCATATGTGTTTTGCTTAAGGCGCGCGGTCGCGTCAGTCATGCGGCCGCGTCGCTGTTGATTTGCGCTTGGCATGCGTCTGCGTCGCCCATGCGATCGCGTGGATGCCAGTTTCTTTAGAAACTCCGTTTTGTGCTTTCCTTCCATTTTTGTATGTTTCCTTTTCCATCCTTTAAGTCATTCCTGCCTTAGAAGATCTGAAACTACTCAACACACTAATCACGGCATCGAATGGAAATAAAGGTAATTAAAATAATTAATTTTAAAGCATAGGAAACATGTTTTTTACATACATCACATAATAAGGAAGGGAAAGTAAAACCATGCAATTAATATGAATAAGTGGGTGAAGGATTGAATAAATCACTCAAATTAAGCACAAAATATATCATAAAATATGGGTTTATCAGTTCACATGGTTCATAAGGTGGTTGGTATGGTGGATGAGGGTTAGGATCATATGAGGGTGTTTGGTGGTAAGGGGCTTGTGAGTATGGTGGTCCAAAATGATGTTGAGAAGGTGGGTCATAGGTATATGATGGGGGTCCACCATATCTATCGTCTTGGTATGCACCTCGGAATGGCTCTTGATTATAGCAGTTAGGTGGGTGTTGGTTGTCACAGAAGGGTCCACCATAACTGTTGTTTTGACATGCATTGTGGAATGGTTGTGGTCTATGGTATCTTGGAGGGTGTTGTTGCCTAAAGGGTTGATCAGATCCTCGGATTACAATTTAACTCTTGAGTAATTCAACTCAAGGGTCTCCAAATATTAATCAACTCCAAAATCAAGTTGGGAACCTACTCCATTGACATGGATGCCAATTTCATATAATAAATGACTAAATAAATACTTGAGGATAACCAAATAAATAATGGGGTAAATAGAAAAATACTCTTTGCATTAATAATGTCATAAAAGCTTTCCAATTGTAACTCTGAATAAGGATTAAAGATATAAAAGAGTAAGGAAATAGAAAACAAACTAGAATAATAAAGTCATCAATGGAGGTAGTAATATCCAACTCAACAGCATAAAAGTAGAAATCCTAATCCTAAGAGAGAGGAGAGAGCATCTCTCTCTCTCTCTAAAAGCTACATCTAAAACTAAAAATTATGAATTATGAGCTGATTTGATGATTGGATGCATTCCCCCACTTTATAGCCTCTAATCTGTGTTTTTCGGCCCGAAAATTGGGTCAAAAATAGCCCAGAAATCGCCCCCAGCATATTCTGGTACGTACAGGTCGCGAAAAAGTGACGCGGAAGCATCGTCCACGCGTTTGCGTGGATTGTGTTTCTGCCAGGTCACGCGTCCGCGTGATCCACGCGTTCGTGTCGTCTGGCGTCGGAGCAGCTATGGCAAATTATATATCGTTGCGAAGCCCCGGACGTTAGCTTTCCAACGCAACTGAAACCATCTCATTTGGACTTTTGTAGCTCAAGTTATGACTATTTTGAGTGTGAAGAGGTCAGGCTGGACAGCTTAGCAATTTCATCAATTTCTTGTATTCCTTCCACTTTTGCATGCTTCCTTTCCATCCTCTAAGCCATTCCTGCCCTGTAATCTCTGAAATCACTTAACACACATATCAAGGCATCTAATAGTAATAAGAGAGGATTAATATTAGCAATTTAAAGGCCAAAGAAGCATGTTCTCAATCATAGCACAAAATCAGGAAGGAAAATGTAAAACATGCAAATAGTATGAATAAGTGGGTAAAGAGTTGATAAAAACCACTCAATTGAGCACAAGATAAACCATAAAATAGTGGTTTATCAATGACCCGAGGTTTAAATACTTCGGTTATTAATTTTATTGGTTTGCTTTAGTGACAAACAAAACTTTTGTACGAAAGGATTCTCTGTTGGTTTAGAAACTATACCTACAACGTGATTATTTTTTTTATAAAAATTCTTTACTGACAGAAGTCAAGTTCGTCAGTGACCCTATATTTTCCCTTTATCACGCCTACACGTACCATACGCGTACGCGTCGTATCCCATTTCTGCCACTCCCGCGTATGCGTGACATCCCGCGTACGCGTGACATCCCGCGTACGCGTGACATCCCGCGTACGCGTGACATCCCGCGTACGCGTGACATCCTGCCCTGTGTCACCCACTCTTTTTTCTTCTCTTCAATCCATTTCTTTTCTTCTTTTTCTCTTCTCTTCTCTTCTTCCCCTCTCCAACCATCATCTACCACCACTCTTTACCATCCACCATCATTTTCTTTAGTTAGTTAGTTAGCTTAATTCTCTATTTAATTTTCTATTTTGGTGGTAAGTGTTAAATTATTAATCTTGATTGCTGTTTATTGCTGCTGATTACTGAGTTGATGCTATTTTAGCATAATTATTGTCGATATTCATTGTTGTCTCTTTTGATTGAGGTTATAATTGGTTACTTGGTATTGAGTTTTTCATGCTTGATATTTGTACATACCAAGTGCTCATGACATTGCCTTCAAGAATGTTTTTGGATTTTCATGTTGCATGTTGTAGCTAGCCACCATGTAATTTGAATTCACTATCGATTGTTAGGTAATTATATGTAGGTGATGCATTTTTTATTTGGTGATGCTTGTTTATAAATGATATTTAATTTCGTCACCTAGTTGATGCATTGATATTGAGAAATTGTGAAATTGGATCGTTAGCTTGCCTAGTGACATTTTTTGAGCTTTTTAAGCTTTGTGGACTATGCTTGCCATGTTTTTCCACTTCATGTCATTTAGGTGTTGCAAACAAAATTCAAAGCGTGTCATTGATTGATGTGTAAGTTTTATATTTCATTTTGTTCATTAAGTTACCTTGCACATCAATCTATGTCCACTCATTATCCAATTCACAATTGCTTGATTATTGCTTGAATGCTTTTATGCTTCTTTATTTCTTATTGTTTATCTTAACCTACAAGTTTCTTTTTAAGTATTTCAAGCACACTAGAATGAGTGAAGTGTACACCTCGTTTGTACAAATGTGGCATCGCTTTCTATGCTAGTGTGTGTGTTCTAAACCGCATGCAACATAGAACTCACACGCTATTTTTTCTTAGTCGCATATTGATTCACTCACTTCATTTTAGTGATCATTATCTCATTCCAACAATATATGCTTTCTTAATTTTTCATTTACTTGTCTTGTTATCTTGTTTTCTATTTTCAGGATAAGTCACCATAAGCGAAAAGGAAAGCGGGAGAAAGAACATGCAGCAACCGGTTGATCCACTAGCTGAAGGTGGCAATCCGTGTAGTCGCCGTACCCCCTTGCTCATCTCTGAATGCACCAAGGATGGTGCAAACTTTTAAGTGTGGGGAGGTCGTCTGACCAATCGGCCATTTTTGGGTGAAAATTTTCTAATCCTAACACTTTCACATTTTATTTTATTTTATTACTAGGTCTTTTAGAAATTTTAGTTGCATTTTCTTGGTTTGCATATATATAATAAGCTTTGTCAAAATAATAAAATTTTTCAAGGAATTTATCTATAAGACACTCTAATTGATATGAGTAAAAAAAAATTTTTTTCATTGAACTTGCTTGAATTATATATTGTGGAACATGTTTTTGACCTAAGAACAGATAAGCTTGTGAGTTTTGAGCCTAATTATGTGGTTGCATCATATAACCAATATTTTTCTTCTTATGTGTATTATTCTCTTTCTGTGATTGTAATCTTTGATTTGTTTGATTCTTTATGTCCATT
The DNA here is from genome assembly GCF_000816755.2 of Arachis ipaensis. NCBI lineage: Eukaryota > Viridiplantae > Streptophyta > Magnoliopsida > Fabales > Fabaceae > Arachis > Arachis ipaensis. Next base: position 30,093,304 of record NC_029793.2, on the reverse strand, counting down.
ATTTTGTGTATGAATGCATTTATATATTGAGGCCTTTATTTCATTTGAGCTCACTTACCTAAATAGCTTATCCTTTTATCCACCTTTGTTAGCCAAATTTGAGCCTATTTTAATCCCCTTTTGTTCTTTATTTTAGTACATCACTACCCCTAAGTGAAAAACAATAAATGTCCCTTATTTGGATCTTTTATTAGCTTAGACTAGTGAGAGTGTGTATCATTTACGTGTGGGAAAAGTGAAAACATTGGTAGAGATAAAAGTATATTTTTGGGCTTTCATTGAAGATTTTGGGAATTGGGTACATACTCATGCATTAAATGTTTAAAATCATATGCATTGATACTTTTGTATATACTTTATTGTGGAAAGAAAAAAATATAAAAATAAAGAAAAAAAAGGGAGAAAAAGAGAAAAAAAAAAGCAATAAATAGGGGACAAAATGCCCCGAAGTAAAGTAATAAGAATATTGCATATGAGATGTGAATTGAAAAGAATGCATAAGTATGTGTAAAAAGTGAAGAATGGGTAGCTAAGTATTGTATCAAAGATTCAAATTTCAAGCTCATTTAGCCATATATATATATACTAGCCCCATTACAACCTTGTGGAAAGTCCTCATGATATTTGTATGCATGTATTGAATAATTATTGATCATTAGATGAAAAATAAATATTGGAAAGCATGATTAGAGGAGAATTAAGTGAATCAACCCTATACACTTGAGCGACTAGAGCGGATACACATCCGGTGAGGGTTCAATTGCTCAATTACATGTTTTCACCTATGATCATCTCTTTTCTTGCAAGTTGTTAAATTCTTTTCAATAACTCGACTCAATTGTGGATTTGATTTGATTGTGATTACTTTAGCCCTTATATTCATATATGTATTCTTGGAATTTGATTTTTTTACTAAGTAGTTGCATTCATGTAGATAGGTTGCATATAGGTAGTTTACTTTGAATAAATGTTAATACCACTTTCTTTTCTTTCTTGATTTTAGTATGAGGACATGCTATTGTTTAAGGGTGAGGAGGTTGATAAACCCCAATTTTGTGGTTTATCTTGTGTTGAATTTAGTGGATTTAACAACTTATCTCACATTTATTCAATGAAATAGCATGGTTTTGTAAATTTCTCCTAATTTTCACTTAAGAGTAAAAACATGCTTTTTAGACCTTTAAATTGCTAAATTTAATTCACTTAAATTCCATTCGATACTTTGATATGTTTGTTGAGTGATTTCAGATTTAGAAGGTAAAGATTGGATTGAAAGAATGAAGAAAAAGCATGCAAAAGTGGAGAAAGCATGAAGAAATGAAGTTTTCGAAATCTTCCATGCGAGGCATACACGTGATCCACGCGTACGCGTGACCAGAAATTCGCCAAGCGACGCGTATGCGTGACAAGCAGCACGTGACCTCATTAAAGAAACACGCTGGGGGCGATTTTTGGGGCTGCAGAAGCCCAATTCAACTCATTTTTTAAGCTATTTGATGCAGAATTCAAGAGGGAACAAGGGGAGAGCAATTAGGAGTAGAATAGAAACATGCTTTAAGTTATATTCTAGAGAGAGAAGATCTCTCTTTTCTATAGAATTAGGGTAGATTAGGTTAGATTCCTCTTTGGTTTAGGTTTAATTCTTGCTTTGATTTAGTTTTTCTTTTAATTTCTTGTTACTACACCTTTTTTTTCTTAGTTTTACTTGTTATTTCCTTTATTTTGTCACTTTTATGTTCATGCACTACTGTTGGAATTGGATTTTCTTTAACGCAATTTTGATGTTCTTATGTTAATTGATGTTTATTTGAGTTGTTATTATTACTTTCTTGCATTTGGTAGTTTAGATTTTATATTTCTTGCACTTTTATGATGCTTTTCTTTTATGCCTTCCAAGTGTTTGATAAAATGCTTGGTTGGAGTTTAGAGTAGACTTTTGTATTCTTGGCTTAGGATGGTAACTTGGGTGATCTTGAGTTTCCAATGTCTAAGTGATTGATAATTTGTTTCCATTGACTCTAGTCTCTCACTAAATTAATTAGTGAGTTAGTTAGGACTTATGCGTTAGGATTAATGAAACGAACCCATTTGACATTCCTCTAACATAGGGATGACAATGTGGGATTGATCCTTGTAATTATCATGTTGTGGTTAGTGACAAGGATAGAGATCCTTAACCATTAACTATTGCCAAGACCTTTTTACCATTTGAGTTTCCTTTACTTTCTTGCTATTTACATTTCTTGTCCCTTATTTCAAACCCCAAAAATATTACCTCATAACGAATAACATGAACACTTCCCTTCAATTCCTTGAGAGACAACCCGAGGTTTAAATACTCTCGATTTTTATTGGGTTTGTATTGTGACAAACAAAATTAAAATTCAATTGAAGGTTAATTGTTGGTTAATTGTCAACCTTATTCCGCAATTTACAGTTTTTCTGAATCCTTGTTTTCTCTCTGAACCATGAGCAACTAAACCTCCTGATGACAAGTCATCTTATGCTAGTTTTACAAGCATTTTTCATTTGTTTCAATAGGTTTTATGCACTTTCTTGCACAATAAGTAAGTGATTGGAGTGGATTTTTATGATTATGTTGAATCAATTAAACATCATTTATTTTACACAAAATCATAGATTTTATGCTAGAATTAATTGATTTTATGAATGATGCAAAGATCTTGTGATTTTGGTGAAACTTTGATTGGTTGTTTGGTTGCTTGTAGGTGAAGAAATGAGAAAGAAAGGGAAGCAATCAGGGAAGCGTTACATTCTCTTTGTGAACGCCACACTCAGCAATGCTTTTGGGATAGCGTTCACTTTGGAATTGAATGTGGCGTTCACTTTGTGAACGTTTTCGTGAAGTTCAGCCTGGGAGGTAAGCTTTTGGCCATCTGTACTAGAGCCAGCGCTCAAATACTCAACGTAGCGCTCACTTTTCCAACGTTTTCGTGCCTTTCAACCTTGGGGAGAAAGCTTGTGCCATCACACACCAAGGAAGCAAAAGGGTAGCACTCAAAAAGTGAACTTGGCGCTCAATAAGTCACCTTTTTTGTGACTTTCACAAATGGGAGGCAAGGAAGGCATGCACCAAGCAGCGCTCAATGAGTGAACTTGGAGTTCGCTAATGCAACGCTAGTGAAGGCCAGACCACACACCAAATGGTGCAACGTTCAACAAGTGAACTTGGCGTTCACTAAGGGAACGCTAGTAGTGAGAAAAGCGCACGTGAGGAAGCATGCAGGCAAAGTGAACGTGGAGTTCACAAAGTGAACTTAACCCACTGGAGCTTCACAAAATGCACCCTGACCCATGCCACCAAGTGCCATTTTGGATCCATTTCTTCACAAACTCAAAGGCCCATTCCAAAGTGCTTAATGACTAAAATAGAAAGTGTATAAATACGAGCAATTTTGATTTGAGAAGGACTTTTACTTCATTTTTTTTGTTTTGACTTTTACTTTTGGCTCTCTGTTAATTTTCTTTTGAATTTGGGAATTGGGATTAGATCTAAGCTTTCTTTCTGTTTGTTCTTCTTCGGCAACTTCTATTCTATTTTCTGGTTTTGGGATTTTGGATTCAGATTGAAGAACACCACTGAATTTCTTCATCTGAGAATCATCTTTTAAAATTTCCTGTTTATTGTTATAAGAATTTGAAGTTGGATCCGGATCTTCTGTTTTGTTTTCATGTAACTTCTTCTGCAACTTCTTCTTTTTTGTTTTGGTCAAGTGAGCAATTGAGATTTGAGTTTCTTTCTATTTTGTTATTTGAAGGCAATTGTTGATTTCTCTTTAAGATTTTAGATCTGATCCAAGTTCTCATTCCATTTTGACTCCTTTGCAAATTTTCTATTTCTGTTTTGCTACTGAGATCTAGATCTGAACCTCTTCATCTCATAGTTCTCTGATTTACTTAAATTTATAGTTTCCAGCTCAATTTTGAATCCCAGTACCCAAATCCCTTTATTCTTGATGCAATTTAAGTTTCTTGTCAATTTAGATTCAGCAAATTAAAATTTCTTGCACTTTAAGTTTTAGTTATTTACATTTCTTACAATTTAAGTTTCAGCTCTTTTATTTTCTTGCACTTTAAGTTTCTGCATTTTACTTCTTCTGCACTTTTATTTTCTTGCAATTTTACTTCTGTTAACCAAGTTTCACTCAAATCATCAAATATTCGCTTAACTAAATTCATCACCTAACTAAAGTTGCTCAATCCATCAATCCCTGTGGGATCGACCTCACTCTTGTGAGTTATTACTAGTTGATGCGACCCAGTACATTTGCCAGTGAGTTTGTATGGAATCGTTTTTCCCTCATCAAGTTTTTGGCGCAGTTGCCGGGGATTGATTTAGATTGACAATGATTAAGTAGGGTGATAATCTAGATTAAGCATTTTCTTTTTATTTTTACTAAGCACATTAACTGTTTGAGTTTTTGTTTAAGCTAACCTTAACATCACTCTAGCAGTAGAGTAAATTGTCTCTGGTTTTTGGTTTTGTGTGTATGACAGAAGCAAGGAGAGAGGTCTCCACCTCTTGTGACCATGACGAGAGAACTCTCTGAAGACTAAAAAGAGAAGCAAGAGGAAAAGGGATCATTGGTGAAGAGGAATCAGAGGATGAGAACCAAGAGATGGAAGGGAATGCCCCTAATCCACCAGAGGGAGTGGCTAACAATAGCCAGCCTCAAAGGAGGGTTCTAGCCTCCTACACCTTCCCTAATCCAAAGCACTGTGGGAGTAGTATACTTACTCCAAATGTCAATGCAAACAACTTTGAATTGAAGCCTCAACTCATCACTTTGGTGTAAAATAACTGTTCTTATGGAGGAGGCCCCTTGGAAGATCCAAACCAGCACCTATCCACCTTTCTAAGGATATGTGACACAGTGAAGACCAATGGTGTGCATCCAAACATTTATAAGCTGCTGCTATTTCCATTTTTTCTGAGAGACAAAGCTGCCCAATGGTTGGAGGCATTTCCAAGAGAAAGCATCAACAGCTGGGAGGATCTAGTGAACAAGTTCCTAGCCAAGTTCTATCCTCCCCAAAGGATTAGACTGAAGACAGAGGTACAAACATTCACTCAGATGGATGAAGAGTCATTGTATGATGCCTGAGAGAGATACAAAGCTTTAATCAGGAAGTGCCCACCAAAAATGTTCAGTGAATGGGATAGACTCCAAAACTTCTATGAAGGATTGACACTGAGAGCTCAAGAGGCACTTGACTATTCAGCAGGAGGCTCAGTGCAACTCATGAAGACAGCAAGCTCAAAATTTATAGACACTGTGACAAACAACCAATACTTCTATGGTCATCAAAGGCAATGCCAACCAGCTCAAAGGAAGGGTGTATTGGAGCTGGAAGGTGTGGATACCATTTTAGCTCAAAACAAGGTGATGCATTAACAGATCCAACAGCAGATGGAGATGATGGCCAAGAAGATTGATGGTCTTCAAGTTGCAGCAGTGAACTCAACTAATCAACCACCAGCTGGGTGGGGGCAGAATGAAGAACTCTTTGAAGAGCAATAACCTGAGCAAGTCCAATACATGCACAACCAAGGAGTTGGACAAAATGAGTTCCATGGAGATACCTACAACTCATCCTAGAGGAACCACCCCAATTTGAGGTGGGGAGATAATCAAAACCAGCAGCCTTGGCAAAGAAACTCAAACCAAAATAATTCCAGAAACACAAACCATCAAAACCATCAAAACACTAACCAAAATCAGTACAGAAAACCACAAAACAATCAACCTCAATCCAACTACTATCTACCCAACAACCCATCCACTAACCAAAATAACTTTCATCCACCCTCAGCTTCTCACAATCAACCGCAACCACCCCAAGAATCTCAAAGGATTTCCAATCTGGAAGTGATGATGGAGAAGATGATGAGACATCAAGATCTAACCAGTAAGAACCATGAAGCTTCACTGCAGAATCTAGAGAGGCAAATTGGCCAAATATCCAAGCAAACAATGGCTGAAAGAGCACCAAATGCATTACCAAGTGACACCATCCCCAATCCAAGGAGGAATGCAAAGTAATCCAATTAAGGAGTGGAAGAACCTTGGTAAATGACAAAGAAATTACCAAGAGGCCAGCTAAAAATGATGAGGCTAGCAGCAAGAAGTAAGTAGGGGAAAAAGACAAGCAAGACCAAGAGAAGCTCAAGAAAAAAGAGGAACAACCACAATTTTCAAAGAAGGGTAAGCAAAGTATAGAGGAGCCTCCAGAAGCTTCTAGGAAGAGGAGAAACCATACACTCCTTCCATTCCATATCCTCAAAGGTTCAACAGAGAGCTTAAAGACCAAAAGTTCCCCAAGTTTTTAGAAGTTTTTAAGAAGCTGAAGATGAACATTCCGCTTGCTGAAGCTCTAGAACAAATGCCTCTATATGCAAAATTCCTCAAAGAGCTCATCAATAAGAAAAGGAGCTGGAATGAGAAGGAGACAGTGATCTTAACCCAAGAATGTAGTGTAGTGATCCAAGAAGACATCCTACCAAAACTCAAAGACCCTGGGAGCTTCTTCTTGCCTTGTACCATTGGTAACATAATCATTGACAAGGCACTGTGTGATTTAGGATCCAGTATCAATCTGATGCCTATGTCTATGATGAGAAGGCTATGTATAGAAGAAGTAAATCCTACACAGATGTCATTGGAGCTAGTGGATAGATATCTGGTAATTCCCAAGAGGGGTGATTGAAAATCTCTTGGTTAGAGTAGGAAAATTCATATTTCCAGCAGATTTTGTAATCCTGGACTTAGGTGAAGAGGGTAATGACTCTATTATATTGGGAAGACCTTTCCTGGCCACAGCAAGGGCCATCATTGATGTGGAACAAGGAAAAATGACTTTGAGGGTAAATGATGAGAAGATCACTTTAAATGTCTTCCAGGAAGTACATCATACTGTTGAAGAGAAAAGCTGCATGAGGGTTGAAGAAGAAGAATTACAGTGGAAAGAAAAACCTAATGAAGCACTCATCAGTTTACCTATAAAGCAAGAGATGGACAGTGGAGAAGAAAAAGAGGGTAAGGAACATGTGAAGGATGAGAAGAGAAGGAAGGAAGAGATTGAAGATTTGATTATTGGGAAGGAGGTCCCTGATATAAAACCTATTGCAAAGAAAGAAGGACCATTGAAGAAAGGAAAGAAGAGTAAGAAAAGGATTCCAAAAGGGTGGAAGAACAAAAGGATACCAACTGAAGGATTCTTAAAAGGGGATAGAGTAAGATTGATATACCAGTAGTCGGAGACAGATCCACAAACTGATGATTACTACATTGTCAATAAGATACTCTCACTGGAGCATATGGAGATTGATCATCAACGCACAGGAAGAAGGCTCACAGTGAGAGGGGACAAAATGAGGCACCACAATCATCAACCACCCTAACAAGGGACCAATGTCAAGCTAGTGACAATAAAAGAACGCTCCATAGGAGGCAGCCCATGATTTAATATTATTGCTTTTATTTTAATTTCAAAAATCAATGGTTCTTCTAGTATAAATTTGAGCTCTCATGAGTGGATTTGATAACTACACACATCATTTTGAAGCATATGTTTGATTCCCGAGTTTAGTGTGCCTAAAGGCACTTTAAAATATCTTTTCATGCATAATTGATCATAGAACCATTTTGGGATATATACTCATTCATTTTGTTTAAGTATATAGCCAAACCTTAAGTTTGGTGTCTATATATGCTATGAATTTTAAGAAAATCATTTTTACTCAAAGGCTCAAATTCATGAATAGATAAACCATACATTGCATCATTTTATGAGTTTATGGTAGCATGGTAGCAAATAAAATGTTTCTTATAATGAATATACCAATTATGACAGATATTCATTGGATTTTATATGGAATACTTAGAAGGAAACAAGTTTGGTGTTCACCAAAATTTTGTTCAATGTCTAAGGGGCATAATTGGTTATTCATAAATAAGAAACATATAATAAATTTTGTTTTTCTTCATTACTCTTCACTCCACCGTATTGAATTCAAAGTGTGAACTCACTATTTGCTTGATTCACGTGGATAGGGATGATGAAAATTTGAAGAAAGGACAAAAAGCAAGTCACATGTGCATGCTTGGAAAGCTCAACGCTGCAGGAATCAGCACCTAGGAGGCCAAACCATGTGCCCAATGAAGGAGCAATCCTTGTCTTCATTCATCTCTATATGCAAGCCGTTCATTCCATCAAGGCATGCTCAATCCTCACCCTTCATTGCTACACAACCGAACCAATGCCTTTCTCCAACAATGCCTTCCCTTCTATAAATTGGCAGTGACACTTCTTAAGCCACATACCACTACTTTCTTCATAAAAGTCCTCCATATCATTTACATCATTCTTCTCTTACCCAAAGATACCACACAATACCCAACTCCTTCTCCCCTCCATTCTAAACTGTGCCTTAACCGAATTTTAGCCTATCTTTTCTTCTTCCTTCTTTCCTAATTCATGGCTTCATCAAGTTCCAAAAGAAGGAAAGGAAAGGAACCAGCTATAGCCGAACCACTAACCTATGATACCAAGAGATTTAAGTCTCAATTTCATGAATCAAGATATCACAGGTTAATGGAATCAAAGGAGGTCATTCTAGAGATGGGCTTCAGATTGAAAGATGGAGAATACCCCATCATGAGAAGAATAACCGTAGAAAGGAGATGGAAATTTCTATGTGAACCTCTCACAGACATAAGTGCAACCATGATAAGAGAGTTCTATGCAAATGCTGTGAGGTCAAACAAGACTAGCCCTCCCTATAAGAGCTACGTTAGGGGGGTTGAGGTAGATTTCAGCCCACCATCCATCATGAGGTCCTCCAAATAAGAGTGATACCCTATGGAGAACCCAGCTTTGATGAAAGAATGGCAGGTGAAAGTGATCCTGATGAGATATTACATGGTTTATGCTTTGAAGGCAAAGACTGGGAAAGGGACTCTGAGGGAGCTCTAAGCCACTTGAAGAGAATGGATCTCATACCTGAGGCCAAAGGATGGAATGAGATAGTGAGAAGATCCATACTCCACACTGCAAATACATCTGAGGTCACCATAAAGAGAGCAATTCTGACATATTGCATACTTAGGAGATAGCATTCAAGAAATGGCTGAGGACACTGGCAAATCAAGCAGACTTGGCCATCCAAGTACCATTCTGAGGCTGTGCAATAGAGCAGGAGTACTCTTTGAGGATGCAGATATAGATTGGGTAAAGGGAGGCAGAGAAATTACCAAGAAAAAAATGGATGGTATCCCTGAAACTCAGGAGGAGAGAAGAGCTCAAGGAAGAAGGAGGAGACCACAAATAGAGGAAGAACAAGCTTCTGGTGCAATGGACTTAAGCCAAATACAAAGATCCATTAAAGAAATGTCTCAACAATACATGAGAGCACAGGAGCAACAACAGGAGCAATATTTGAAGCAACAAGAGCAGTACTTGAAAGCCCAAGAGCAACAAGAGCATTGGCAGCAGCAAATGATGGAGAAGCAAGAAAACTTCCAGCTCAAGATGTTGGATCAACAGAGAGAGTTTCAAGCAATAACTTTTGATTGGCAAAGGGAACAATCAGCACACTCTCAAGAATCATTTAACAGATTGTCCCTACAACAAGCCAAGCAAGGAGAGTACATCCAAAATCTTTACCAATGGAAGAATATATATCATACAATTGGAGAGCATAGGAACTTGGACAGGATGGAGTATGATATAGAAACTCAAGCAAAGTTGGACTATGTGGTCAGTGGCATGCCAATATTAAACCAAGAGATTAAGCCATATGTTCAATGCCAAGAATTGGTAGACAATCAGAGAGCAAAAGCCAAGAAAAATACAGCACACATGCAACAAGGATTGAAGGATGCTGGGCTCTGGGGTCAGGTAAACCACATTTGGGATCGTAGATGCCCTGTTGAGGAACCTCAAGAAACAAGCAAGAAACGAAAGAAGAAAGGAGAATCCAGCAGAGGAAAAGAGCATAACAACTAGAGGTGGTGGAGTCTCTTTTATAGTTTTAATTGAATAAGGATGATGCATATCTGAAACATGATATGCCTCCAAATATTTTATTTTCTGCAATTTCATATCTTGAGTAGATTTCTTAGGATCTGCATAATGCTTGTTATCACTCATCTACATTAAATTCATGTCTTGTTTTCCTTTTGCATCAATAAGAGAAAATGTTTAAAATAGAAAGTGACTGTCCAATGTAGTAGGAATTAGAATAAAGTCTTGTGGTGGTAATTGCTTGATTGGATGATAAGCTCAATAATAAAAGCTGCAAAATAGAATGTTCTTTGTAGTGTGAACTTAGTTGCTGTTATAAAACCTTTTAGTAATGAACATCCCTGGAAATTGAAGAAAAGTAAGAACGAAAAAGAAAAGAAAAGCCAAGGATTGGCAACAAGAAAGAAAGAAACAAATAATAAGGCTAGACACCAATAGCTTGGACCTTAGGACATATGCCTGTGGTGCTTCTTGTACTAGGATATGCTTGGACAATTAGGTTCTGAGGAGTCTTTTAAAACTTGGTAACTTGGATTAAATAATCCAGGATTACCAACCGAAAGTCCATTATCAAGAGCAACCTAGTTACAAAGCATTTAGTAACCCAATGAGGTGCTAGGCATCAATGTTCCTAAGAAGAATTATGAGCCAAGTGTCTGTAGTGAAGAAGTGTTGAGAAAAATTGAGCCAAAAGGCTGCTGCAACACTTGACACTTTGCTACCATTGAGAAATAAGCTTTCTAAGCAAAAGAAATAAGGAAAAATCAAAAAGGGATCAATCAAAGAGCAAGGAATTCTAACAGCAACTTTAGTGAATCCTCAAAGAAACATTTTTTATCTATCAGCAAAGAATAAGTGAGCTGCATCTTGTCTGCATAAAATCCCATAGTCTTAATTCAATTACCTGCTTAATAAGGATATATTCTTCTCTATTTCATTTCATTTCTTCTCATGTTTAGTGCTTGCTTGGGGACAAGCAAGATTTAAGTTTGGTGTTGTGATGACAAGTCATCTTATGCTAGTTTTACAAGCATTTTTCATTTGTTTCAATAGGTTTTATGCACTTTCTTACACAATAAGTAAGTGATTAGAGTGGATTTTCATGATTATGTTGAATCAATCAAACATCATTTATTTTACACAAAATTATAGGTTTTATGCTAGAATTAATTAATTTTATCAATGATGCAAAGATCTTGTGATTTTGGTGAAACTTTGATTGGTTGTTTGGTTGCTTGTAGGTGAAGAAATGAGAAAGGAAGGGAAGCAATCAGGGAAGCGTTACGTTCTCTTTGTGAACGCCACACTCAACAACGCTTTTGGGATAGCGTTCACTTTGAAAGTAAACGTGGCGTTCACTTTGTGAACGTTTTTGTGAAGTTCAGCCTGGGAGGTAAGCTTTTGGCCATCCGTACTAGAGCCAGCGCTCAAATACTCAACGTAGCGCTCACTTTTCCAACATTTTCGTGCCTTTCAACCTTGGGGAGAAAGCTTGTTCCATCACACACCAAGGAAGCAAAAGGGTAGCGCTCAAAAAGTGAACTTGGCGCTCAATAAGTCACCTTTTTCGTGACTTTCACAAATGGGAGGCAAGGAAGGCACGCACCAAGCAACGCTCAATGAGTGAACTTGGAGTTCACTAATGCAACGCTAGTGAAGGCCAGCCCACGCACCAAATGGTGCAACGTTCAACAAGTGAACTTGGCGTTCACTAAGGGAACGCTAGTAGTGAGAAAAGCGCACGTGAGGAAGCATGCAGGCAAAGTGAACGTGGAGTTCACAAAGTGAACTTAACGCTCCACTGGAGCTTCACAAAATGCACCCTGACCCATGCCACCAAGTGGCATTTTTGATCCATTTCTTCACAAACCCAAAGGCCCATTCCAAAGTGCTTAATGACTAAAATAGAAAGTGTATAAATAGGAGCAATTTTGATTTGAGAAGGACTTTTACTTCATTTTTTTTGTTTTGACTTTTACTTTTGGCTCTCTGATAATTTTCTTTTGAATTTGGGAATTGGGATTAGATCTAAGCTTTCTTTCTGTTTGTTCTTCTTCGGCACCTTCTATTCTATTTTCTGGCTTTGGGATTTTGGATTCAGATTGAAGAACACCACTGAATTTCTTCATCTGAGAATCATCTTTTAAATTTTCTTGTTTATTGTTCTAAGAATTTGAAGTTGGATCTGGATCTTCTGTTCTATTTTCATTTAACTTCTTCTATAATTTCTTCTTTTCTATTTTGGTCAAGTGAGCAATTGAGATTTGAGTTTCTTTCTGTTTTGTTATTTGAAGGAAAATTGTTGATTTCTCTTTAAGATTTTAGATCTGATCCAAGTTCTCATTCCGTTTTGACTCCTTTGCAAATTTTCCATTTCTATTTTGCTACTGAGATCTAGATCTGAACCTCTTCATCTCATAGTTCTCTGATTTACTTAAATTTACAGATTCTAGCTCAATTTTGAATCCCAGTACCCAAATCCCTTTATTCTTGATGTAATTGAGGTTTCTTGTCAATTTAGATTCAGCAAATTTAAATTTCTTGCACTTTAAGTTTCAGTTATTTACATTTCTTGCAATTTAAGTTTCAGCTCTTTTACTTTCTTGCACTTTAAGTTTCTGCAATTTACTTCTTCTGCCTTTTACTTTTCTGCCCAATTTACTTTCTGCACTTTTATTTTCTTGCAATTTTACTTCTGTTAACCAAGTTTCACTCAAATCAACAAATATTCGCTTAACTAAATTCATGACCTAACTAAAGTTGCTCAATCCATCAATCCCTGTGGGATCGACCCCACTCTTGTCTACTTGATGCGACCCGGTACACTTGCCGGTGAGTTTGTGTGGAATCGTTTTTCCCTCATCACCTCCACTGTTAAGGTTAGGAGCTCTGTCTGTTGTATAGATTGATACTATTACTTTTCTATTTTAATTCATGTACTAATTTCTATTTCAAGAATTTTTTTCGTTCTTTATCTTATAAATTTGGGTGGAACGGAATTATGACCCCTGTTCTAATTGAGTTCTTGTATAACTTGGAAAAGCTCTTTACTTGAAAAATAGCTTGAAAGAAATTTCTTCTAAATTTCTAATTATCTGGACTTAACGGGATACGTGACATATAATCCTCTTATATTTGGGTAATTAGATTTTCTGTGGCATATAAACTAGATTTGAACTTTACTCTTTAATTGGAATTAAGTGACCAAGGAATTGGCGGTTGATGAAGTTTAGAGGAGACTAAAAAGGTCTAAGGAATTAGGGTTTTGTCACATATAGTTTGCCATGAATTGAATCTTGCATGATTAAAATAGTTAGTAAGAAAAGTCAATCCAGAAGATAGATATCTTTGAAGTCTTAACTGTTTTCTCCATATATATTTTACCTCAATTTACTGCTTATTTTCTAATTCTCCGAATTACTGTTTGATGCATTTTAACTCTCAATACTCTTTTCTTTTTGTCTAACCAAGTAAATCACTTAACCATTGTTGCTTAATCCATCAATCCTCGTGGGATCGACCCTCATTCACTTGAGGTACTACTTGGTACGACCCGGTGCACTTGCCGATTAGTTTTTGGGTTATAAATTTCGCACCAAGTTTTTGGCACTGTTGCCGGTAATTGACTGTGATTAACAACTATTAGTTGTTTGATTGCTTAGATTAGGAATTTTGGTTTAATTTATTTTAATTTTTGCTTTATAATTTTCACAAAATTTAGTACTATTATTTTCCTTAATTTCTGAAATTAAGTTTGGTGTTACCTAGTTAATTTTATTTTAATTTTTCTGTTTAATTTTCTTATTAAATTTCGAAAGTCCTAGCTTAATTTTAGTCATCATTTTTGAACATTTTTAGCCTTAATTAGTAAGTGTTTTATTTTATTTCTTTACACAGGTTACCTCACTGGGAATTCTCTATACTCTGACGTAGAGAATCCCATTTTCTTGTCTTCTGTCTGTTTATGAGCAGGAATAAAGACAAAGAACCTCTTACAGACTTTGATCCTAAACCTGAAAGGACTTTGAGGCGGCGTTTGCAACAAGCTAGGCTTTACAAAGCTAGTGAAAATCTAAGTGAAACTCTTGAAAGGAAAGCTGCAGAGTCCACCATGGATCATAATCGTGCTGTGAATGCTAATATGGCAAATCTGAATGAGAATGAACAACCTAGAAGAGTGCTTGGCTCATACACTGCCCCCAATGCAGATCTTTATGGAAAAGTATTGTGGTGCCTCATATAGCTGAAAACAACTTTGAACTGAAGCCTCAGTTGGTCACTCTTGTGCAACAAAATTGTCAGTATCATGGACTCCCTCAGGAAGACCCAAATCAGTTTATTTCTTATTTTCTGTAGATTTGTGATACTGCGAAGAGTAATAGAGTGAATCCTGAGGTATACAAACTCATGCTCTTCCTATTTGTTGTGAGGGATAGAGCAAAGCTATGGTTAGATTCTCAACCCAAGGAGAGTCTGGATACTTGGAATAAGGTGGTCACTAGATTTCTGACTAAATTTTTCCCACCACAAAAGCTGACTAAGCTAAGGGTAGAGGTTTAGACCTTCAGACAGAAAGATGGTGAGACCCTTTATGAAACCTGGGAGAGATTCACGCTACTGACCAGGCAATGCTCTCCGAACATATTTTCTAAATGGACTCAGCTGGATATCTTTTATGAGGACTTATGTGAAATGTCCAAAATGTGTTTAGATAATTCTACAGGTGGTTCATTGCACATGAAAAAGACTCCAGAGGAGACAACTGAGCTTATTGAGTTGGTTGCTAACAACCAATATTTATACTCATCTAACAGGAATCCTATGAACTCTGGGACCCCTTAGAAGAAAGGCATTTTGGAAGTAGAAGCTTTTGATGCTCTTCTTGCTCAGAACAAAATTTTGTCTCAACAGATGAATTTGATTACTCAACAATTGAGCAGAATGCAGGTTTCAGCTGTCAACACTCAGAATGCACCTCAAGAGGCCCCTTTTGACATGACTGGTAGCTATATGAAAGATGAGAATTATGATTATGCTCAATCTTCTTCTGAACATGTCAATTAGATGAGGAATGCTCCTAGAAACCCCAATAATGATCCATAATCTAAGACCTATAATCAGGGGTAGAGAAATCACCCAAATTTTGGGTGGAGAGAGAAACCTTAGAGATCACAGAATCTTAACAATAATTCTCAGGGTGGTTTCCTGTAGAATAATCATAATAACCGTCAGTTTCAGTCTCATCAACAACAACCATCTCAGCAGACAAATTCTCAGCCCCAGAAGAACACTGGTTTGGAAGCAGTACTGAATAATTTTATGCAGGAAACTAGAGCTTCCCTCAGAAAGTTGGAGGTGCAAGTAGGCCAGTTGAGCAAGCAAATACCTGAGAGGCCTCCAAGTACATTTCCTGGTGATACAGTAGTGAACCCAAGAGAAGACTACAAGGCCATTCAATTGAGAAGTGCTAAAGTACCTGGTTCTGAGACTAAGGTCAATAAGGAGCTAGTTGAAAAAGAAGCTCCAGAGGAGAAGAAAGAAGAGGTGGAGCACGACCCTCCTAGGCATGCAGACAATCCATTCCCAGTCTCTCTTGACACTCATCCTACATTGCCAAAAGCTCCTGAGTACAAGCCTAAAATGCCATATCCTCAGAGACTTCAGAAGGCTTCCAAAGACAAGAAATTTTCTAGACTTTTAGAAATCTTCAAGAAGCTTCAGATCAACATTCCTTTTGCTGAGGCTCTTGAGCAAATTCCTCTCTATGCTAAATTCATGAAAGAAATGTTGACTAACAAGAGGAATTGAAAGGAAAAAAGAGACAGTGGTGTTAACTAAGGAATGCAACGCTATTATTAAACATAACCTTCCTGCGAAGATGCAGGATCCAGGAAGCTTTGTAATTCCTTGCACCATTGGAGATGTCACTATTTAGAGAGCTTTGTGTGACCTTGGAGCTAGCATCAACCTCATGCGACTTTCAGTGATGAAAAAGCTCCAAATTGAGGAGGTAAAACCCACTCGTATTTCTCTTCAACTTGCTGATCTCTCTATTAAATTTCCTGTGGGGGTTGTTGAGGATTTACTTGTGAAAGTGGGGCCATTTATTTTTCCTGTTGATTTTGTTATATTGGATAGGGAAGAGGATAAAAAGTCCTCTATTATTCTGGGAAGACCCTTTTTAGCTACAGGTAGAGCTCTGATTGATGTGCAAAAGGGTGAATTAACCCTAAGGGTCAATGAAGAACAGGTGGTCTTTAATGTATTTGAAGCCATCAAATACCCTAATGATTCTGAAGGATGTATGAGAGTTGATGTTGTTGAGCCACTTATTCAAGAGGTACTAGAAGCCGAGGTACTTGATGATATTCTGGATCTTCTCTGAGTATGAATTACTTGAGATTGATGATTCACCATCCCAGAAGAACATGCTGAACACGCCTAAGGTGGAGGAAGAAGTCCCCAAGCTTGAGCTAAAGCCTTTGCCTCCTTCTTTGAAACATGTGTTCTTAGGTGAAAATGAGTCATATACAGTGATTATTAGCTCTTCCTTGAAACCTTGTGAGGAAGTGATGAGCGGATAATTTATACCCTTTTTGACATTATTTTTATATAGTTTTTAGTATCTTTTAGTTACTTTTTATTATATTTTTATTAGTTTTTATGCAAAAATCACATTTCTAGACTTTAGTATGAGTTTGTGTATTTTTCTATAATTTCAGATATTTTCTGGCTGAAATTGAGGGACCTGAGCAAAAATTTGACTCAGAGGCTGAGAAAGGACTGCAGATGCTGTTGGATTCTGACCCTCCTGCACGCGAAGTGGATTTTTTGGAGCTACGAAAACCCAATTAGCGCGCTCTCAATTGCATTGGAAAGTAGATATCTTGGGCTTTCCAGAAATATATAATAGTTCATACTTTACCCAAGATTTGAAGGCCCAAACTGGCGCCAAAAGCCAGCCAAAAACTTTCTGGCGCAAAACGCCAGAACTGGCACCAAAACTGGAGTTAAACGCCCAAACTGGCACCCAAGCTGGCGTTTAACTCCAAGAATGGCCTATGCACACGAAAGCTTCAATGCTCAGCCCAAGCACACATCAAGTGGGTTCCGGAAGTGGATTTCTGCACTATCTGTACTTAGTTGCCTATTTTCTGTAATCCATAGTAACTAGTTTAGTATAAATAGCACTTTTTACTATTGTATTCATATCCTTTGTCAACCCTAAGACTTTGGACATTTGGAACCTCTTTGAGAGGCTGGCCATTCGGCCATGCCTAGACCTCTTTTCACTTATGTATTTTCTACGATGGAGTTTCTACACCCCATAGATTAAGGTGTGGAGCTCTGCTGTTCTTCATGAATTAATGCAAGTACTATTGTTTCTCTTTCAATTCACGCTTACTTCTTCTCCAAGATATACTCTTGTACTTAATTCAGTTAAGTCAGAATAAAGGGATGACCCGTGACAATCACCCACTATCTTTATTATTCGCTTAGCTAAGATCCGCGTGCCTGACAACAACAAGCGGTCTACATGATGTTCAACGTAGTCATTGGACGACAGCCGGAGTATATTCTCTTGGGTTTCTAATCCACGATTTGCATCGTCTCTCCTGACAACAGAGCATCCGAATCTAAGATTAGAACCTTCGTGGTATAGGCTAGAACCATTGGCAGCATTCCTGAGATCCGAAAAGGCTAAACCTTGTCTGTGGTATTCCGAGTAGGATCTGGGAAGGGATGACTGTGACGAGCTTCAAACCTGCGAATGTTGGGTGCAGTGACAGTGTGCAAAAGGATAGAGAGGTCCTATTCCGACGCTAGTGGGAATCAACAGATGATTAGCCGTGCGGTAGCTGTACATGGTAATTTTCATCCGAGACGAGAAATCTGACAGTTGATTAGCCGTACAGAGATCGTACCTGGTATTTTTCATCCGAGAGGATCATACAGCTTGCCATGGAAGGGAGCACACATGATTGGAAGAAGGCAGTAGGAAATCAGAGGTTCAGAAGCAACAAAGCATCTCCAAACGCTTCTCTGAAATTCCCACTAATGAATTACATAAGTAACTTTATTTTATTTTATATTTTATTTATCTTTCAATTATCAAAACCTCATAACCATTTGAATCCACCTAACTCAGATTTACAGGATGACCATAGCTTGCTTCAAGCCGACAATCTCCATGGGATCGACCCTTACTTATGTAAGGTATTACTTGGACGACCCAGTGCACTTGCTGGTTAGTTGTGCGGAGTTGTTAAAAGTGTGAATCACAATTTCGTGCACCAAGTTTTTGGCGCCATTGCCGGGGATTGTTCGAGTTTGGACAACTGACGGTTCATCTTGTTGCTTAGATTGGGTAATTTTATTTTATGTTTAAGCTTTTTATTTTTAATTTCGAAAAAAATACAACAAAATTTAATAAAATCATAAAAACCAAAAAATTTTGTGTTTCTTGTTTGAGTCTAGTGTCAAATTTTAAGTTTGGTGTCAATTGCATGTTTTAATTTTTCTTTAATTTTTGAAAATATATGCATTGTGTTCTTCATTGATCTTCAAGTTGTTCTTGATGATTTTGCTTGTTTGATCTTTAAATTTTCTTGTTTTGTGTCTTTTCTTATTTTTTTTGTGCATTTTCGAATTCATTGTGTTTAAAAGTCAAAAATTTTTAAGTTTAGTGTCTTGCATATCTTTCTTTTCTTAAAATTTTTCAAAAATATGTTCTTGATGTTCATCATGATCTTCAAAGTGTTCTTGGTATTCATCTTGACATTCAAAGTGTTCTTGGTGTTCATCTTGACATTCAAAGTGTTCTTGCATGCATTATTTGTTTTGATCTTAAATTTTCATGTTTTGTGTCATTTTGTTGTTTTTCTCTTTCTTCATTAATTCAAAAAAATCAAAAATAATATCTTTCCCTTATTCTACTCATAAATTTTCGAAATTTTGAGTTGACTTTGTCAACAATTTTAAAATTTAGTTGTTTCTTGTTAGTCAAGTCAAAATTTCAATTTAAAAATTCTATCTTTCCAAATCTTTTTCAAAATCAAACCTTTTTCATTTTTCTTTTAATATTTTTGAATTCTTTCTTAAAATTTTTCAAAATCTTTTTCATTTTTTCTTTTAATGTTTTCGAAAATTTTAAAATTAGTTTTCAAAATATTTTTCTTATTTTTAATTCATAATTTTCGAAATTATTGCTAACATTTAATGTTTTGATTCAAAAATTTCAAGTTTGTTACTTTCCTGTTAAGAAAGGTTCAACCTTTAAATTCTAGAATCATATCTTTTAGTTTCTTGTTAGTCAAATCATCAACTTTAATTTTAAAAATCAAATCCTTTTAATTTCCTTTTCAATCTTTTTCAAAATAAATTTCAAATCATATCTTTTTCAAAACTCTAATTTCAAAATCTTCTTCAAACTTCTTATCTTCTCAAAATTGATTTTCAAATATTTTTTAACTAATTACTTGTTTGATTTGTTTGTTTTAATTTTAAAAACTTACTATTTCCCAAATCTTTTTAATTTCTCTTTCAAATCTTTTTCAAAATAAATTTCAATCATATCTTTTTCAAAATTTAATTTCAAAATCTTTTTCTAACTTCTTATCTTTTCAAAATTTATTTTCTACTTCTCTCTCTCATTAATTTCGAAAACTAACTAACATTTTTTCAAAAAAATCTTTTTAATTAATTAATTTATTTAGTTTTCAATTTACTTTTATTTCTTTTCTTAAATTTTCGAATTCTAACTTAATTAATTAAATAAAAATAAAAATATTTTCCTTCTCCCTCTTCTTAAAATTCGAATACTCCCTCTCTCATCTCTTTCTATTTTATTTTAGTTATCTACTAACACTTCTCTTCTACTCATTATTCGAACCCTCTTCCTCTCTTTGTGTTTGAATTCTTCTTATTCTCTCTCTACCTCATTCTTCTATTATTCTCTTCTTCTACTCACATAAAGGAATCTCTATACTGTGACATAGTAGATTCCTTTTCTTTTCTGTTCTCTTCTTTTTCATATGAGCAGGAATAAGGATAAAGACATTCTTGTTAAAGCCGATCCTAAACATGAAAGGACTCTGAAGAGAAAGATAAGAAAAGCTAAAGCACAACACTCTAGAGAGGACCAAAAGGCCATGAGAGAGGAGCAACAAAGGCAAGGAAGAGACATAGAGGAGCTCAAGCACTCCAATAGGATCTTCAAGAGGAAGAACTAGCCGCCGTCACTAAGGTGGACCCGTTCTTTAATTTTCTTGTTCTTATTTTTCTGTTTTTCGTTTTTTTATGCTTTATGTTTTGTTTATGTTTGTGTCTTCATTACATGATCATTAGTATTTAGTGTCTATGTCTTAAAGCTATGAATGATTCCATGAATCCCTCACCTTTCTTAAATAAAAAATATTTTTATTTGCAAAAGAACAAGAAGTGCA
Source organism: Arachis ipaensis (assembly GCF_000816755.2). Taxonomy (NCBI): domain Eukaryota; kingdom Viridiplantae; phylum Streptophyta; class Magnoliopsida; order Fabales; family Fabaceae; genus Arachis; species Arachis ipaensis. The sequence continues at coordinate 30,072,812 of NC_029793.2, read as the reverse complement.
TAATTTCGAAAATCATCTTGAAGTTAGCTTAATTATTTTGATGTGGTGGTAATACTTTTTGTTTTCTGAATGAATGCTTGACCAGTGCATATTTTTAAATTTGTTGTTTATGAATGTTAAAATTGTTGGCTCTTGAAAGAATAATGAAAAAAGAGAAATGTTATTGATAATATGAAAAATCATAAAATTGATTCTTGAAGCAAGAAAAAGCAGTGAAAAACACAAAGCTTGCGGAAAAAAAAAGGCAAAAAAAATAAAGAAAAAAAGAGAAGAAAAATAAAGAAAAAGAAAAAGCAAGTAGAAAAAGCCAATAACCCTTTAAACCAAAAGGCAAGGGTAAAGAGGATCCAAGGCTTTGAGCATTAATGGATAGGAGGGCCCAAAGGAATAGAATCCTGGCCTAAGCGGCTAAATCAAGCTGTCCCTAACCATGTGCTTGTGGCGTGAAGGTGTCAAGTGAAAAGCTTGAGACTGAGCGGTTAAAGTCGTGGTCCAAAGCAAAAAGAGTGTGCTTAAGAGCTCTGGGCACCTCTAACTGGGGACTCTAACAAAGCTGAGTCACAATCTGAAAAGGTTCACCCAGTTATGTGTCTGTGGCATTTATGTATCCGGTGGTAATACTGAAAAACAAAATGCTTAGGGTCACGGCCAAGACTCATAAAGTAGCTGTGTTCAAGAATCAACATACTGAACTAGGAGAATCAATAACACTATCTGAATTCTGAGTTCCTATGGATGCCAATCATTATGAACTTCAAAGGATAAAGTGAGATGCCAAAACTGTTCAGAAGTAAAAACTTACTAGTCCCGCTCATCTAATTGAAAATAATTTTCCTTGATATTTTTGGAATTTATTGTATATTCTCTTATTTTTATCCTATTTTCTTTTTAGTTGCTTGGGGACAAGCAACAATTTAAGTTTGGTGTTGTGATGAGCGGATAATTTATACCCTTTTTGGCATTGTTTTTATATAGTTTTTAGTATATTTTAGTTACTTTTTATTATATTTTTATTAGTTTTTATGCAAAAATCACATTTCTGGACTTTACTATGAGTTTGTGTATTTTTCTATAATTTCAGGTATTTTCTGGCTGAAATTGAGGAACCTGAGCAAAAATCTGATTCAGAAGTGAATTTTCTATAATTGAGGACTTTACTACAGATGTTGTTGGATTCTGACCCTCCTGCACTCGAAGTGAATTTTCTGGAGCTACAGAAGCCCAATTAGTGCGCTCTAAATTGAGTTGGAAATTAGACATCTTGGGCTTTCCAGAAATATATAATAGTTCACACTTTGCTCAAGATTTGATGGCCCAAACTGGCGCTAAATGCCAGCCAAAAACCTTCTGGCGTAAAACGCCAGAACTGGCACCAAAACTGGAGTTAAACGCCCAAACTGGCACTCAAGCTGGTGTTTAACTCCAAGAATGGCCTATGCACATGAAAGTTTCAATGCTCAGCCCAAGCACACACCAAGTGGGCCCCAGAAGTAAATTTCTGCACTATCTGTACTTAGTTACTTATTTTCTGTAATCCCTAGTAACTAGTTTAGTATAAATAGCACTTTTTACTATTGTATTCATATCCTTTGTCAACCCTAAGACTTTGAACATTTGGAACCTCTTTGGGAGGCTGGCCATTCAGCCATGCCTAGACCTTTTTTCACTAATGTATTTTCTAAGGTGGAGTTTCTACACCTCATAGATTAAGGTGTGGAGATCTGCTGTTCTTCATGAATTAATCCAAGCACTATTGTTTCACTTTCAATTCATACTTACTTCTTCTCCAAGATATACTCTTGTACTTAATTCAGTTACGTCAGAATGAAGGGGTGACCCGTGACAATCACCCACTATCTTCATTACTCGCTTAGCTAAGATCCGCGTGCCTGACAACCACAAGCGTTCTACATGATGTTCAACGTAGTCATTGGACGATAGCCGGAGTATATTCTCTTGGGTTTCTAATCCGCGATTCGCATCGTCTCTCCTGACAGCAGAGCATCTGAATCTAAGATTAGAACCTTCGTGGTATAGGCTAGAACCATTGGCAGCATTCCTGAGATCCGAAAAGTCTAAACCTTGCCTGTGGTATTTCGAGTAGGATCTGGGAAGGGATGACTGTGATGAGCTTCAAACCTACGAATGTTGGGCGCAGTGACAGTGTGCAAAAGGATAGAGAGATCCTATTCCGACGCTAGCGGAAACCGACAAATGATTAGCCGTGCGGTAGCTGTACATGGTATTTTTCATCCGAGATGAGAAATCCGACAGTTGATTAGCCGTACAGAGATGGTACCTGGTATTTTTCATCCGAGAGGATCATACAGCTTGCCATGGAAGGGAGCACGCATGATTGGAAGAAGGCAGTAGGAAAGCTGAGGTTCAGAGACAACAAAGCATCTCCAAACGCTTATCTAAAATTCCCACCAATGAATTACATAAGTAACTTTATTTTATTTTATGTTTTATTTATCTTTTAATTATCAAAACCTCATAACCATTTGAATCCGCCTGACTAAGATTTACAGGATGACCATAGCTTGCTTCAAGCCGACAATCTCCGTGGGATCGACCCTTACTCACGTAAGGTATTACTTGGACGACCCAGTGCACTTGCTGGTTAGTTGTGCGGAGTTGTGAAAAGTGTGAATCACAATTTCGTGCACCAGAAAGAGGTACTAATTATAGTGCTCAAGAGCCATAAAATAGCTCTTGGGTGGACCATTGGTGATTTAAAGAGGATTAGTCCAACCAAGTGTATGCACAAGATCCTTCTTGAAGATGATGCTAAACCGGTTGTGCAACCACAAAGGAGACGCAATCCAACTATGAAAGAGGTGGTCCAAAAAGAGGTAACAAAACTATGGGAAGCCGACATTATATACCCTATTTCTGATAGCCCTTGGGTAAGTCCTGTGCCGGTAGTTCCCAAGATAGGAGGGATAACAGTGATCAAGAATGAAAAGAATGAGCTAATTCCTACAAGGACCGTCATAGGATGGAGAATGTGCATAGATTACAGGAGGCTCAACATTGCTACAAGGAAGGATCACTTTCCTCTGCCTTTCATTGATCAGATGCTTGAGAGGTTAGCTGGTCATGCTTTTTATTGTTTTCTAGATGGATATTCTGGATATAACCAAATTGCAGTGGACCCTCAAGATCAAGAGAAGACGGCATTCACATGTCGTTTTGGAGTATTTGCTTACAGGAGAATGCCATTTGGACTCTGTAATTTTCCAGCAACTTTTTAGAGGTGTATGCTTTCAATTTTATCTGATATGGTTGAAAAGTTTATTGAGGTGTTTATGGATGATTTTTCTGTTTTTGGTAATTTTTTTGAATCCTGCCTTAAGCATTTATCTCTGGTCTTGAAACGGTGTCAAGAATCAAACCTTGTTTTAAATTGGGAAAAATGTCATTTTATGGTTACAGAAGGTATTGTTCTTGGACACCGGATTTCAAGCAAGGTGATTGAAGTTGATAGAGCCAAGGTGGAGGTGATTGAAAAATTACCACCGCCAACTAATGTTAAAGCAGTCAGAAGTTTCTTGGGTCATGTAGGATTTTACAGAAGATTTATAAAGGATTTTTCTAAAATTGCTAAACCATTGAGCAACCTCTTAGTTGCTAATGTTCCTTTTGTATTTGACACTGAATGTCTGCATGCTTTTCAAACTCTAAAGGCAAACCTTACCTTTGCTCCCATCGTAGCTCCCCCTGATTGGGATTTGCCATTTGAATTAATGTGTGATGCTAGTGATTTTTCTATAGGAGATATTTTAGGATAAAGGCATGGCAAGCTTATACATGTCATTTACTATGCTAGTCGTGTGTTAAATGATGCTAAGAAGAATTACACAACTACAGAAAAAGAATTATTAGCTATTGTGTATGCTATTGATAAGTTTAGGTCCTATTTAACTGGTTCTAAGGTTATTGTTGATGAGCGGATATTTTATACGCTTTTTGGGGTTAATTTCATATAGATTTTAGTATGTTTTAGTTGGTTTTTAGTTTATTTTCATTAGTCTCTAGGAAAAATTCATATTTCTGGACTTTACTATGATTTTGTGTGTTTTTCTATAATTTCAGGTATTTTCTGACTGAAATTGAGGGAGCTGAGCAAAAATCTGATTCAGGCTGAAAAAGGACTGCTGATGCTGTTGGATTCTGACCTCCCTACACTCAAAATGGATTTTATGGAGCTACAAGACTCCAAATGGCGTGCTTCCAATTGCGTTGGAAAGTAGACATCCAGCGCTTTCCAGCAATATATAATACTCCATACTTTGCTCAAGGATAGATGACGTAAACTGGCGTTCAACGCCAGTTCTCTGCCCAATTCTGGCGTCCAGCGCCAGAAACAAGTTGCAAGTTGGAGTTTAACGCCAGAAAAGGATCCAAAGCTGGCGTTGAACGCCCAAAACAGCCCTAGGCACGTGAAAGTTTTAGTCTCAGCCCCAGCACACACTAAGTGGGCCCCAGAATTGGATTTCTGCACTATCTATCATAGTTTACTCATTTTCTGTAAACCTAGGTTACTAGTTGAGTATTTAAACAATTTTTAGAGACTTATTTTGTATCTCATGACATTTTAGATCTGAACTTTGTAACTTTTGATGGCATGAGTCTCTAAACTCCATTGTTGGGGGTGAGGAGCTCTGCTGTGTCTCGATGACTTAATGCAAGTATTTCTGTTTTCCATTCAAACATGCGTGTTCCTATCTAAGATATCCATTCGCGCCTCATTATGGAGAAGGTGATGATCCATGACACTCATCACCTTCCTCACTCCATGAACGTGTGTCTGACAATCACCTCCGTTCTACATCAGATTGAATGAATATCTCTTAGATTCCTTAATCAGAATCTCCGTGGTATAAGCTAGATTGATGGTAGCATTCATGAGAATCCGGAAAGTCTAAACCTTGTCTGTGGTATTCCGAGTAGGATTCTGGGATTGAATGGCTGTGACGAACTTCAAACTCACGAGTGCTGGGTGTAGTGACAGACGCAAAAGGATAGTAAATCCTATTCCGGTATGATTGAGAACCTGCAGATGATTAGCCATGCGGTGACAGCGCACTTGGACCCTTTTCACTGGAAGGATGGATGGTAGCCATTGACAACGGTGATCCACCAACATACAGCTTGCCATAGGAGGACGTGCATGCATGAATCAGAAACAGAGGAAAGCAGAATTTTAGAAGACAAAGCATCTCCAAAACTCCAACATATACTCCATTACTGCATAACAAGTAACTTTTAATTTATGCTCCCTTGTTCATTTGCAAATCAATTGATAACCACCAATTAATATCCTGACTGAGAATTGCAAGATAACCATAGCTTGCTTCAAACCAACAATCTCCGTGGGATCGACCCTTACTCACGTAAGGTATTACTTGGACGACCCAGTGCACTTGCTAGTTAGTGGTACGAGTTGTGAAACGTGTTATTCATAATTCGTGCACCAAGTTTTTGGCGCTGTTGCCGGGGATTGTTCGTGTTTGAACAACTGACGGTTTATTTTGTTTCTTAGATTAGGAAAATTTTTCTTTTTTGGTTTAGAGTCTCTTATTATTGTTCTTGGTTAAAAATATCCTTCTTCAAAACAAGTGTTACATTTACTGTCCAATTGGCTAGAGCCTTGGTCTAAGTCCGTGGCAGTTTGGTATACTTTTTTTTAAAATTTTTTTTTAAAAATAATAATTTCTCTATTAAATTTTGTGCCAAACTTTAAGTTTGGTGTTTTCTTATTGATTTCCCTTTGATTTTCGAAAATTTTAGTATGGTTTTCTAAAAAATTTTACGTTTGGTGTTCTTTCTTCATGTTCTTGTGTTCTTGTGAGTCTTCAAAGTATTCTTGAGTTTTTCTTGTGTCTTGATCTTAAAATTTTTAAGTTTGGTGTTCCTTGGTGTTTTCCCTCTAAAATTTTCAAAAAAAAAAAAAACAAGGAGCATTAGATCTAAAAATTTTAAATCTTGTGCTATCTTATTGTTTTTCTCTCTCCTCTTTAAATTCAAAAATATCTTTTCTCTCTATTTTAAAGCAAATTTTCGAAATTTACCTTTAAAACTTAGATTTTTTTGTTCGAAATTTAAAACCTTTTTCAAAAAAAAAAAATCATCATATCCTTTTCAAAACTTCCTAACCACTTTCTCTCTCCTCATTTTTTCGAAAATATTCAACCATTTTTGTTTATTTTATTTTAATTTATTTCATTCTCGAAATAAATAAATAAATAAATAAATAAATAAATAAATAAATAAAAATAATTTTTTTTATTTGACATCATCTCCCTTTCTCCATTATGGATCTAAGTGGAAATGAACAGTCCAGAAGGACTCTGGGGTCATATGCTAACCCCTCTACTGCTTCATATGGGAGTAGTATCTGCATACCCTCCATTGGAATCAGTAGCTTTGAGTTGAATCCTCAACTCATTATCATGGTGCAGCAAAGCTGCCAGTATTCCGGTCTTCCACAGGAAGAACCTACAGAGTTTCTGGCACAATTTTTACAAATTGCTGACACAGTACATGATAAGAAAATAGATCAGGACGTCTACAGACTATTACTGTTTCCGTTTGCTGTAAAAGATCAAGCTAAGAGGTGGTTAAATAACCAACCTAAGGCCAGCATAAGGACATGGAAATAGCTGACAGAAAAATTCCTGAATCAATACTTTTCCCCAAAACGGATGACACAACTAAGGCTGGACATCCAAGGCTTTAAACAAGGAGATAATGAATCTCTTTATGATGCCTGGGAGAGATACAGAGAGATGCTACAAAAATGCCCCTCTGAAATGTTTTCAGAGTAGGTTCAGTTAGACATCTTCTATTATGGGCTTGCAGAAGGAGCTCAGATGTCTCTAGATTACTCAAATGGTGGATCTATCCACATGAGAAAGACAAATGAAGAAGCTCAAGAGCTCATTGATACAGTTGCCAGGAATCGGCATCTGTACCTAAGCAGTGACCCTTCCATGAAAGAAGAGGTTAAAACAGTAGATGCTGAACTCAGCCCTGTAAAACAAGCTGCTGAATTCAATCAGCAATTGGACTTTCTAACAAAGCAGTTAGCCGAATTCAAGGATAAACTACAAGAGACAAGGATGGCTAATATAAATATGGAAGAACAATTGAAGCAAACAAAGCAGCAGCTGTCAAGACAAATAACAGAAGAATGCCAAGCAGTTCAATTAAGAAGTGGGAAAACATTAAATACCCCACCTCAAGGCAGCAAAGAGCTAAGGAATGAGCAAACCACCCAAAATTCACCTGAGGACAGTAAGAGCCCAGAGAAAAGTAATTCTGGCGTTAAAACGCCAGTAATCTGGTGGAAGGCTGGCACTGAACGCCCAGATCATGCCCAAGACTAGCGTTCAACGCCAGTAACAAGCAAGGACTGGCGTTCAACGCCAGAAACAAGCAAGGATCTGGCGTTGAATGCCCAAAATGGGCAAGATCTGGCGCTGAACGCCCAAAATGGGCACAATTCTGGCGTTCAGACGCCAGGAACATACAAGGAGTTGGCGTCTCACATCACTCCAGCTTCTAACTCTGGCACTCAACTGCCAGTGAGGGATCAGACACACACAAGTGCTGATGACAACCCCTCTAAAAAGGCTTCTTCAACCACTTCTGTAGGCAATAAACCTACAGCAACTAAAGTTGAGGAATATAAAGCCAAGATACCTTATCCTCAAAAACTCTGGAAAGAGGAACAGGATAAGCAATTTGCTCGCTTTGCAGATTATCTCAGGACTCTTGAAATAAAGATTCCATTTGCAGAGGCACTTGAGCAAATACCTTCTTATGCCAAGTTCATGAAAGAGATCTTGAGTCATAAAAAGGATTGGAGAGAAACAGAAAGAGTTCTCCTCACTGAAGAATGCAGTTCAGTCATTCTAAAAAGCTTTCCTGAAAAGCTTAAAGATCCTGGGAGTTTTCTGATACCATGCATATTAGAAGGTAATTGCACCAAGACAGCTCTGTGCGATCTTGGGGCAAGCATCAATGGTGCGCAGAAATTGTGATTACACTTTGATTATGTAAAATTCATCGCTCTTTCTTTCCCTGGTAATGGCGCCAAAAACATGATGCCAATACCATGGTTCACAACTTCGCACAACTAACCAGCAAGTGCATTGGGTCGTCCAAGTAATACCTTACGTGAGTAAGGGTCGAATCCCACGGGGATTGTCGGTATGAAGCAAGCTATGGTCACCTTATAAATCTCAGTCAGGCGGATATCAAATGGTTATGGAGTTTTCGAAATTAATAAATGAAATAGGGATAGAAATACTTATGTAAATCATTGGTGAGAATTTCAGATAAGCGCATAGAGATGCTTTCGTTCCTCTGAACCTCTGCTTTCCTGCTGTCTTCATCCAATCAGTCTTACTCCTTTCAATGGCTGGCTTTAATACCACAGACAAGGTTTAGACCTTCTGGATTCTCTTGAATGCTGCCATCATTCTAGCTTACACCACGAAGATTTCGATTAAGAGATCTAAGAGATACTCATTCAATCTAATGTAGAACGGAAGTGGTTGTCAGGCATGAGTTCATAGGGAATGATGATGATTGTCACGTTCATCACATTCAGGTTGAAGTGCAAATGAATATCTTAGAAGCGAAATAAGATGAATTGAATAGAAAACAGTAGTACTTTGCATTAATCTTTGAGGAACAGCAGAGCTCCACACCTTAATCTATGGAGTGTAGAAACTCTACCGTTGAAAATACATAAGTGATAATGGAGTTCATCGGTCTCGGCCCCAGAGGGGCACCGGAGTAACCAAGACTGCGAATACAATGATAAAAAGTTCTATTTATAATAAACTAGCTACTAGGGTTTACAGAAGTAAGTAATTGATGCATAAATCCACTTCTGGGGCCCACTTGGTGTGTGCTTGGGCTAAGCTTGAAGTCTACACGTGGAGAGGTCATTCTTGGAGTTGAATGCCAGCTTTTGTGCCAGTTTGGGCGTTGAACTCCACTTTGTAACTTGTTTCTGGCGCTGGACGCCAGAATTGGGCAGAGAGCTGGCGTTGAACGCCAGTTTGCGTCGTCTAAACTTAGGTAAAGTATGGACTATTATATATGGCTGGAAAGCCCTGGATGTCTACTTTCCAACGCAATTGGAAGCGCGCCATTTTGAGTTCTGTAGCTCTAGAAAATCCATTTTGAGTGCAGGGAGGTCAGAATCCAACAGTATCAGCAGTCCTTCTTCAACCTCTGAATCTAATTTTTGCTCAAGTCCCTCAATTTCAGCCAGAAAATACCTGAAATTACAGAAAAACATACAAACTCATAGTAAAGTCCAGAAATGTGGATTTAACATAAAAACTAATGAAAACATCCCTAAAAGTAACTAGATCCTACTAAAAATATACTAAAAACAATGTCAAAAAGCGTATAAATTATCCGCTCATCACAACACCAAACTTAAATTGTTGCTTGTCCCCAAGCAACTGAAAATCAAACTCATGGTGATGAGCTTCATACACCTCTTGAGCTCCATGAATGGGCTCTCTTGCTTGCTCCATCTTTTTCATAGTGATGGGCTTGTCCTCTTTAATGAGGATATCTCCCTCTATGTCAACCCCAGCCGAATTGCATAGGTGGCAAATAAGGTGAGGAAAGGCTAACCTTGCCATAGTGGAGGACTTGTCAGCCACCTTGTAGAGTTCTTGAGGTATAATCTCATGAACTTCCACCTCTTCTCCAATCATGATGCTATGGATCATGATGGCCCGGTCTATAGTAACTTCAGACCGGTTGCTAGTGGGANAATGTGAGTGGTGAGGAGGTGATGGGGAAAAGAGATTGAGGTGATTGGTGAAGGGTTTTGGGGAAGAGTGTTTATGGGATTTTGTGAAAGAGAGTGGTGAGGGGTGAGAAGAAGTGAGTGGAGGTAGGTGGGGATTCTGTGGGGTCCACAGATCCTGAGGTGATCCTGTGGGGTCCACAGATCCTGAGATGATCCTGTGGGGTCCACAGATCCTGAAGTGTTCAAGGATTTACAACCTTGCACCAAATTAGGCATGTAAAATGTCCTTGCACACAACTCTGGGCGTTCAGCGCCAGGTTGGTGCCCATTTTGGGCGTTCAACGCCCATTTGTTGCCCATTTCTGGCGTTGAACGCCAGAACCATGCTTGTTCTGGGGGTTCAGCGCCAGCTCCTCTCCAGGGTGCAATTCTGGCGTTCAGCGCCCAGATGATGCCCATTTTGGGCGTTCAACGCCCAGATACTGCCCATTTTGGGCGTTCAGCGCCAGAACCATGCTCTGTTCTGGCGTTGAACGCCAGGCAGATGTTCCTCCCGGGTGTGATTTTTCTTCTGCTGATTTTGATTCTGTTTTCAATTTTTATATTTATTTTGTGACTCCTCATGATCATGAAACTATAAAGACATATAACTAAGAAAAATATAGTTAGATAAATAGAAATTGGGTTGCCTCCCAACAAGCGCTTCTTTAATGTCAATAGCTTGACAGTGGGCTCTCATGGAGCCTCACAGATGTTCAGAGCATTGTTGAG
>NC_029793.2:30056615-30061806 GCF_000816755.2 Arachis ipaensis | reverse complement strand
AGCTTTTGAGGAGGAAAGAACTTGGCTAAGAAAGCCGTGACCAGCTTATCCCAAGAGTTCAGGCTGTCTTTAGGTTGAGAGTCCAACCATATTCTAGCTCTGTCTCTTACAGCAAAAGAGAAAAGCATGAGCCTGTAGACTTCAGGATTTACTCCATTAGTCTTAAAAGTATCACAAATCTGTAAGAATTCAGTTAAGAACTGAAAAGGATCTTCAGATGGAAGTCCATGAAACTTGCAGTTTTGCTGCATCAGAGAAACTAATTGAGGTTTCAGCTCAAAATTGTTTGCTCCAATGGCAGGAATGGAGATGCTTCTTCCATGTAAATTGGAATTAGGTGCAGTAAAGTCACCAAGCATCCTCCTTGCATTATTATTATTATTTTCGGCTGCCATCTCCTCTTCCTATTCGAAAATTTCTGAAAGGTGCTTGCTGGATTGTTGTAATTTAGCTTCTCTCAGTTTCCTCTTCAGAGTCCTTTCAGGTTCTGGATCTGCTTCAACAAGAATGTTCTTGTCCTTGCTCCTGCTCATATGAAAAAGAGGGACAAAAAAATAATAATAGGGATCCTTTTTACCACAGTATAGAAGTCCCTGTGTGAGTAGAAGAATAAATAAATAGAAGGAGATGAGAGAGAAGGTGAATTTTCGAAAATTATTTTTGAAAAAGGGTTAGTGATTTTCGAAAATAGTTTTTGAAAAAGGTTAGTAGTTTTTCAAAAATTCAAATAAAAATTAAAATAATTAGTTAATTAAAAAGAAATTTTTGAAAAAAAGGGAAGATATTTTCGAAAATAGAGAGAGAGAGTTAGTTAGGTGGTTTTGAAAAAGATGAGAAACAAACAAAAAGTTAGTTAGTTAGTTGAAACAAATTTGAAAATCAATTTTTGAAAAGATAAGAAGATAAGAAGTTAGAAAAGATATTTTAAAAATCAAATTTTTGAAAAAGATAAGATAAGAAGATATTTTTGAAAAGATATGATTGAAATTAGTTTTGAAAAAGATTTGAATTTTAAAATCACAATTAATGACTTGATTCACAAGAAATCACAAGATATGATTCTAGAACTTAAAGTTTGAATCTTTCTTAACAAGTAAGTAACAAACTTGAAATTTTTGAATCACAACATTAATTGTTATTGTTATTTTCGAAAATTTGATATAAAAATAAGAAAAAGATTTTTGAAAAATATTTTTGGAATTTTCGAAAATAACTAAGAAAAATGAAAAATATTTGATTTTTGAAAAAGATAGGATTTTTAAAAATTGAAAATTTGATTTGACTCATAAAAACAACTAGATTTTAAAATTTTTTTGAAAAAGTCAAATCTAATTTTCGAAATTTTAAGAGAGAAAAAGAGAAAGATTTTTTTTTTATTTTTGAATTTTTATGATGAGAGAGAAAAACAAGAAAAATGATGCAATGCATGAAAGTTATGGATCAAAACAATGAATGCATGCAAGAATGCTATGAATGTCAAGATGAACACCAAGAACACTATGAAGATCATGATGAACATCAAGAACACATTTTTGAAAAAATTTTTAATGCAAAGAAAACATGCAAGACACCAAACTTAGAATTCTTTAATGCTTAGACACTAAGAATTCAAGAATGCATATGAAAAACAAGAAAAGACACAAAACATGCAAATGCAAAGATCAAATAAGAAGACTTACCAAGAACAACTTGAAGATCATGAAGAACACTATGAATGCATGAAAATTTTCGAAAAATGCATGAGTATGCAATAGACACCAAACTTATAACATGACTCAAGACTCAAACAAGAAACACAAAAATATTTATGATTTTTATGATTTTATGATTTTTTTGTATTTTCTTTTAATTTTTTTTTTCGAAAATCATTTTGAAAAAGAAAAATAAGGATTCCAAAATTTTTAATATGAATTCCAGGAATCTTATGCTCTTTAGTCTAAAGCTCCAATCAAAGGGTCAGGCATGGCTTAATAGCCAGCCAAGCTTTAGTAAAAATATGAGTGTAATTCAGACATGACACGCCTAACATGCCCTACAGTCATGGCTTTACAGCGCCAGGCTTCAACATGCTTCATGAAACACTAGAATTCATTCTTAAAAATTTTGAAGAAAAATATATTTTTGAAAATATTTTTTTTATTTTTTTCGAAAACAGATGAGAAAATTTTTTAAAACATTTTTGAAAATTTTTTGAAAATAAAACAAAAAGAAAATTACCTAATCTGAGCAACAAGATGAACCGTCAGTTGTCCAAACTCGAACAATCCCCGGCAACGGCGCCAAAAACTTGGTGCGCAGAAATTGTGATTACACTTTGATTATGTAAAATTCATCGCTCTTTCTTTCCCTGGTAATGGCGCTAAAAACATGATGCCAATACCATGGTTCACAACTTCACACAACTAACCAGCAAGTGCACTGGGTCGTCCAAGTAATACCTTACGTGAGTAAGGGTCGAATCCCACGGAGATTGTCGGTATGAAGCAAGCTATGGTCACCTTGTAAATCTCAGTCAGGCGGATATCAAATGGTTATGGAGTTTTCGAAATTAATAAATGAAATAGGGATAGAAATACTTATGTAATTAATCTTTGAGGAACAGCAGAGCTCCACACCTTAATCTATGGAGTGTAGAAACTCTACCGTTGAAAATACATAAATGATAATGGAGTTCATCGGTCTCGGCCCCAGAGGGGAATCGGAGTAACCAAGACTGTGAATACAATGATAAAAAGTTCTATTTATAATAAACTAGCTACTAGGGTTTACAGAAGTAAGTAATTGATGCATAAATCCACTTCCGGGGCAAACTTGGTGTGTGTTTGGGCTGAGCTTGAAGTCTACACATGGAGAGGTCATTCTTGGAATTGAACGCCAGCTTTTGTGCCAGTTTGGGCGTTGAACTCCACTTTGTAACTTGTTTCTGGCGCTGGACGCCAGAATTGGGCAGAGAGCTGGCGTTGAACGCCAGTTTGCGTCATCTAAACTTAGGCAAAGTATGGACTATTATATATGGCTGGAAAGCCCTGAATGTCTACTTTTCAACGCAATTGAAAGCGCACCATTTTGAGTTCTGTAGCTCCAGAAAATCCATTTTGAGTGCAGGGAGGTCAGAATCCAACAGCATCAGCAGTCCTTCTTCAACCTCTGAATCTGATTTTTGCTCAAGTCCCTCAATTTCAGCCAGAAAATACCTAAAATCACAGAAAAACACACAAACTCATAGTAAAGTCCAGAAATGTGAATTTAACATAAAAACTAATAAAAACATCCCTAAAAGTAACTAGATCCTACTAAAAACATACTAAAAACAATGTCAAAAAGCGTATAAATTATCCGCTCATCAATCAACCTAATACCTGCATCCACTATCAGAAAGCTTGGCTTAACTGAAGAAGTTAAACCAACCCGGATATGTCTCTAACTTGCTGATTGCTCCATTAAATACCCATCAGGCGTGATTGAAGACATGATTGTCAAAGTTGGGCCATTCGCCTTTCCCACTGACTTTGTAGTGCTGGAAATGGAGGAGCACAAGAGTGCTACTCTCATTTTAGGAAGACCCTTCCTAGCAACTGGATGAACCCTCATTGATGTCCAACAAGGAGAAATAACCCTGAGAGTCAATGATGATGAGTTTAAGTTGAATGCTGTCAAAGCCATGCAGCATCCAGGCACATCAAAAGACTGCATGAAAGTTGATCTTATTGACTCTTTGGTAGAAGAGATCAACATGGCTGAGAGTCTCGAATCAGAGTTGGAAGACATCTTTAAAGATGTTCAGCCTGATTTGGAGAATTCAGAGGAGATGAAAGAGCCTCTGAAATTTCTTCTGGAAGAGGAAAAACCTCCTAAGCCCGAGCTCAAACCATTACCACCATCCCTGAAATATGTATTTCTGGGAGAAGGTGACACTTTTCCAGTGATCATAAGCTCTGCTTTAAATCCACAGGAAGAGGAAGCACTTATTCAAGTGCTAAGGACACACAAGACAGCTCTTGGGTGGTCCATAGGTGACCTTAAGGGCATAAGCCCAGCTAGATGTATGCACAAAATCTTATTGGAGGATAATGCTAAACCAGTGGTTCAACCACAGAGGCGGCTAAATCCAGCCATGAAGGAAGTGGTGCAGAAAGAGGTCACCAAATTACTAGAGGCTGGGATTATTTATCCTATTTCTGATAGCCCCTAGGTGAGTCCTGTCCAAGTCGTCCCAAAAAAGGGAGGCATGACAGTGATCCATAATGAAAAAAATGAACTGGTTCCTACAAGAACAGTTACAGGGTGGCGCATATGTATTGACTACAGAAGGCTCAATACAGCCACCAGAAAGGATCATTTTCCTTTACCATTCATAGACCAGATGCTAGAAAGACTGGCAGGTCATGATTATTACTGCTTTTTGGATGGCTACTCATGCTATAACCAGATTGCAGTAGATCCCCAGGATCAAGAGAAAACAGCATTCACATGTCCATCTGGAGTGTTTGCTTATAGAAGGATGCCATTTGGGCTGTGTAATGCGCCTGCAACCTTCCAGAGATGCATGCTCTCTATTTTCTCTGATATAGTGGAAAAATTTCTGGAGGTCTTCATGGATGACTTCTCAGTATATGGAGACTCATTCAGCTCCTGTCTTGATCACCTGAAACTTGTCCTGAAGAGATGCCAAGAGACCAACCTAGTCTTAAACTGGGAAAAATGTCACTTCATGGTGACTGAAGGAATTGTCCTTGGGCATAAAATCTCAAACAAGGGAAAAGAGGTGGATTGAGCAAAAATAGAGGTAATTGAAAAATTACCACCACCTGCCAATGTTAAGGCAATCAGAAGCTTTCTGGGGCATGCAGGATTCTATAGGAGGTTTATAAAGGATTTTTCAAAAATTGCAAATCCTCTAAGCAATCTGCTAGCTGCTGACACGCCTTTTGTGTTTGACACAGAGTGTCTGCAGGCGTTTGAAACGCTGAAAGCTAAGCTGGTCGCAGCACCAGTTATTTCCGCACCAGACTGGACATTACCATTTGAGCTAATGTATGATGCCAGTGATCACGCCATTGGTGCAGTATTGGGACAGAGGCATGACAAGCTTCTGCATGTCCAAAGAGTTCAACAGGCAACAAAAGAAAAAATTAATCACTGATGCAAAGTACTACTTGTGGGATGAACCCTATCTCTTTAAGAGATGTGC
>NC_029793.2:30054329-30056499 GCF_000816755.2 Arachis ipaensis | reverse complement strand
TATATCTTCAGCAGGTTTGGGGTCCCTAGAGTACTAATCAGTGATGGGGGCACTCACTTCTACAACAAACAGCTTTACTCTGCCATGGTCCAGTATGGGATTCGCCACAAGGTGGCGACTCCATATCATCCACAGACTAATGGACAAGCTGAAGTCTCTAACAGAGAGCTAAAAAGAATCCTAGAACGGACTGTAAATACCCGTAGAAAGGATTGGGCAAGAAGCTTGGATGATGCTCTGTGGGCATACAGAACAGCATTCAAGACTCCTATAGGGATCTCTCCATACCAACTGGTCTATGGTAAGGCATGTCACCTGCCCGTGGAACTGGAACATAAAGCCTACTGGGCAACCAGATTCCTGAACTTTGATGCCAAATTAGCTGGAGAAAAAAGATTACTCCAGCTAAATGAGCTAGAGGAATTCAGATTCACTGCTTTCGAAAATGCCAAGCTCTATAAAGAAAAATAAAAAAAGTGGCATGACAGAAAGCTGTCATCTAGAATCTTTGAACCAGGACAAAAGGTTCTGTTGTTCAACTCCAGGCTCAGGCTATTCCCCGGAAAACTGAAGTCCCGGTGGAGGGGACCATATGTGATTACAAGTGTATCACCATATGGTTATGTGGAGCTTCAAGATATTGATTCTGATAAGAAGTTCATTGTCAATGGACAGAGAATCAAGCACTATCTTGAAGGCAATGTTGAGCAAGAGTGCTCAAGGCTGAAGCTAGACTAAAAGCTCAGCAAGGTCCAGCTAAAGACAATAAAGAAGCGCTTGCTGGGAGGCAACCCACCATGGGACATCAATCCTCTAAGCATTTTGCCCTATTTTTATTTTTATTTGTTTATATAAAGTTCTCTGATCCTAAGGTAAAGAGTCAATTGTATAAGTTCACAGGGTTACAGAAGGATTCTGCACACAAAATAGAGAAAAAGAGCTCACTGGCAAGAAAACGCCAGTAAAAGTCTGTTTTGGGCGTTCAACGCCCAACAGAAGCATCCACTGGGCGTTGAACGCCAGTGAGGATAGCCATCTGGGCGTTAAACACCAGAAAGAAGCTCTTTCTGGGCGTTTAACGCCAGATTTACAGCGTTCTGGGCGTTCAGAAAAACGCCCAGTAACAAAGGACTTCCTGGCGTTCAACGCCAGAAAGAAGCAGCAGCTGGGCGTTCAGCTGGGCGTTGAACGCCCAGGAGAGGCAGCATTTGGGCGTTGAATGCCCAAAACATGCAGCGTTTGGGAGTTCAAACGCCAGGATGGTGGGGAGGAGGTAAATTCATTTTTTCTTCATATTTTTCATTTTAATCTTAATTTTCATGCTTCAATTCATGATTTCTTGCATAAACATGTTAAGAACCCTGATTTCTAAAATCCCTAATTTCTAAAAACCCTACCTTAAAAATATCAAATGTATCTTAATCCATAAGCACAAACCCTCTTTTTCAATCCAATTCAACTCTTTTTCAAATTTTCAAAACAAATCTATCTTTTCAACTAATATCTTTGTCAAATCTCCACATTATCTTTTTCAAAATCTAGATTTATCTTTTTCAAAAAAATTTTTTATATCTTTTTAATTTTAAACTATATCCTCTCTTATCATATCTTCTATCTTATCTTTTCCAAATCAATCTTTTTTATCATATCTTATCTAAANTTAGATTCGATCTGAAAGAAGACGAATATCCAGAGATCCAGGAGCAAATTCGAATCAGGAACTGGGAAGTCCTAGCTAATCCTGAGACAAAAGTGGGAAGGAATATGGTCCAGGAGTTCTATGCTAACATGTGGCAGACAGACAAGCAAAAACTATCTGGAACTGCTTTCTATGAATATCGGACTGTGGTCAGAAGAAAGATTGTTCATACCAACCCTGACAAGATCAGGGAGATCTTAAAGCTACCTCAGCTGAAAGATGATCCAGACTCTTTCAACAGGAGAATGATGAGAATAGACAAGGGCCTGGATAAGATTCTAGAGGATATATGTATCCCTGGAGCCAGGTGGACCACCAGCACGAAGGGTGTCCCAAATCAACTCAACAGAGAAGATCTCAAACCAGTCGCCAGAGGATGGCTGGACTTCATTGGGCATTCTCTGCTGCCCACCAGCAACCGTTCTGAAGTCACTGTTAAAAGAGCAGTGATGATCCATTGCATCATGATGG
>NC_029793.2:30051702-30052674 GCF_000816755.2 Arachis ipaensis | reverse complement strand
CTTTTGAAGTTGTTGTTTAAGACTGTTAAATATGTTGGCTCTTGAAAGAATGATAAACCTGAAAAATCATAAAAATGATTCTTGAAGCAAGAAAAAGCAGCAAAGAACAAAGCTTGCAGAAAAAAAAAAGGGGGAGAGAAAGAAAGAGAAAGCAAGCAGAAAAAGCCAAAGCTCTTAAAACCAAAAGGCAAGGGTAATAGAAAGGATCCCAAGGCTTTGAGCATCAGTGGATAGGAGGGCCTAAGGGAATAAAATCCTGGCCTAAGCGGCTAAACCAAGCTATCCCTAACCATGTGCTTGTGGCGTGAAGGTGTCAAGTGAAAACTTGAGACTGAGCGGTTAAAGTCAAGGTCTAAAGCAAAAAAAGAAGAGTGTGCTTAAGAACTCTGGACACCTCTAATTGGGGACTTTAGAAAAGCTGAGTCACAATCTAAAAAGTTCACCCAATTATGTGTCTGTGGCATTTATGTATCCGGTAGTAACACTGGAAAACAAAGTGCTTAGGGCCACGGCCAAGACTCATAAAATAGCTGTGTTCAAGAATCATCATACTGAAATAGGAGAATCAATAACACTATCTGAATTCTAAGTTCCTATAGATGCCAATCATCTGAGCTTCAATGGATAAAGTGAGATGCCAAAACTGTTCAGAAGCAAAAAGCTACTAGTCCCGCTCATCTAATTAGAATCTGAGCTTCATTCAAAAACTCAAAACTCTGATTGCTTCTCAACCTATTAGTTTTCTATTTTATTTGTCTAGTTGCTTGAGGACAAGCAACAGTTTAAGTTTGGTGTTGTGAGTTGTGATTATTTTATACGCTTTTTGGGGATAATTTCATATAGTTTTGAGTATGTTTTAGTTAGTTTTTAGTCTATTTCTAGTAGTTTTTAGGAAAAATTCATATTTCTGGACTTTACTATGAGTTGTGTGTTTTTCTGTAATTTCAGGTATTTTTCTGGCTGAAATTGAAG
>NC_029793.2:30042469-30047866 GCF_000816755.2 Arachis ipaensis | reverse complement strand
TTGTCTAGTTGCTTGAGGACAAGCAACAGTTTAAGTTTGGTGTTGTGATGAGCGGATATTTTATACGCTTTTTGGGGTTAATTTCTTATAGATTTTAGTATGTTTTAGTTGGTTTTTAGTTTATTTTAATTAGTTTCTAGGCAAAATTCATATTTCTGGACTTTACTATGAATTTGTGTATTTTTCTATAATTTCAGGTATGAGGTAATGACCAAATCAGTACCCACTCTGAGATATTATTGCTTCTCAACCTATTAGTTTTCTATTTTATTTGTCTAGTTGCTTGAGGACAAGCAACAGTTTAAGTTTGGTGTTGTGATGAGCGGATATTTTATACGCTTTTTGGGGTTAATTTCATATAGATTTTAGTATGTTTTAGTTGGTTTTTAGTTTATTTTCATTAGTCTCTAGGCAAAATTCATATTTCTGGACTTTACTATGAATTTGTGTCTTTTTCTATAATTTCAGGTATGAGGTAATGACCAAATCAGTACCCGAAAGATTAAAACGCTGACATTGCAGTACCTGACTATTGTAATCGACAAAAAGGTACTTGGTTAATTTTAAAAACTGACAAGCGCGTCCATAAGCTTGCCGGACCAAAACTCCGGTGAGGACAATGCTTATCTGGACACCGGATTATGCTGACAAATCATGTTTTAATTGAGTTGTAATTTCTAATTAATTAATTTGTTAGCCTAGGTGGAAATTGATTTCATTTTGCCCCCAAATCAGAACTCTTTGCCCTGATCCCAAATTAACAAGCTCTCTATGGCAGAACCAACAGCTTCAGTGACGCTTCTCATAGCCAGCTGGTTAACACCTTCTTCCCTCTTCATCTTTGTCAACCTCGTCATTGGCACCATTGCCATCACCTCCCGCTTCACCTCCTCCCACAACAACCGAATTCAAGAACATGAACTCCAACACCCTTTCACTCGCTCACCCTCTCTCCTGCAACGAGTCAGATCCTTCAGACTCACTCATCAATATACCTACGACACAACGCCGAGTACTGCCGAACCGGCGAGTTCACTCAGCCTCAACTCGTTCGAACATCCTCGCTTTTGGAACGAGTCAGGTCCTTCAATTTCAGCCTCCACAAACACGAAACCACGGAAACATCATATGCAGAAAAAACAGATCATAACCAGGCCCAGGCGCAGGCCCAAACCAACCAACCAGCGGCGGCCACCTTCTCCTCCCTCGCTCTTACTGGCCGAGCCACCGTGACCCTCCTCTTCACGATATCACCTCCAGCTCGCGTCCAGCCTCCGTCTTCTTCCCCTCTTGTCCGAACCCTAGCCTCGCCTCAGCCTCCAATCATCACCACCGCAGCCGGCGTCTGTACCCACAACCGACACAGAGCCACCACATCTCTCTCTTTCTTCTTCTTCCGCCTCTCCATCTTTCCCCTGTCCGTACCCTAGCGCCACCCAGAACCACCGAACCTTCGCGGACCACCCAACGCGCCTCCACACCTTCACTGTTTCGACGCCTCACCTCCGCGATTTCACCATCGCCGCACCTCACCTCCGCCGAGCCCAGAACCTAACCTCCAACCACATCGCCGCCGGTTCTCCTTGGCTCTGTGCGAGACCCACCACCTCCGCGAAGCTCTCTCTCCCTCTGTCATTAGTTCCCTAACCGCCAGCCACCAACAGCCTCCTCTTCACCGGACCAACACGACGGCGAGCTTCTCTTTCGCCTCCCTGTTTGCCGCTAGGACTCCACCTAGAACAACCGATGCCACTCCTCTTCCTCTCCTTTCCTGTTTCGAAGTGGAAGTAGAGAAGCAGAGAGAACAGAAATTACAGATACAGATCGAGATGTTGGAAGTAGAGAAGCAGGGATTCAAGTGGCAGAAGTTCAGAGAGCTTGTTAATTTGGGATTAGGGCAAAGAGTTCTGATTTGGGGCAAAATGAAATTAATTTCCACCTAGGCTAACAAATTAATTAATTAAAAGTTACAACTCAATTAAAATATGATTTGTCAGCATAATCCGGTATCCAGGTAAGCATTGTCCTCACCGGAGTTTTGGTCCGGCAAGCTTATGGACACGCTTGTCAGTTTTTAAAATTAACCAAGTACCATTTTGTCGATTATAATAGTCAGGTACCGCAATGTCAGCATTTTAATCTTTTGGGTACTGATTTGGTCATTACCTCTTTCAGGTATTTTCTGACTGAAATTGAGGGAGCTGAGCAAAAATCTGATTCAGGCTGAAAAAGGACTGTTGATGCTATTGGATTCTGACCTCCCAGCACTCAAAATGGATTTTCTAGAGCTACAGAACTCCAAATGGCGTGCTTCCAATTGCGTTGGAAAGTAGACATCCAGAGCTTTCCAGCAATATATAATAGTCCATACTTTGCTCAAGGATAGACGACGTAAACTGGCGTTCAACGCCAGTTCTCTGCCCAATTCTGGCGTCTAGCGCCAGAAACAAGTTGCAAGTTAGAGTTCAACGCCAGAAAAGGATCCAAAGCTGGCGTTGAACGCCCAAAACAGCCCCAGGCACGTGAAAGCTTTAGTCTTAGCCCCAGCACACACCAAGTGGGCCCCAGAATTGGATTTCTGCACTATCTATCATAGTTTACTCATTTTCTGTAAACCTAGGTTACTAGTTAAGTATTTAAACAATTTTTAGAGACTTATTTTGTATCTCATGACATTTTAGATCTGAACTTTGTAACTTTTGACGGCATGAGTCTCTAAACTCCATTGTTGGGGGTGAGGAGCTCTGCTGTGTCTCGATGACTTAATGCAAGTATTTCTGTTTTCCATTCAAATATGCGTGTTCCTATCTAAGATATCCATTCGCGCCTCATTATGGAGAAGGTGATGATCCGTGACACTCATCACCTTCCTCACTCCATGAACGTGTGTCTGACAATCACCTCCGTTCTACATCAGATTGAATGAATATCTCTTAGATTCCTTAATCAGAATCTCCGTGGTATAAGCTAGATTGATGGCAGCATTCATGAGAATCCGAAAAGTCTAAACCTTGTCTGTGGTATTCCAAGTAGGATTCTGGGATTGAATGGCTGTGACGAACTTCAAACTCACGAGTGCTGGGCGTAGTGACAGACGCAAAAGGATAGTAAATCCTATTCCGGTATGATTGAGAACCTGCAGATGATTAGCCATACGGTGACAGCGCACTTAGACCCTTTTCACTGGAAGGATGGATGGTAGCCATTGACAACGGTGATCCACCAACATACAGCTTGCCATAGAAGGACGTGCATGCGTGAATCAGAAACAGAGGAAAGCAGAATTTCAGAAGATAAAGCATCTCCAAAACTCCAACATATACTCCATTACTGCATAACAAGTAACTTTTAATTTATGCTCCCTTGTTCATTTGCAAATCAATTGATAACCACCAATTAATATCCTGACTGAGAATTGTAAGATAACCATAGCTTGCTTCAAACCAACAATCTCCGTGGGATCGACCCTTACTCACGTAAGGTATTACTTGGACGACCCAGTGCACTTGCTGGTTAGTGGTACGAGTTGTGAAACGTGTTATTCATAATTCGTGCACCAATTGTTTATAATGATCATGATGCTTTGAAGTACCTTCTAACCAAACAGAATTCTAAACCAAGATTAATCAGATGGGTGCTACTCCTTCAGGAGTTTGATATTGAGATCTAAGACAGGAAAGTGTCAGAAAATCAAGTAGCTGACCACCTTTCCAGGATTGAACCTGAAGAGGGTGTGCAACCACCCAAAGTTGTGACTGAGACATTTCCGTATGAGAAACTGTTCCTCATTTAGCAGGCTCCTTGGTTTGCGAACATCGCAAATTACAAAGCCATGAATTTCATTCCAAAAGTGTATAGAAAACAACAAGTGAAGAAGCTATTGACTGATCCAAAGTACTACTTTTGGGAGGAACCATATCTTTTTAGAAGATACTCAGATGGTATAATTCAGAGATGTGTCTCAGATGAGGAAACACAGCAGATTCTTTGGCACTGTCATGATTCTGATTATAGATGCCACTTTGGTGGTGAAAGGACGGCTACAAAGGTCCTTCAGAACGGTTTTTACTGGCCAACCCTCTTCTGGGACTCAAGAGTATTTGTGAAGAACTGTGACAGAAGTGAAAGAGCTAAAAATCTCCCTGCCAACCATGAGATGCCACAGCAGGGGATTCTTGATGTTGAGTTATTTGATGTGTGGGGTATTGACTTCATGAGACCTTTTCTACCCTCATATTCCAACAACTATATATTGGTGGCAGTAGATTATGTGTCCAAGTGGGTGAAAGTTGTGGCTCTGCCCACCAATGATGCCAAAGTGGTGAAAAGCTTTCTTCAGAGATATATTTTTAGTCAGTTTGGTGTCCCAAGGACACTCATTAGTGATGGTGGAAGTCACTTTTATAACAGACAGCTGGACTCACTTCTGCAGAGGTATGGAGTCCGTCATAAAGTGACAACCCCTTATCACCCTCAGACAAGTGGACATGTTGAGGTTTCTAACAGAGAACTTAAGAGGATTCTGGAGAAGACCGTTAGTATCTCAAGGAAGGACTGGTCTAGGAAGCTTGATGATGCTCTCTGGGCATACCAGACAGTTTATAAGACTCCTATTGGCATGTCCCCTTATCAGTTGGTCTATGGTAAAGCTTGTCACTTGCCAGTTGAGCTGGAGCATTGAGCTTAATAGTCAATCAAGTTTCTGAACTTTGATGCTCAAGTTGCAGGAATAAAGAGAATGCTTCAGTTGAATTAGCTAGATGAATTCAGATATTCGGCCAATGAGAATGCCAAGCTCTATAAAGGGAGAACTAAGGTATGGCATGACAAGAAGATTGCCATCAGAGTCCTTGAGCCAGGGCAAAGGATGCTTCTGTTTAATTCAAGGCTCAAACTCTTTGCTTAATAGTCTCTGAACTTTGATGCTCAAGTTGCAGGAATAAAGAGAATGCTTCAGTTGAATTAGCTAGATGAATTCAGATATTCGGCCAATTCGGCCACCAAGCTCTATAAAGGGAGAACTAAGGTATGGCATGACAAGAAGATTGCCATCAGAGTCCTTGAGCCAGGGCAAAGGATGCTTCTGTTTAATTCAAGGCTCAAACTCTTTCCGGGAAGCTGAAATCCTGGTGGTCAGGACCGTTTGTGGTAACCAAAGCATCACCGTATGGTCATGTGGAAATTCAGGAAGAGAATTCTGACAGAAGGTTTACAGTTAATGGCCAGAGGTTGAAGCACTATCTTGGAGGCGAGATTGATCGCTGATGGTGTTTTTGTTGAAAAACCAATTCCCAAAACATCCAAAACTCACCGACAAGTGTACCGGGTCACATCAAGTAATAAAACTCACTTAGAGTGAGGTCGATCCCACAGGGATTGATGGATCAAGCAACTTTA
>NC_029793.2:30027166-30039973 GCF_000816755.2 Arachis ipaensis | reverse complement strand
GCCAGGATTGATGGCCCTAAAGTCGAAGGGCCCTTTCTCAAACTCGGAACTTAATTTGTCTTCGTAGGAAACGGGACCGAGTTCCTGAGACTACCGTTAGAAGAACAGTACGGTATGGAATCAAGAGGGAAATATCTCGAACCGTAAGAGTAACCGGCTTATAGACTTAAGTAGATCGATTAAGTTGACTTCGTAAGAGAAATAAGGACGTTGAACTCGTAGTTTCAAGTCTTTGAACTAACTGATAATTCGAGTTACGAGGTCGAGTTGACCGTTCACTGTTCGAAATGGTATCTGGTTGACTATTCCCCTGTACGGTTATCCTCAGAATATTTGACAGACCATACGGGTCTCTCGTAGTAGTTCGAAGGATCTGGTCAGGAAGGAACTCTATGATTGCCAGAAGAGGTCTTAGGAGAATTCAAGAGACAATCTTTGGAGTTGTACAGGTGAACAGACTCCCACTATTCCCCAACAGTGAAATACTGCCTGAGGTATGGAGACGTCTTCACTCAGGTCGACAGACAATATTTTCACTGAAGGTGGTAGTGATTACTCACAGGAACCCTGTGGTTTGACTGATTTTTATATAGAGACTTCTTTCGAAAAGTGGTGAAACCGTAGTAACCACCCGTCTCGGTGTTGAAAGTGGGTGAACCTGTGTATTAGATGACGGTGGTTATATATCAACAACCTTATACTCCCATCTTTTCCAGAGTACTTCAGTTATGGGGTGTGTAGTTTATTGAGTTGTAGTTCTTAGGGGACGACACCGTAGAGTACCAACCGTCCCTCTAAAAATCGAGAAAGTGAAGACAGTGTCAAGAAGTGTTTATGAGAACTCAGGGTCTTCTCCCAACCGGTCATTTTTGGCAAGACTTCCTGGAAACATCGGCAGGAAAGTGGTGGTTTCACCGTAGATATTAGTCTTAGTACTGTCACGGTTTCTTAGACGACACAAAGGAGTAGACTCTGTGTAGAGACTTAATATGGTAGACTCATAGAAGATTTTTCTATACCAAGGAGGGTTTTCATCATGAAACCTAGTCAGTTATCGAAGAAGTGAACAACAAAAGATATGTGAAAACCTTACTTTAAGTACCGAAACATTAAACGCTACAAGCGTTTGGTTCCTCGGACGATTTACTCCTTGTCAAAGAGTATGCCTTTACAGAGTCAGTGTTGAAACCCACCAACGTGTGGGAGAAGTCCAAGTTAGGACCTTTCCACCAGTCGATGAACTAAAAGACTGTGAAAGGACAGAATCTAGAGTTATAGTTTGAGGACTTCCTCATCGTGGGTAGACTAATTAGAACCAAATCTTAAGACAAACCAATCTTCCATGAAGTTTCGTAGTACTAGTAATATTTGTTAACCACGTGCTTAATACTTATTGTGCAAAGTGTTGAGCATGGTGATTGGTCGTTCACGTGACCCAGCAGGTTCATTATGGAATGCATTTGTGGTTACAAAGGCGTCACCGTATGGTCATGTGAAAATTCAGGAGGAAAATTCTGACAGAAATTTTACACTTAATGGCCAGAGATTGAAGCACTATCTTGGAGGCGAGATTGATCGCCAAAGGTCCGCTCATCTGTTGAACTAGCTGAACTAACCGTCAAGCTAGTGACATTAAAGAAGCGCTCGTTGGGAGGCAACCCGATGTTTTTGTATCCTTTAGTTTAATTTTTGTTGCTTTAATTTTATTTATTTATTTGATTTTATTTGAGTATCTACTATTTTTCTTCTGTTTTACGTGTGTGTGGATCATGCAGAGTATTTAAAATAGAAACATGTATCTAAAGATGGAGTTTCAGACACCCTGGAGTATATTGATTCGGATTGGGTGGGGCCTAACTTCAAAATCTCAAGTTAGGCAACACATATATACACAATTGAGAAGTTACTCACAGGAAGGGTGGCGCCTAACTTCACCCCTTGAAGTTAGGCGCAATGCTGCGTATAAGTTTGGTGTTGCTTTCGGGAAGGGTGGCGCCTAACTTGGCTCCATCAAGTTAGGCACCACATCAAGCGTTGGAATTCCTTTCCATTCGGGGTACCTTAAGTTAAGCGCTGTTGGAGTCCAAGTTAGGCACAGAGTGAGAGAATGGCATCAAGTTAGGCGCCATGGATTGAAGTTAGGCGCCATAGGAAGCTTTGTCAAGGGAAGTTAGGCACCCAGGGGAGAAAGGAACATGAAGTTAGGCGCCAGACTGGAGGGTGCAACCAAGTTAGGTGCCAGGTTATGTGAAGTTAGGTGCCAGGCTTACTCCCCAACTCAAGTTAGGCACTGGTTTTGTCAAGTTAAGCGCTAGCCGCCTAACTTTGACTTGTTCTACCCTTCCCCAAGCTTAGCCCGTGATCCCTCCCCCTCTTCCCTAGCGCTCCCGTGACAACCACCCTTTCTAAGACCAGCCCGTGACACAAGTCCCTTCCAACCCAACGAAACCCCCCACTCCAAGCCTTCTATATAAACCCCCCCTCCTTCCCTCTTCAAACCACAACTCATCACACTTCACCCCCTCCTTCTATACACACATAACCACTACACATTCTTCCTTTTTCGAAGAACGACCAACCCCTCGCCAATTCCCTTCTCAACCACAACAACTACATTAGCCCCAAACCTTCACCCTCGTGCCCCCAACCGCATCTTCAATCTTCTTCTGTCTTTCTTTATTTCATAAAAAAATCGAATAGAAAAAAAATTTCACATTAATTTTTATTTTCTTCTTTTCTTTTTCACTGCCTTATTTCACCGCCTCTTTCTCCCCTTTTGTATTTCTCTGATTTGCTCAGGGATGAGCAAAAGTTTTAAGTTTGGTATTGTCGCTTTGCTTGTTTGTTTTCTCTATTTTCTGTAATGGCACCCAAAACTAGTACACCTTCAAAGAAAAGGAAAGGTAAAGAGCCAGCCACCAGTTCTCATAATACACACAGGTTCCGATCCAAGCTCCATGAAGAAAATTTTTATGATCATACTTACAAGAGGGTTGTGACTCCGGAAGTGAGATTTTAATTGAAACCGGATGAATATCCAAAAATTTAATTTGAAATTGAGAGAATAGGGTGGAATTTTCTGTGCAACCCGCACACGGAGGTTGGACAATTGATGGTCCAAGAGTTTTATAGAAATCTCTAGGTCACGTACAAGGACGTTGAGGGAGTCAATGAGAAGAATTATCAGAGTTATGTGAGAGGCAAGGTCATTGATTTTAGCCCAAGAAGCGTCCAACAGGCCTTTCATCTGCTGAGTCCACCTCAGCTAACTGCCTATTATAGTGAGGGGATGCATAGAGACCCGGAACTAGATCTAGTTATTGAAGAATTATGCATTCCGGATTCTCAGTGGAGGATAGGTGCAGAGGGAAGGCCGAACCACTTAAAGAGCATTGATCTCATTCCTTTAGCTAGGGGATGGTTGGACTTCATCTGAAGATCTATCATGCCTACTAGCAACCGGTTTGACTGCACTGTGGACCGGGCTGTCATGATTTACAGTATCATGAAGGGAGAAGTTGTAGATGTAGAGGAAATTATTCTAGAACAGATATACAACATTGCCTCTAATCCTCTTAAGAAGGCTAGGCTTGGATTCCCACATCTGATTTACCGACTGTGTGAAGCAACAGGGGTAAAGGTGGAGAATGATTTCCCCATTCCTGTTGAGAGACCAATCACCAAGAAGACTATGGAAACTCACAGGGAACAGCACAGGGTCCACAGAGAAAAGAAGGTTGAGGAGGAAGCTCAACAGGACCAGCCACCACTGCCTCAGGGATACTACTTTCCACTCCAAGAATACTAGCAACAGCTCACATCCTCCATTGAGTAGATGAGGATCATGCAGGATAGCCACTGGCAGCAGTACACTGCGTTTATTGAGGAGATGAGGGTGACACAGAAAAATCGTTAGGAGTATCTCACCACCACCCTTGATCAGATGAGAGCTACTCAGGACTCTCAACGCCAGGAGATTTCTCAACTGAGACAGGATTATAGCCGCCTGAGAGGACCATACGGATAACAGCCAGAGGAGAGAGATCCCCCACCATGTAGATTGAGGTGCTTAGTTGCTTTCACTTCCTATATTATTTTGCCATTACTATGCTATGTTCCTATTTTCTGCTGTTTTGTCTTAGTTATTGCATGATCCTTTGTTATTTCAATAAATAGGTTATAATTTAATTTGCTATTCTTATTCTGTTATTTGCTTTTAATTCTGAAAAGCGTCTCATGTATCGCTCACTGAGCTTGAATTGAAAATACAAAGAAGAAAAATATGCTTGCAACGAAATTGCATTGAGAAATTCTAGACAGACATTTATCCCCCATCAATTATCGTCAAAAAATTTCTAACGGTATGTTGTAACAGATTTTGTTTTCTTAATAACTATATTCCGTTGCTAGATCCGATGCAAATTACCATCGAATGCATAAATTCGACGATAATTTGTTACCGACGAGGTTTATTTTGTCGGATAAATACCGACGGTAAACATTGTACCGTAAGATTTTATTCATTTTTCCGAAAGTGATTCTGATGGTACTCAACGTTTATCTTGTAGTGAAAAATCATGAAGAAAATTTTGTTGTGGGTTTCAGTGCGAATATCAGTTCTTGCACGGTAATACTAGCAGAGCTTTGGGGAGTTCTTTTTGGGTTGGACTTATCCATTGGACTTGGCATTAATTACATGAGTATTGAAATAGACTCAAAGGTGGTCATCTTACTGTGTTCCCAAGAGGAGCATGATTTTCACTCTGCTAGATCACTCATCACTGCAACTAAAGGCAAGTGCAGGAAGATGAATAGTTGGGAGATCTATCCTGAATTCAGAGAGGCAAACTCTTGTGCTGACTGATGCGTGAGCATCTTTCCTATCTTTTTCTAGTGAATTTTCATTTAAATTGTTGAGGTTAATCAATAATTAATTATCTTTTAGCCACTATGGATGCTACTTTGAGTCGTGTGCAATTCTATTTATTTCAGGTAGCATTCGGATAGATTTGATGGAGTTTCTGTAGAAAAAGAGAAGAAAGCGAACGGTGCTGTCAACTACGACCTCCCTACAATATAACATGAATAACTTGAGTTACAGAAGTCCAATTGATGTGATTTTAGCGACATTAGGAAGCTAACTTCCAGAGCTTTTGATGAGCGGATAATTTATACGCTTTTTGGCATTATTTTTAGTATGTTTTTAGTAGGATCTAGTTACTTTTAGGGATGTTTTCATTAGTTTTTATGTTAAATTCACATTTCTGGACTTTACTACGAGTTTGTGTGTTTTTCTGTGATTTCAGGTATTTTCTGGCTGAAATTGAGGGACTTGAGCAAAAATCAGCTTCAGAGGTTGAAGAAGGACTGCTGATGCTGTTGGATTCTGACCTCCCTACACTCAAACTGGATTTTCTGGAGCTACAGAACTCAAAATGGCGCGCTTCCAATTGCGTTGGAAAGTAGACATCCAGGGTTTTCCAGAAATGTATAATAGTCCATACTTTGGCCTCGTTTAGACGACGTAAAATGGCGTTGAACGCCAGTTCTACGCTGCTGTCTGGAGTTAAACGCCAGAAATACGTTACAACCTGGCGTTCAACTCCAGAAAGAGCCTCTGCACGTGTAACATTCAA
The DNA here is from genome assembly GCF_000816755.2 of Arachis ipaensis. Classification (NCBI taxonomy): domain Eukaryota; kingdom Viridiplantae; phylum Streptophyta; class Magnoliopsida; order Fabales; family Fabaceae; genus Arachis; species Arachis ipaensis. The sequence continues at coordinate 30,034,337 of NC_029793.2, read as the reverse complement.
GCTCAGCCCAAGCACACACCAACTGGGCCCCGGAAGGGGATTTATGCATCAATTACTTACTTCTGTAAACCCTAGTAGCTAGTTTATTATAAATAGGACTTTTTACTATTGTATTAGATATCTTTGATCAGTTGTATGCTATCTTAGATCACGTTTTGGGGGCTGGCCATCTCGGCCATGCCTGGACCTTTCACCTATGTATTTTTAACGGTAGAGTTTCTACACTCCATAGATTAAGGTGTGGAGCTCTGCTGTTCCTCAAAGATTAATGCAAAGTACTACTGTTTTCTATTCAATTCATCTTATTTTTCTTCTAAGATATTCATTCGCACTCCAACCTGAATGTGATGAACGTGACAATCATCATCATTCCTTATGAACACGTGCCTGACAACCACTTCCGTTCTACATTAGATTGAATGAGTATCTCTTAGATCTCTTAATCAGAATCTTCGTGGTGTAAGCTAGAATGATGGCGGCATTCAAGAGAATCCGGAAAGTCTAAACCTTGTCTGTGGTATTCCGAGTAGGATTCAATGATTGAATGACTGTGACGAGCTTCAAACTCGCGAGTGCTGGGCGTAGTGACAGACGCAAAAGTAGGGTGAATACTATTCCAGCATGATCGAGAACCTCAGATGATTAGTCGTGTCGTGACAGGGCATCTTGGGCCATTTTCACAAGAGGAGGGGATGTAGCCACTGACAACGGTGATGCCCTTGCATAAAGCCAGCCTTGGAAAGGAGTAAGACTGATTGGATTAAGACAGCGGGAAAGTAGAGATTCAGAGGAACGATTGCATCTCCATACGCTTATCTGAAATTCTCACCAATTATTTGCATAAGTGTTTCTATCCTTATTTTATTGTATCTATTTTCGAAAACTCCATAACTATTTTATATCCGTCTGACTGAGATTTACAAGGTGACCATAGCTTGCTTCATACCAACAATCTCTGTGGGATTCGACCCGTACTCACGTAAGGTATTACTTGGACGACCCAGTGCACTTGCTGGTTAGTTATGCGAAGTTGTGAAGATATGTAATGATTCACAACCTGAGTAACAATTTCACATACCAGCTTTTCAACAATGTATTATAGTCCATACTTCTTGATGATCGGATAATTTATACCCTTTTTAGCATTGTTTTATATAGTTTTTAGTTTGTTTTAGTTAGTTTTTATTATATTTTTATTAGTTTTTATGCAAAAATAACATTTCTAGACTTTACTATGAGTTTGTGTATTTTTCTGTGATTTCAGGTATTTTCTGGCTGAAATGGAGGGGCCTGAGCAAAAATATGATTCAGAGGCTGAAAAAGGACTGCAGATGCTGTTGGATTCTGACCCTCCTGCACTCGAAATGGATTTTTTGGAGCTAAAAAGGCCCAATTGGTGCACTCTCAATTGCGTTGGAAATTAGACATCTTGGGCTTTCCATAAATGTATAATAGTCCATACTTTACCCAAGATTTGATGGCCCAAACTGGCGTCTAAATGCCCAGCTGAGACCCCTTTTCTGGAGTAAAACGCCAGAACTGGAGTTAAACGCCCAAACTGGCACCCAAGCTGGCGTTTAACTCCAAGAACAGCCTATGCACGTGAAAGCTTTAATGCTCAGCCCAAGTACACACCAAGTGGGCCCCGGAAGTGGATTTTTGTATTATCTGCACTTAGTTACTTATTTTCTGTAAACCCTAGTAACTAGTTTAGTATAAATAGCACTTTTTACTATTGTATTGAAACACTATCTTTTGATCACTTTTGATCTTTTGACCATTGTTCACATTTTGAGAGGCTGGCGTCACGGCCATGCTTAGACTACTTTCTCTTATGTATTTCCTACGGTGGAGTTTCTACACCTCATAGATTAAGGTGCGGAGCTCTGCTGTTCTTCATAAATTAATGCAAGTACTATTGTTTTTCTTTCAATTTACGCCTACTTCTTCTCCAAGATATACTCTTGTACTCAATTCAGTTAAGTCAAAATGAAGATCCGCATGCCTGATACCCACAAGTGGTCTACGTGATGTTCAACGTAGTCATTGGACGGCAGCCGGAGTATATTCTTTTGGGTCTTTGATCCGCGATTTGCATCGTCTCTCCTGACAACAGAGCATCCGAATCTGAGATTAGAACCTTCGTGGTATAGGCTAGAACCATTGGCAGCATTCCTGAGATCCGAAAAGTCTAAACCTTGTTTGTGGTATTCCGAGTAGGATCTGGGAAGGGATGACTGTGACGAGCTTCAAACTTGCGAATGTTGGACGCAGTGACAGTGTGCAAAAGGATAAGAGTCCTATTCCGACGCTAGTGAGAACCGACAGATGATTAGCCGTGCAGAGATCGTACCTGGTATTTTTCATCTGAGAGGATCATACAGCTTGCGATGGAAGGGAGCACGCATGATTGGAAGAAGACAATAGGAAAGCAGAGGTTCAGAAGCAACAAAGCATCTCCAAACGCTTATATGAAATTCCCACCAATGAATCACAAAAGTATTTTATTTTATTTTATGTTTTATTTGTCTTTTAATTATCAAAACCTCATAACCATTTGAATCCGCCTGACTGAGATTTACAAGATGACCATAGCTTTCTTCAAGCCGACAATCTCCGTGGGATCGACCCTTACTCACGTAAGGTTTATTACTTGGACGACTCAGTGCACTTGCTGGTTAGTTGTGCGGAGTTGTGAAAAGTGTGAATCACAATTTCGTGCACCAAGTTTTTGGCGCCGTTGCCGGGGATTGTTCGAGTTTGGACAACTGACGGTTCATCTTGTTGCTTAGATTAGGTAATTTTATTTTTTGTTTAAGCTTTTTATTATTATTTTCGAAAAAAATTACAAAAAAATTTTTAATTTTTCAAAAATTCAAAAAAAATGTGTTCTTCAGAATTTTTAAGAATGAATTCTAGAGCTTCTTGAGATATGTTGAAGCCTGGCTGGCTGTTAAGCCATGTCTAATCTTTTGGACCGATTTTTCTACTTTCCATTGTAGAAAGGACATGTCTGTATTTGTATGCTGAAGCTTGGCTGGCCATTGGCCATGTCTAATTCTGTTGGACCGGAGCTTTAGACTAACACTGCACGAATCCTGGAATTCTTATTAAAAATTTTGTATCTCTTTATTTTCTTTTTCCAAAAAAGAAAATATTTTCGAAAAAATTTAATAAAACCATAAAAACGAAAAATTTGTGTTTCTTGTTACACCGACCAATGCCATCAAGTCCAAGAGGATTACACTCTTGCAATAGCCAACAACTACAACAACCGTCCACCTTATCAATCTCAAGGTCAAAACAGTTACTCTCATGGTAATAGTTCTAATTAGGGGTGGAGGGACAATGCCCAAGGGAACAACCACAATCAAAGACGGAACTAAGGCAACTCATCTTCTCATTACCACAATAACAACCAATCTTCTTCCCAATACCACAATAATAACCACCAAGCCAACCAAAACCACCATAACCAACCATACCAACACTTACAACAAAACCAAAACAACAACCATAGATACCATAACCAACCATACCAACACTCACCAAAGACAACAATCCAACCAATCCTCTTTCTCTTCCACTAACCAAGGTGATTACTCTAACTGTGCACTCTACCAAGAGCAAGAAAGACTTAGGGCTATGGTACAGAAAAATGAAGAGAACACTAGGAATCTCAATGCACAATTTGGTAACATGAGTGCTCAATCGTCCAACATAACTGAAATACTTTCAAGGATGTTTCTACCTCCTTCCAACAATACCAACACCAACCAAACCTCAAGCTCTTCTAACCTTCGATCCCAACCCCTTTCAAACCCAAAGGGCAGTCTCAACGCCATTACTCTATGGTCGGGGACTATATTGGAGGAGATGCCTCCTAGGGCCATGGAAGATCTTCATGAGGAGGAAGTAGTTGTTGAAGTTCCACATGAGGATGAAGGAGACACAAAGCAAGAAGAAGGAGAAGTGAGCCTTAAGGAGCCTAAGAGGAAGGCTATAAAGGATGAATCCATTCCGATTCCATTCCCTTCCATAGTAAAGAAGGCCAAGAAAACTCCGGAGTTTGATCCAAACATGCTTCAAGTATTCAAGAAGGTTGAGGGAACCATCCCACTTCTTGATGCCATTCAAAAATTTTCGAAGTATGCTAAGTTTTTAAAGGACTTGTACACACACAAAGATAGAATTGGTGAGTTGGAAACATTGTCATTGGGTAGTTCTATTTCTTCATTGATGAAGCCTATTTCGGAAAAGTATAGTGACCCCAAACCTTGTTTAGTATCTTGTTGGATTGGTGGAGTTGCCTTTTATGATTGCATGTGTGATTTGGGGGCTTGTGTGAGTATCATGCCACTCTCTATATTTGAAAGGTTGAAGTTAGCCCCATTGAAAAGGTCGGCCGCCAAATTTGTCTTAGCCGACAAGAGTGTAATCACCGTAGTAGGGATAGCAGAAGATGTGCTTGTGACCATCAAGGATTTGTGTTTTCAGTTGATTTCTATATCCTTGAAATGCCTCTGACGGATACTGGAAGTTCTTCCTCCGTTTTTCTTGGTAGACCTTTTTTGAAGACTTCTAAATTTAAATTAGATGCCTTTACCGGCGCATACTCTTTTGAGGAAGGTGACAAGACCATCAAGTTTAATTTGGAAGAGGCCATGAGACATCCACCTGAAGAGCACTCCGTCCTCCGTTGTGATGTGATTGATGAGGTAGTAGCAGAGATACAAAGGGAAGATCACAATAGGTTGTACTATCCTGTTATTGAGGGGAAGGATAAACATGAGGATAAACAAGAGAAAGTCGATGAGGATGAACTTCATGATATTGGTAAAAAAGAACCTCAACTTGAAGCGAAAACTGAATTGAAGCCTCTACCTTCTCACTTGAAATATGCATTCCTTGAGGGCAACCAAGGGTTTTCGGTAATCATTTCTAGTGAGCTCTCTAGCCAAGAAGAAGAGAAGCTCCTAGAAGTCCTAAGGAAGCACAAAAGAAAGCAATTGGTTGGAGCTTGTCCGACATTGTGGGGATTAACCCCCGTATGTGTATGCATCACATCTTCCTTCGAGAGGGAGCTCGGCCAGTTAGACAACCCCAAAAAAGGATCAACCCCACCATTCTTGATGTGGTGAAAAAGGAAGTCACGAGGCTGCTTGATGCGGGTATTATTTATTTGATTTCCGATAGTGAGTGGGTGAGCCCAGTTCAAGTTATATCTGATTTATCTGATTTCGGAAATCACTTCTATCAAGAAAGATGATGGTGAAGTGGTCACAACAAGGGTGCAAAATGCTTGATGGGTATGCATCGATTATAGGAAGTTGAATGCCACAACAAGGAAGGATCATTACCCCTTGCCATTCATTGACCAAATGTGGGACTGACTTGCAGGTAAATCTCATTACTGCTTTCTTGATGGTTTTACTGGCTACTTTCAGATATATATTGCTCCTGAGGATCAGGAAAAGACCACCTTTACTTGTCCGTTTGGCACCTTTGCTTACAAAAGGATGCCATTTGGGTTATGCAATGCACCCGCCACTTTTCAGTGGTGCATGACTAGTGTCTTTTCTGATCTCATGGAGAGTTGTCTAGAAGTCTTTATGGATGATTTCAGTGTGTATGGGACTTCTTTTGATAGTTGTTTAAAGAACTTGGCTAAGGTCTTAGAGCAGTGTGTTAACACTAACCTTGTCCTTAATTTCAAAAAATGTCACTTCATGGTGAAACAAGGCATAGTGTTAGGATACGTAGTTTTTAATAAGGGCATTTCTGTGGACCTGGCCAAGGTTGATGTCATTACTAGTTTACCTCACCCTTCTTCTGTGAGGGAGGTCTGTTCTTTGGGGTATGCAGGATTCTATAGGTGCTTCATCAAGAATTTTAGCAAGATTGCATTGCCGTTATCGCGCCTGTTACAAAAGGATGTAGACTTTGAGTTTGATAGTGCTTGTGCGGAAGCATTTGAGGAGTTGAGAAGAGCTCTTATCACGGAACCGATTGTGAGGGGTCCTGATTGGACGCAGCCGTTTGAAATCATGTGCGACACATCAAACTGTGCCGTAGGTACCGCGCTTGCACAGTGCGATGGTAAGCTCCCTTACATTATTCCTTATTCCTCAAAGACATTGGATGCGGCACAATCCAATTACACCACTACGGAAAAAGAGCTTCTAGCAATTGTTCATGTATTGGATAGATTTAGATCTTATTTGCTAGGCTCCAAAATAGTGGTGTATACGGATTGTGCAGCCCTAAAATATTTGTTGACAAAGAATGAGTCGAAACCTAGGCGCATACGTTGGATCTTACTCTTGCAAGAGTTTGACGTTGAGATTAGGAATCGAAGTGGGTCACAAAATTTGGTTGCGGACCATCTGAGCCGTGTTGAAAATCTTAAATATGACCCATTTCCGATTGACGACTCATATCCTTTGGATGGTTTGCATGCTATTGCAAATAGCTCTCCTTGGTTTTCACCTATGGCGAATTACTTGGTTGCCAATATCTTCCCCGTCAACTTTTCAAAACATCAAAGAGACAAGTTGAGGAGTGATTCCAATTATTACATTTGGGATGACCCTCACTTGTGCAAACGAGGAGTAGACCAAGTGATTCGTAGATGTGTCCCAGAATCTGAATTCCAACCTATTCTTGAATCTTGTCATTCATCCGAGTGTGGTGGCCACTTTGGCCCACAACGAACGGCTAAAAAAGTTTTAGATTGTGGATTCTGGTGGCTGACATTGTTCAAAGATGCTAACCAATTTTGTGTGTCATGTCACCAATGTCAAAAGTCAGGAAATGTATCCCAAAGGGATGAAATGCCTCAACAACCAATGTTGTTTTGTAAAATTTTTGATGTATGAGAAATAGACTTTATGAGGCCATTCCCTAACTCAAGTGGATATCTTTACATTTTGTTGGCGGTTGATTACGTATCAAAGTGGGTGGAAGCGATACCCACCCACCTTGATGACGCTAATATTATTGTTTCTTTCATTAGAAACAATATTGTATGCCGCTTTGGGTCACCATGAGCAATCGTGACCGACCAAGGTATTCACTTTTGCAATAGGAAGATAGAAGCACTACTTAAGCAATATGGGGTACTACACAAGGTTGCAACCGCTTACCACCTCCAAACTAATACCCAAGCGGA
>NC_029793.2:29988162-30027147 GCF_000816755.2 Arachis ipaensis | reverse complement strand
GAAAAACTAGAGGTCTCGGTTAGGTGATGCATTATGGGCATATCGGATAGCCTACAAGACTCCGCTAGGGATGAGTCCCTTTCGGATTGTCTATGGGAAGGTGTGCCACCTCCTGGTTGAAATTGAACATAAGGCCTATTATGCGGTTAAACAATGCAATATGGACTTCACCAAGGCGGGCATAGCAAGGAAATTACAATTAGATAAACTCGAATGCCTTAGGATAGAGGCCTATGAGAATGCAAGGATTTATAAGGAGAAAACTAAGACATTCCATGATCACCATATCTGCAAGAAAGATTTCCAAGAGGGTGATGAAGTTCTTCTATACAACTCAAGACACAAATTCATACCCAGAAAGCTCCGTTCGAGGTGGGATGGTCCCTCTAAAGTGAAGAAAGTGAAGCCCTATGGTGTGGTCGAGCTATTCCACCCTCAAAGTGGTGCAACATTCAAAGTGAACGGCCACAGGGTAAAGAAGTATCATAGTCATAAGTCACCGAAGGAGTTGGAGATGTTCCTACTTAGGGATTCACCCGGAGGAAGAGAATGTTAAGCTCATGACCTCCTTGTACATAATCTCTTGCATGAAATTTTAGGGTCTTTTTTTGATTTTGTGAGTTTGTCTAAGTGTATTTGATGTTGTTTGAATTTGTTGAGCTTGTTAGAATCTTCATGAGGATTTCATTGATCTTGGTTTGGGTGAATAGGTAATGTTGAAGAAAATGCTTAATTTTGAGTATTGTGTTATAATTGCCTTTCCTCATTTCTATGAAAAAAAAGGTCTCCCCACGCATAAGCATGGGCGATGCGTACGCGTCGATTGCGTTTCCACAACTCCTGGTACAAAAACCAGAGAGTTGCGCTGGAATTGTGCGGGAGGGGTGCCAGAAGCACAAATCCTCCCCATGCGTGTGCGTCATATGACGCCTACGCGTTGATAAACCCCATTTGTAGGGTTTATATTGTGATGAATTTAGAGCATTTTGATAAGCTTTCCTCACATTTATTCAATGAAATAGCATGGTTTTATAACTTCTCCTTTAATTGTGCTTAAGAGTAAAAACATGCTTTTAGGACTCAAAATAGCTAAATTTAATTCACCTTGATTCTATTAGATGCCTTGATATATTTGTTAAGTGATTTCAGATTTAGGAGGCAAAGACTGGATCAAGGGAATGAAGGAAAAGCATGTAAAAATGGAGAACTCATGAAGAAATGAAGGATCACAAAAGCTGTCAAGCCGACCTCTTTGCACTTAATCGGCCATAACTTGAGCTACATAGGTCCAAATGATGCGGTTTTAGTTGCGTTAGAAAGTTAACATACGGGACTTCAAAATGATATAAAATTTGCCATAGTTGTATTGCGTTAAGGGGTGTACACGCGCACAGTACTCGTACGCGACGATGGTGGCACATGCTTTACTCAATGCAAATCGTGGCCAGCAATTTTAGAAGCCTTGTGGGCCCAATCCAACTCATTTATGATGCTATTTAAGCCAAAGATTGAAGGGGGATTGACATACTTTTGATCATTAGTCATAATTTAAGTTTTAGAAGTAGTTAGAGTAAGTTTTAGAGAGAGAAGCTCTCACTTCTCTCTAGGATTAGATTTAGAATTAGGTTTAGTTCAATAATCTAGATCTAGGTTTCAATTCATGCTTTTCTTTTATTTCTTCTTCTCAATTCTTTGTTGTTGCAATGATCACTCTTCTATTTTTTGTTGTAATTTTCTTTATGTTGCTTCTATATTTTGTTGTAGATCTACTCTTGTTCCTTCTATTTTCTTTCAATTCAATATGAGGTAATTCATAATAATTGTGTTTCCTTTTATTGTTGTTGTTGATTTCTTACATTCTCTTGTTGTTAGATTCTATTTTTGTTATCAATTTACTATGCTTCCTTTTTTGCCTTCCAAGTGTTTAATGAAATGCTTGGTTGGATTTTAGTATAGAATTTTCCCCTCTTGGCTTTGGTAGAGTAATTAGTGACGCTTGAGTTATCTAATTCCTTTGTAGATTGATAATTAGAAGTTGCTAATTGATTTGGATACCACTAAAGCTAGTCTTTCCCTTGGGAGTTGGCTAGGACTTGTGGAATCAAGTTGATTAATCCACTTGACTTTTCTCCATGATTAGAGGTTAACTAAGTGGTAGCAATGGACAATTTTGATCACAATTGAGGAGAATAACTAGGATGGGACTTCTAGTTCTCACATCTTGCCAAGAGCTTTCTTAGTTGTTAGTTTATTTCTTTTGCAATTTACATTCCTTGTTCTTTAACTCAAAAAACCCAAATATACTTCATAGCCAATAACAAGAACATTTGTTTGCAATTCCTAGGGAGAGCGACCCGAGGTTTGAATACTTTGATTTATAAATTTAGGAGTTTGTTACTTGTGACAACCAAATTTTTGTATGAAAGGACTATTGTTGGTTTAGAAACTATACTTGCAACGAGAATTCATTTGTGAATTCTAAACCACACAAAAGTCCTCTCATCAAAATGGCGCCGTTGCCGGGGAGTTGCAATGGTGTTGTGTTATTGGTTATTGTATATATGTGAATATTGTGAATATGTTTGTCTTTTGCTTGTTTGTTAGTTTTTTGTTAGTTTTAGGACTCTATTAGTTTTGTTTTTTTATTGGTCACTATGAATTCTCGTCCTTGTGGTTTTGGATATGGTTATGACCATGTTGAAGGTGATGAAAACTTGAATGATGGCTCACATTATAGGAGAGATGAATACTTGAGAAGGGAGCCACATCCATATGAGCAATCACCATGGCAATCTCCTCATTCAAGCTACTATGATGATAATCCCTCCTATAATGCATATATTTTCAATGGATATGATGGTTCTTATCATGATTATGCCACTCAACCACCATCATTACATGCACCATACTCTCAACATTGTCCTCAAACACCATTATTCCAACCACCATATTCTCAATCCACATCCTATTTCCACCAATTGCCTCCACACAATCCTAATTCATATTCCCCCTATGCATATCCTTGTGATAATTATGAACAAGAAACCATTGAATCATCACCACTCCAACATCTTTACTCTCCAAACCAAGTTCCCATGGATGATACACTTGGTATCATTCCTCAAGCGCAAGAAGAGCTCCAAACCGCACTCACTAGTTTCACCTCTACCCTCCAAGAAATTATGTCCCGTATACTTCCACCTTCTACCAACAACCAAAATACCTTTCAACCTCCAAGCTTTGGTGAACCTCCTTTCCAACCACATGATGAATTCTCCTTTCCATCACAACCCTCCATGGAAGAATATCCATGTCCATCAATCCAAGAGCCATATGATCATACTTATGTTAGTGAAGAGGAACAAGATTCAAAGGATCATCTCAAGGAAGCAATGGATCGGCTTCAAGCAACCATCCATCAAAAGTTGGACTCGTGGGATTCATGCCACAAGCAAAATATGTCAACGGATGATTGTGAAAAGGCAACCAAAGAGGGAAGTATGAGGGAGATTTTAGAGTCTCAAGTTGAGCACAAGGAAATGGAGTGTGTTTTGAAACAAGTGGAAGAGATGGAGATTGTTGAAGAAGAAGAAGTGGAAGAAGACCTAGGGGAGGTTGAACAAGAAGGAAACTCCATCATTGAAGACAACTCTACCCCAAGCGACAATAGTGATCTTGTTGAAGCTTCTTCCATGGGATGTGAAACCGATGTTGAGGAGGCATGTGCACAACCTCCAATGCATGTTTTGATCAATGAGGAAGAGTTGGAAGAAGTTAGCAAACAAGAGGAAATTGAAGAAAGTTGTCAAAAGATGGAAATCATCAAGGAGGAGCCAAAGGAAGTGGAGCTTACAATGTCAAGCCCATTGGATATCTTCCTTGCAAAGTCACCATCCAAATCACAAATTGAGTGGGTAATCATCTCATCCTTTAATTTTCTTGGCCCATATCAATATGCATTGTTAGAATCGGATGGTCAACTTAGAACTATTTGTGGGTTAGAAAGTAGAAAAGAGTTGGATGTTGGTTCGCAACAAGAATTAAGGTACATAGTGGGTAGAAACTCAAATTTTAGGATTCAAAAGTGGAGTGGTACTCAAGTCAATGGAATTAGGATGATGACTAGGAGTCACAAAGAGAATTCATTAAGTTTGTCACCCTATTGGAAGCATGAAGATAAAGAAGAAAGGGGGTTGACAAACAAAGTATAGGACCCCGGAATATACATAGACAATCATCAACTTTGGGGCCTTGTCACTTGCTTAAGCCTCCTTGAAGGCCTTGTACGCTTAATTTGGGATCCCGGAGGCTATTGGAAGTGCAAACATTGGTGGAGATTTAAGGAAGAGTTCAAGCATAAGCCACCCTAGCAAGGACTCCACCAAATGTCCAACTTAAGGACTTTAAATAAAAGTGCTAGGTGGGAGACACCCCACCATGGTAAACTCTTTCCACTCCCTTATAGCTTTGATTGATAAGTGATTTGAGTTGCCATTATAGGTAGTTTTTCCTCTTCATATAATTATCTTAATAATTTGGTTGTTGGTTGCTGGTGAAGCAAGTTTCCCTTGTTTATATTTGAAACTCTTCAACAACCAAAAAGATTTTTTTAATTTTGTATTCGTAATTGATCTTGGAACTGTAGGTAGTGTTAGGGAGATTATAGGCCGCTCGCAACTACTAGGTCATTTTCCAGAGAGTTCTGCCAATTTTGGGCCAGCGCTGAGCCCCAGGCACAACACTAGTCACGCGTCCCCGCACCTCGCACGTACGCGTCCATGACCTTAATCGCGTAAAGCGCGCGTACGCGCCCTGCGCGCATACGCGTCGCCATACATATTTTGCAATGCGCGCGCCCGTGCACATGCCGCGTGTGCGCCGATCCGCTGACGCAGTTCCCATACATATGACCCGAGAGTTGTGCTAACTCTGGGACAGCACTATGCCTTTGGCCCAACCTCACCCGCGCGTGCACGCACCTGGCGCGTACGCGCCCTTCAGCCAAAATGCACATCGGCGCGTAAGCGTGCTTGCGCGTCCGTGCCGGTAAAAAAATAAAAAAAAAGAGGTTTTTTTTTCTCATATTCCATTTTCTTTTGTTTATCGCATTCGCATACTTCCCTTCTTTGCATTTTCATTTTGTTTTCATAGCCTGTTTTTACTTTTTTTTTTGAGTTTTTATTTTAATAATGGTGTTGAATTCTCTTACTCAATTGTTGAGAATTTCTTGCATTATTTTGGTGTTCCGTGACTTGTTTGATATTGATGGGTGATGAAAACTTTTAAATCAATGCTTCATCTTTTATGTCTTTCATGACCCACTTTTTCTTATTTGAACTTGATGCTCAATATGTTCTTCAGGCTTTGATTATACTCTTGCATCAAGTGTTAGTTCATATTCCCTTTGCCTATATTGTTTTTTCACTCACATGTTGTAGCTACCATGTAGTGAGAACCTTACCCTTATTCGGCATTAGCCCCCGCCTATGTTCTCTTTGCTTTGTTATAGGCTTAATTTTCTTTCTTTTTCTCTTCTTCTAGGTTGGCCACCAAGAAAGGAGGAAAAGGAAAAGCTTCGACATGGGGCAACAAACAAGTCATCCGCACAACCTTTCGAAGAAGCTCATCAATTGTAGCAACCCATCCACCTTGCTCTTCTTTGCATGCACCGAGGACGGTGCAATCTTCAAGTGTGGGGAGGTCGTTCGACCGATCTCCATGGATAACAATTTCCTTTTCAACACCAATTTTTTATTTTCTTCGTTAGATAGTTGTTTCATTGCATGATAGGTTGCATGTTAGTTAGAATTTGTACATATTTTTACCACTTCTTTCCTATTAGGACTACTTGGTTAGGGTGATGATTTCTTTTCCAAGAAATTGTTTTTAGGGCAACCTACCAATTTGAAAACTTTTTGTTGAACTTGCTTGAAAGAATTTATTTTGGAACATGATTTTTGAGCTAAGAACACAAGCTTGTGAGATTTGAGTCTAATGGTGTGGTTACATCTTATAACTACTTATTTTTCCTTCTTGTGTGCAATTGTTCTATTTCTATTATTGTAATCTTTGATTTGTTTGATTCTTTATGTCCATTATTTTGTGTATTCATGCATTTATATGATTGAGGCCATCATTTCATTTAGCTCACTTACCCAAATGGCCCTGCCTTTTATCTTCCATTGTTAGCCAATTTGAGCCTATGCTTAACCCACTTTGTTCATAATTTTTGCACATTACAAGCCTTAAAGCAGAAAATAATAAAAGTCCTTAATTTGGATCTTTGATAAGCTTAGGCTAGTGTGTGTGTGTGTGTGTCATTTAAGTGTGGGAAATTGATGCACGAAAACTTGTCTCTCAACAATTTTCCCTCGGCAAGTATACCGAATTGTCGTCAAGTAAAAACTCACAATAGAGTGAGGTCGAATCCCACAGGGATTGATTGGTCAAGAAATTTTAATTGGAGGAATGTTCTAGTTGAGCTAAGCAGAATTTGATTTGAGAATTGCAGGAAATTAAATGGCGGAAAGTAAATAACAGAAAGTGTAAATGCTGGAATTAAAGAGCAAAATATAAATGGCAGAAAGTAAATTGCAGAATCTTAAATGGGGATTTGGGGAAATGAACATAAAAGTAAATGACAGAAAGTAAAGAGAATGGGTAAGATCAGAAATGGGGGATTCATTGGGCTCAGGAGATGTTGTATTCTCCGGATCAAGTTCATCTCCATCTCTTCCTCAATCAATGCATTCATTGATCTCCTTGGCAATCTTAACTGATTGAATTCCAATTCTTTGGTAATTCAATCTCTCAAATCTTGATCAATAGCCAATTTCTTGGTCTAATTGCTCATGAGAAGAGATGACGAGTGGTCACTGATTATACCACATGTATTCCCAAATCAAAATATTGGTAGGATTATATGTCACTATATCCATCCAAACCCTAATTTGGTCCAACATGAGAAAGCATTTCTAGCATGATCTCTTCATTCCTCTTCCAAGGTTCCGAAGAGATCCAAGTATGAATAGCTTCTTTTCCAAGACAACTACTCAATTGGATGAAGATTGAAAGCTTTCTAGTAAAATCAAGAGAAAAGAAAGAAGAAGAATAATGAAAACTATTATTGATCCATCAAATTACAACAGAGCTCCCTAACCCAATGAAAGGGGTTTAGTTGTTCATAGCTCTGGGAATGGAAAGCAAAGATGGAGAATACATTCTAAAAGTAAAACTAGAAGTTGCAGAGAAAGTAAAATTATACAGAGAGTAGTTCTCCCAGTGCCAAAAGATCTCTCTCTAGTTCAAAACTACTCCTGTATATACTACTCTTCTGATCTTCTAGTTGGCTCTTCAAGTCTTTGGATATGGGCCTTTGGATCTTGAGTTTGAAGCAGTTTGGAATCTTTAGTGGGCTCAGTTTTACTTGCAGAGAAAGTGTGAAGTAGGCATGGACTTTAGCTAGGACGTTAGTGGCGTTAACGTTAAGTGAAAATGTGGGTTCGAGAACGTTAGTGACGATCACCTTTTTCAATAACGTTCCTAGCCCAAGATGGTTCACGTTAACTTCAACGTTAGTAGCACTAACGTGACCACTAACGTTGCCTCTTAGTCCATCGCAAGCGTTATTGGCGTTTACCTTTGCCAATAACGTTGCTCTTAGCCCCCCTTTTCTCACGTGTTATTAGAAATCACTTTTCTCATTAACGTTGCAAGTTTATTCCCATTCCACGTTAGAGGTCACGTTAATTAGATTAACGTGGCTGCTAACGTGGCTCTTCCTTGCTTCCTTTGTCCTGAAATCAAGCAAATAAAGTGCATCAAAGCTCTAATCCAAGTTATGAGACATGCATTATCCAATTTGTCATTCAATTCATGCATAATTCTCATAAAATCACATGAAATTCATAATGTTTACTTGAATCAAGATGTAAGTGATTATCTACCCAAGACTTGCTTATTAACTAAGAAAATGCATGAAACTACCCTAAAATAGTAAAGAAAAGGTCAGAGAAACTGGCCAAAATGCCCTGGCATCACAACACCAAACTTAAAGCTTGCTTGTCCCTAAGCAAGTACTGAAACATAAGAATGATGAATGAAATGACAAGAGAAAGGAATCATTATTGTGGAAGTCATGTCCTTGGTTTTATGGGGTTTCATGCATAGCAACTTAGGTTCATTCCTTTATTAGCTTTCAGACCTTTACCATGCCCTGGAATACTCACTTAATTGCACCCTATGAGACTTTTATTTATTGATCCATTTTTCTTTTCAGGGTTTGATTGTGTTCTTTAGACTAGGTGCTTTGTAAGGGGGCGACTCTTTAAGATAAGCTTTCAGCCAGCACTCCCGAACCAGTTGGTCCAAGGTGCTGGGTGTTAAGACACCCCTAAGGACTTATTCCCTCAAGTCTCTTTCTCCCATACATACACACCACAGGCACATGGTTTGTTATTTTCTTACTTGAGGCCTTGGTGTCCAATACCTCTTTGGGTTACTAAGTGTTCTGTAGCAAAGGTTACTCTTGATAGTGGACTTTAAGCTGATAATCCCGGGTTAGTTAACCCAAGTTACCAAGTGATAAGGCACCCCTAAGAGCTTATTCATCCAAGTATATCCTTTGCACAGGAGCACCACAAACACATGCCTTAAGATTCAACCCTTGGTTCCTAGGCTTATTTCTTATTCTTTTTCTTTATTTCTCAACTTTCATTTTTCTTTCTCTTTTTCTAATTAGGATCTTGTTATGTAGCTAGTCTCATGGGGTGTGTTTCAAGCATATGATTCAGGACAGATAGTTGCCTTCCTACCTTGTTGGTGAACCAACTTAGCTAAGTAATTACTACACCACAAGCTTAAGAACTTTAATCCACAAATTGAACATCACTCTGGTATTTCATAACATCTCTTTTTATTTGACTTCAAAGGACAAGCATACAAGTAAGCAAGGTGAAAATGCAGCAGATCATTTGGCACAGCTAGCATAGACCTAAGCAGTAAAAACTTAAAGGCAGAATTTAAAATCCTAAATTACCATGGAAGTCTGTTCTATTTCATACATGATTTTCCTTATTTAAAACTTGAAAAAGATGGAACAAAGAGGGAACTCCACCACCTTTTACTCATGGGAGTGCTCATGCTCTCCCTCTTGTTTGTCCTCTTTGTGTCCACTTGTGCTTCCTTGTATCCGTGCCAGTCTGGCTTTCTTCCACTCCTCAAGTGCCTTCCTTACTGATTCATGACTATTTTCTACCCTCTCTCTTTCTTCTCGCACTAATTCATCCTTTACTTCTTCATATCTTGTGATTCCCGAATGCAGTACAGGCAGTTGTCTAACTAAGTACCCGAGCCTGGCTTGAGTGTTTACATGATGTCCAGTCTCGTTCATGTAAACTCCCTCTGCAAATGCTCTGTATTCGTCAAAGAGTTCTGCCTGTTCCAATTGTTTCCGATGTATTTCATGTATGTGTGCACCTTGATGTGCTTGGATGTTGATTAGCTTTTGGATGGCTTCTTGTTGTTGATCCTACCTTTGCTCTATCCTGTGGAAGGATTCACCCCATTGTTTCCCTTGTTCCAATTGCTGTTCCATCATTTGCTTTTGCCACTCCCCCTGTTGATTCATCCATCTAGAGAGTGATTCTTCTTGACGGTCCACCAACTTTAGTTGCAGCTCTTTCTGTGCTCCTTGATTTTCCAAGTATTGTCTAGATAAGCCCTCAATGGCTTCCTGTAGTTGGTGCATGTCTAAAGGGGCTTGCTCCTCTAGGTTTTGTCCTTCTACCACTTGATGGGCTGGCCTCTTTCTTGGCTTCCGTTGAGGTAGGGGAGATGTAACAGCATGCATCCGTCGAACAGTAATTGGGATGCCCACTTTTATCCACTCGGGGTCCTCATCCTCGAACACCACCCCAGCCCTGTCACACAGGCAGAAAATAGTGTTGGGGTAGCCTAACCTTCCTCCAGAATCGCTCTTTTCAGCCATCTTCCTAATACCTTGGGCTATGAGTTCATGAACCTTGATCTCTCCCCCTTTAAGTATACATTGCACCATTGTTGCTCTCTTAAGATTCACCTCTGAGTTATTCCCGGCAGGAAGGATGGATCTCCTTACAATTTCAAACCACCCCTTTGCTTTAGGGGTGAGGTCCCCTCTCTTGATGAACTTGGGTTTCCCCTGAGGATCTCGTACCCAATCAGCTCCTTGCACGCAAATATCTTGTACAATTTGGTCATGATTGGGGCTGCTATCTATTCTGGAGTGATAGCTTTCTTCTGCAAATGGTATGGTTCGCAGCTTTAACGCCCTCATGATGCTCATGGGGCTGAAGTCCACGGTCAACCCTCTCACGAAGCTTATATATGAATCATCTGCCTTATCATACCTGACTGCATTTACATAAAACTCTCTTACCAGAGTTGCATTTACTTTTATGACTGGATCAGTAAGGAGCTCCCATCTTCTCTTTTCCACCTTCTCTGTGATTTCGGGGCATTCAGTCTTTCTAACTTGAAAGCCTAGCTCATATATGATCTCCTTATCAACCATCCACCCGAATTGCAATGCATGGTGAAAGGTTCTAAATTTCTTCTCATCGAAAAGGCGTTGCTCCATAGGCTCATTCCCCTTTCTTCGTTTAGAGCTTGACGATGCCATGAATAGGAGTTGATATGTAAAGGTGGTGAGGAGTATGAGTTGCTGGTGGAATTCGATTGGGTTTGGATCAGGTGTAGCTTGGAGAATTGTATTTCGATAGTAAGAAGCTTGAAGAAGTGGGTGTTGGAATGTGAAGGGAGGTACGGACTAGGAATCACTTATATAGAGAGATGGTGAGTGAATGAATGGTGTGGATTGATGGAGTGGTTGTGTGATGAACGGATGGGGTTTAACATGGGATGAGCACAAGGATCATCAACTTTATGAAGGGGGTTGGTTCGGTTTCCAAGCGTGTCATTCTTCCAATGTTGCATGGCAACGTTTCCCAATGCATTCCCTTTGAAGACACGTGTATAGTCCTCTCCTTTTGTGATGGCCGAACCCTTCCTCCTTCAATTGTCCCATCAATTTTCCTACAAACAAGAGGAATGTGATTAATGAATTTGTGGATAGTGGCGGCAAAATTTTAAAAGGAAAGAATAACTACCTTTTTTTATTTTTGTTTCTAAATGGTAGGTGCTATTCATGAACACAAACCAACTGACTAATTAACTCTCCCTGTATGCAACATTGGTGACACCAAACTTATTTTGTGGCACTGTGGTGTAAAGAGTGTTGTTCAAGGCTCTAAGAGTGGCATGATATGAATTGTATTTATGCTCTCTTAGTAGGCATTGAACACCAAACTTGTTCGTCACTATGTGCTACATAAAAAAATTCATTCAAGTATGTGTCAAGGTTGATTTGGGATTCATGAGCCTTGCATTATTAACTACTTTAAAGCATAATAAACATGGGTGCCTCCCATGAAGCGCTTCTTTAGCGTCACTAGCTTGACGTTCTGACTTTGTCAGGGTGGTTGGTAATGCTTCAAATATTTCCCCCTCGCAGTAAATCTATCTCTATTGGCTTCATCAAGGATCTCCACATGTTCTAAGGAGAGGATTCTGTTGATGGTGAAAACTTTAGGTAGCTGAGATGGGATGGTGGGGAGATGAGATGGGATAACTGGGAAATAAGCTGAGATCACTTTATCCCCTTGAGAGAAGTCCTCTGTAGGGATCTTCTTGTTCCTCCACCTCCTTTGTGTCTTTTTCTTTGTTCCTTTTGATGTTGCCCTACTCTTGGTGATATCTTGTTCTAAGGAAATTTTTTTGCTGGTCTCATATGACTCTGGTGGTTTAGGTTCCTCTTGGTTTTCCTTTAGCTGTGACAACTTCTGACTGTCTTGCTCATCAACCAAAGGGATTCCCAGGTGTACAGCTTGTGCTTCGATGCTTGTCTCTTCCACCAGTGCTTTATTGTGCTCTCCCCTTGGTTCCTTGTTTTCCTGATCTCCTTCTTGTGAGGGTTTGAAGACATTGAATGCGAGTTGTTCATCATGTATCCTCAGTATTAGCTCTCCTCGCTCCACATCTATGAGCGCTCTGGCTGTAGCTAGGAATGGTCTTCCCAATATGATTGGGTGAAGGTGACTCTCTTCCATTTTCAATATGACAAAGTCTGTGGGAAGGAAGTAGTTCCCAACCTTCACCAACACGTTTTTAACCACTCCTACTGCTTGTTTTTGAATTTTGTCGGCCAGCCTGATGACTACGTCTGTGGGCATTATCTTATTAATCTGCAGCTTCTTCATAAGAGACAGAGGCATTAAGTTGATGCTTGCTCCCAAATCACAGAGTCCCTTATCAATCAGTGTGTCTCCTATGGCACATAGGATGTGAAATCTCCCTGGGTCTTTCCTTTTTGTAGGCAACTCTGGTTGAATGAGAGCACTGCACTCCTTATTCATCACTATTGTTTGCCCTTCTTTGAGTGAGCCTTTCCTGGTCAGTAGCTCTTTCATACACTTAATGTATGAGGGCATTTGTTGGAGAGCCTTGATGAATGGTATGTTCACATGGAGAGATGCAAACATATCAAGGAACTTTGAGTATATTCTCTTTTCTACACAACCCTTGAGTTTTTGGGGAAAAGGTGCATAGAGTTTCAGCATCTCCTTCTGTGTAATTTTGGTTTCTTGGTGACCCTCTTCTTGTTTCTTTGCTGTGGTACCTCCAGGTTGTTCTAATGGTTTGTTCGGCTCTTTCTCAGTCCCCTTATCACTTGTAGTGACCATCTTGCAGTCTTCCCATCTTACTTTCTTTGCTTCACCTCTCGGGTTTTTCTCTGTGTCACTTGGGAAGCTGTCAGTGGGTTTGGGAATCTTCTCAGAGAGGTATCCCACTTGAAATTCTAGCCTCTGAATGGTGTCTCCCTGGTTTTTGAGATTAGCTCGCACCTCCTCCTTGAACACCTTGTTCTCTTGGAGTTCCTTGCATATGCCTTTAAGTAAGGTCTCAATCCTTGAGAGTCTATCCTCAGATGTTGATGAGTTGGAGTTGCAGTGATGAGAAGGGCCATTTTGGCTTTGGTATGGATGTTGAGGTGTGTTGTTAGGTGGGTGCTGATATGATCTCTGTGTGGAATGTTGGTGAGCTACATTGTTGTTGGGGTTGTGGCGTCTCTGATCTTGGCCTTGATCTTGTTGATTTCCCCACCCAAAGTTTGGGTGGTTCCTCCAACCAGGATTATAAGTTTTGGAATATGGATCATGGGTCTGCCTAGGTGAGTTTCCAATGTAGTTGGCTTGTTCCTGATCACCCTCTGCCTCTGCATTTACTCCTTCTTAAGTTGCTGATGAGGTGGTGATTGCTGCTACTTGGTTCCTCTCCATCTTCTTGGTAATCAGCTTGTTCTGGGCCAGCAGTGCATCCATATTATTTAGCTCCATTACTCCTCTAGTATTGCCTCTTTCAGAAGCATAGAAGTAGTCATTCTCGGCTACAGTCTCAATGATATCTATGGCTTCTTCAATGGTCTTCTTCTTGTTCAGAGATCCCCCAGATGAGTGGTCTACTGCCTTCTTTGATTCGTAAGAAAGACCCTCATAGAAGATGTATAACTACACCCATTCGTTGAACATATCTAGTGGGCACCTTCTTGTCAAGTCCTTAAACCTCTCCCATGCTTGATATAGAGTCTCACCATCTTGTTGCCTGAAGGTCTGTACCTCGGCTCTCAAGCTGTTGATCCGTTGAGGAGGATAGAATCTCGCCAAGAATTTGTTCACCACATCTTCCCAGGTTGTTAAACTCTCCTTCGGGAAGGATTCCAGCCATTTGGATGCTTTGTCCTTGAGTGAGAAGGGAAACAAAAGCAGTCTATAGGTGTCGGGATAAACACCATTAGACTTCACAGTATCACATATCCTCAGAAATGTGGTTAGATGTTGATTGGGGTCTTCTTAGACACTTCCTCCAAATAAACAGTTGTTCTGAACAAGGGTGATGAGCTGTGGCTTTAGTTCGAAGTTATTGGCATGTATGGTTGGCTTTTGAATGCTACTTCCACAGTTTCCTGGGTTTGGATTGATGTAAGACCCCAGAACTCTTCTCTCTTGCCCAGCATGATTTGCTGGACCTTCTCTGCCATGGTTGTAAGCCTCTTCTTCATGATGGTTCTCCATATTCTCATCCATGTCTGGTTCAAAGTACTCTTCCTCTTCCTCAGCACCAACAATTCTCTTTCCTCTTGCTTCCCTCCTTAGTCTAAGGAAGGTCCTCTCAGGTTCGGAATCGAAGGAAGTTGAAGCCCCGTTACTTCTACCTGTCATACAACCAACAAAGCCAAAGCAAAAGGAAGATAGAGACTATTCTTTAAAAAAAAGGCTGTTAGTATGAGTGATGCAATATATCAAACATTTAGTGGGTTAGTGAACTAAATTGTAACAACTACGAGAACACCACTGATGAGCGGATAATTTATACGCTTTTTGGCATTGTTTTTAGCATGTTTTTAGTAGAATCTAGTTACTTTTAGGGATGTTTTCATTAGTTTTTATGTTAAATTCTCATTTCTGGAATTTACTATGAGTTTGTGTGTTTTTCTGTGATTTCAGGTATTTTCTGGCTGAAATTGAGGGACTTGAGCAAAAATCAGATTCAGAGGTAGAAGAAGGACTGCGGATGCTGTTGGATTCTAACCTCACTGCACTCAAAGTGGATTTTCTGGAGCTACAGAACTCAAAATGGCGCGCTTCCAATTGCGTTGGAAAGTAGACATCCAAGGCTTTCCAGCAATGTATAATAGTCCATACTTTGACCGCGTTTAGACGATGTAAAAGGGCGTTGAACGCCAGTTCTACGCTGCTGTCTGGAGTTAAACGCCAGAAACACGTCACAAACCAGAGTTGAATGCCAGAAATACGTTACAACCTGGCGTTCAACTCCAGAAAGAGCCTCTGCACGTGTAACATTCAAGCTCAGCCCAAGCACACACCAAGTGGGCCCCGGAAGTGGATTTATGCATCAATTACTTACTTCTATAAACCCTAGTAACTAGTTTAGTATAAATAGGACTTTTTACTATTGTATTTGACATCTTATGACCATATTTTGATCTATTGATCACGTTTTGGGGGCTGGCCATTCGGCCATGCCTGGACCTTTCACTTATATATTTTTAATGGTAGAGTTTCTACACTTCATAGATTAAGGTGTGGAGCTCTGCTTTTCCTCAAAGATTAATGCAAAGTACTACTATTTTTCTATTCAACTCAACTTATTCCGCTTCTAAGATATTCATTCGCACTTCAACATGAATGTGATGAACGTGACAATCATCATCATTCCCTATGAACGCGTGCCTGACAACCACTTCCGTTCTACCTTCGATTGAATGATTATCTCTTGGATCTCTTAATCAGAATCCTCGTGGTATAAGCTAGATTGATGGTGGCATTCATGAGAATCCGGAAAGTCTAAACCTTGTCTGTGGTATTCCGAGTAGGATTCTGGAATTGAATGACTATGACAAACTTCAAACTCGCGAGTGCTGGGCGTAGTGACAGACGCAAAAGGAGGGTGAATCCTATTCCAGTATGATCGAGAACCTCAGATGATTAGCCGTGCTGTGACAGAGCATTTGGACCATTTTCACAAGAGGATGGGATGCAGCCATTGACAACGGTGATGCCTCCAGACGATTAGCCATGCAGTGACAGCGCATCGGACCATTTTCCAGAGAGGATCAAAAGTAGCCATTGCCAATGGTGATGTCCTTACATAAAACCAGCCATGGAAAGGAGTAGGATTGATTGGATGAAGACAGCAGGAAAGCAGAAGTTCAGAGGAACGAAAGCATCTTTATGCGCTTATCTGAAATTCTCACCAATGATTTACATAAGTATTTCTATCCTTATTTTATTATTTATTTTCGAAAACTCCATAACTATTTTATATCCGCCTGACTGAGATTTACAAGGTGACCATAGCTTGCTTCATACCAACAATCTCCGTGGGATCGACCCTTACTCACGTAAGGTTTTATTACTTGGATGACCCAGTGCACTTGCTGGTTAGTTGTATCGAAGTTGTGAATGAAAAACGATTTATTAAGACGTGCGTACAGAGTTTTTAGCGCCGTTGCCTGAGATCACAATTTTGTGCACCAAGTTTTTGGCGCCGTTGCCGGGGATTGTTCGAGTTTGGACAACTGACGGTTCATCATGTTGCTCAGATGAGGTAATTTTCTTCTTATTTTGTTTTCAAAAAAATAATATTTTCAAAAATTTTTCAAAAATCTTTCAAAAATATCTCATCTGTTTTCGAAAATTATTCAAAATTTTTAAGAATGAATTCTAGTGTTTCATGAAGCATGTTGAAGCCTGGCTGGCTGTAAAGCCATGTCTAAATTCTATTGGGCTGGGGCTTCAACTAATCACCTCAATGGATGTAATTTACATGCTAAAGCTTGACTGGCTATTAAGCCATGTCTAACCCTCAGATTGGAGCTTTAGAATAAGAGTGCAAGATTCCTAGAATTCATATTAAAAATTTTGGAATCCTTATTTTTTTTTCTTTTTCATATAATTTTCGAAAAAACCAAAAAAATTAGAAAATCATAAAAATCAAGAATATTTTGTGTTTCTTGTTTGAGTCATGTGTCATGTTATAAGTTTAGTGTCAATTGCATATTCATTTTGCATTTTTCGAAAAAATCATGCATTCATAGTGTTCTTCATGATCTTCAAGTTGTTCTTGGTAAGTCTTCTTGTTTGATCTTGGTGTTTTCTTATTTTGCATCTTTTCTTCTTTTTCATGCGTATTTTTGCATCCATAGAGTCTGAACATGAAAGATTTCTAAGTTTGGTGTCTTGCATGTTTTCTTTGCATCAAAAATTTTTCAAAAATATGTTCTTGATGTTCATCATGATCTTCAAAGTGTTCTTGGTGTTCATCTTGACATTCATAGCATTCTTACATGCATTCATTGTTTTGATCTAAAATTTCCATGCATTGAACATTTTTAGTGTTTTTCTCTCTCATCATTAAAAATTCAAAAATAAAAAAAATATCTTTCTCTTTTTCTCTCTTAAAATTTCGAAAATTAGATTTGACTTTTTCAAAAATTTTTAAAATCTAGTTGTTTTTATGAGTCAAATCAAATTTTCAATTTAAAAATCTTATCTTTTTCAAAATTCTTTTCAAAAAAATCAAATCTTTTTCATTTTTCTTAGTTATTTTCGAAAATTTTTAAAATCTTTTTCAAAAATCTTTTTCTTATCTTTATCTCCTAATTTTCGAAAATAACATCATCAATTAATGTTTTGATTCAAAAATTTCAAGTTTGTTACTTACTTGTTAAGAAAGATTCAAACTTTAAGTTCTAGAATCATATCTTGTGATTTCTTGTGAATCAAGTCATTAATTGTGATTTTAAAAATCAAATCTTTTTCAAAAACTAATTTCAATCATATCTTTTCAAAAATATCTTCTTATCTTATCTTTTTCAAAAATTTGATTTTAAAATATCTTTTCTAACTTCCTATCTTCTTATCTTTTCAAAATTGATTTTCAAATTTGTTTCAACTAACTAACCAACTTTTTGTTTGTCTCTTATCTTTTTTAAAACTACCTAACTAACTCTCTCTCTCTCTCTCTCTCTCTAATTTTCGAAAATATCTTTCCTCTTTTTCAAAAATTCTTTTTAATTAACTAATTATTTTAATTTTTTATTTTAATTTTCAAAAATTACTAACCTTTTTCAAAAACAATTTTCGAAAATCACTAACTCTTTTTCAAAAATAATTTTCGAAAATTTTCTCTCTCTCTCATCTCCTTCTATTTATTTATTTATTTACTAACATCTCTTCCTCACTCCCCAAAAATCCGAACCCTCTCTCTCTGAGTTCAGATTTTCTCTTTTTCTTTTCTTCTACTCACATAAGGGAACCTCTATACTTGGGCAAAAAGGATCCCTATTATTATTATTTTTCTGTTCCCTCTTTTTCATATGAGCAGGAGCAAAGACAAGAATATTCTTGTTGAAGCAGATCCAGAACCTGAAAGGACTCTGAAGAGAAAACTAAGAGAAGCTAAATTACAACAATCCAGCAAGCACCTTTCAGAAATTTTCGAACAAGAAGAGGAGATGGCAGCCGAAAATAATAATAATGCAAGGAGGATGCTTGGTGACTTTACTGCACCTAATTCCAATTTACATGGAAGAAGTATCTCCATCCCTACCATTGGAGCAAACAACTTTGAGCTGAAACCTCAGCTAGTTTCTCTGATGCAGCAGAACTGCAAGTTTCATGGACTTCCATCTGAAGATCCTTTTCAGTTCTTAACTGAATTTTTGCAGATCTGTGATAATGTTAAGACTAATGGAGTAGATCCTGAAGTCTACAGGCTCATGCTTTTCCCTTTTACTGTAAGAGACAGAGCTAGAATATGGTTGGACTCTCAACCTAAGGATAGCCTGAACTCTTGGGATAAGCTAGTCACGACTTTCTTAGCCAAGTTCTTTCCTCCCCAAAAGCTAAGCAAGCTTAGAGCTGATGTTCAAACCTTCAGACAGAAAGAAGGTGAATCCCTCTATGAAGCTTGGGAGAGATACAATCCAAATTTCTCATGGAAGGATCAACAAAATCCTCAACAAGGCTTTAACAATGATGGAAGAAACAGGTTTAACAATAGTAAACCTTTTCCATCATCCACTCAGCAACAGACAGAGAACTCTGAACAAAATACATCTAATTTAGCAAACTTAGTCTCTGATCTATCTAAGGCCACTGTGAGTTTCATGAATTAAACAAGGTCCTCAATTAGAAATTTGGAGGCACAAGTGGGCCAGCTGAGTAAAAGGATCACTGAAATCCCTCCTAGTACTCTCCCAAGTAATACAGAAGAAAATCCAAAAGGAGAGTACAAGGCCATTGAATTAAATACCATGGCCAAACCTGTAAGGGAGGTTGAGGACGTGAATCCCAGTGAGGAAGACCTCTTGGGACGTCCAGTGATCAATAAGGAGTTTCCCTCTGAAGAACCAAAGGAATCTGAGACTCAACTAGAAACCATAGAGATTCCATTAAACCTCCTTATACCATTCATGAGCTCTGATGAGTATTCTTCTTCTGAAGAGAATGAGGATATTACTGAAGAGCAAGTTGCCAAGTTCCTTGGTGCAATCATGAAGCTGAATGCCAAATTATTTGGTAATGAGACTTGGGGAGATGAACCTCCCCTGTTCACCAATGAACTAAGTGATCTGGATCAACTGATATTGCCTCAGAAGAAACAGGATCCTGGAAAGTTCTTAATACCTTATACCATAGGCACCATGATCTTTGAAAAGGCTCTGTGTGACCTTGGTTCAGGGATAAACCTCATGCCCCTCTCTGTAATAGAGAAACTGGGAATCTTTGGGGTGCAAGCTACTAAAATCTCATTAGAGATGGCAGACAATTCAAGAAAATAGGCTTATGGACAAGTAGAGGACGTGTTAGTAAAGGTTGAAGGCCTTTACATCCCTGCTGATTTCATAGTCCTAGATACTGGGAAGGATGAGGATGAATCCATCATCCTTGGAAGACCCTTCCTAGCCACAGCAAGAGCTGTGATTGTTGTTGACAGAGGTGAACTAGTCCTTCAATTGAATGAGGACTCCCTTGTGTTTAAAACTCGAGGTCATCCTTCTGTAAACATGGAGAGGAAGCATAAAAAGCTTCTCTCAAAACAGAGTCAAATAGAGCCCCCACAATCAAACTCTAAGTTTGGTGTTGGGAGGCCACAACCAAACTCTAAGTTTGGTGTTGAACTCCCATATCCAAACTCTAAGTTTGGTGTTGGGGAGTCTCAACAATGCTCTGAACATCTGTGAGGCTCCATGAGAGCCCACTGTCAAGCTATTGACATTAAAGAAGCGCTTGTTGGGAGGCAACCCAATTTTTATCTAATTTTTATTTTCATGGTTTTTCATGTTTTATCAGGTTCATGATCATGTGGAGTCACAAAATAAATATAAAAATTGAAAACGGAATCAAAAATAGTAGAAGAAAAATCACACCCTGGAGGATCTCACTGGCGTTTAAACGCCAGTAAGAAGCATCTGGCTGACGTTCAACGCCAGAACAGAGCATGGTTCTGGCGCTGAACGCCCAAAATGGGCAGCATCTGGGCGTTTGAACGCCAGAATTGCACCCTGGAGAAGAGCTGGCGCTGAACGCCCAGAACAAGCATGGTTCTGGCGTTCAACGCCAGAAATGGGCAACAAATGGGCGTTCAACGCCCAGAACAAGCACCAATCTGGCGTTGAACGCCCAGAGTTGTGTGCAAGGGCATTTTGCATGCCTAATTTGGTGCAAGGTTGTAAATCTTTGAACACCTCAGGATCTGTAGACCCCACAGGATCCCCACCTACCTCCACTCACTTCTTCTCACCCCTCTTTCACACAATCCCATAACACTCTTCACCAATCACCTCAATCTCTCTTCCCTATCACCACTTCACCACTCACATCCATCCACTCTTCCCCATAAACCCACCTCATAAACCCCACCTACCTTCAAAATTCAAAATCAATTTCCCACCTAACACCCTCACTATCAGAAATCACGCTTCCGGCTGCGCTACTCTGATAGCAAGAAGTATTATAACTACTTTACATATTAAATACTAAAATAGGAGCCTGTGACTCGACACTGTATCGCTGATTTCTTAGAAAACCGAAAATAAATACTTTATCTTAAGAAAAAATACAAGCAGGCATAGATTCATATACAAGACTCCTTACATAATAACTCAACATATTATACATATAAAATATACAATTCCTATCCCTCTTACAAAATTTTAATAACAAAGATAAGGGAAGAAAATAAACTAATTAATACAACATATAAACCAAACGCAGTATAACTCTTCTTAATGTTTCATTCGGTTCCTGAAAAGATAAAGCTGTAGGGGGGTGAGAACCTAACCACACGGTCTCACCACGCAGTTTCAAAGTTGTCATAAGAAGATATTTAATAAGAAAATTGTTTTCAAGCTCAATGATTATCATTGCCTTATGAATCTTTTAAAAACCAGTAGATAATCGTTCAAAACCATTTTAAAGAAACGTGTAATTATTCAAAAATCCGAAACATTTCCTTCCTTATAAGAAAAATCTCAATCAGAAACCAACCATACAATCAAACAACACAATCATTAATTCAGCACCAAAGTTTATTCTCAAATGTAGCACGCCAGGACAAACACAGGCAAGACAAACAAGGAAAGCACAAGTAGGTAGCAATTACAGCAAATAATTCAAGTAGCAGTTAAGAACAGTTTAGCAATTAGGCAAACCAAAACAAGTTCAAACCCAAACAAAGCATACAAATGCATATAAATAACGTTTAAGAACTAAATCTTTTTAAACAATTACTTCAAACAAAACTTCCAGTTTTATAAAATTTCGGCAGCATCTCCTCTAAAACTCGGACTCTGCCACCCTGTTCGGGTCCCAACCAAACCAAACCAAACACCTGTTAATCAGTCAAATCACTTCCAACAACCATTATCACAACAACAATACTCAACCCAAAGAAATTACAAAATCCAGAATTCAATCAACCAATCCTATAAATCACAATTTAAACCGACTTCAACCAACAGCATCAATCAATAGTTAAGAATTCTCGGTCTTCTCAAACAGTTTCAAACCAAACCATTCCCTCAAACACTTTTCGAATCATTTCCAAAAAATAGCAAATCATTCTCAATAAATAACCCGTTTTCAAATATCAAGTCTTTTTCCAAGTTTATTTTAAAATCAAATTCCAATATCAAATCGGGTTTAATATCAAATCAAATTAATGATCTCATTCAACCAAAACAACTCAATTCAATTCATAAGACTCACGAAATCACAAAAATGTATTTTACGCGTTAATATCGATTTATAACAACCCTGTAATGTAAAATAGATTTAAGAAAAACCCCTACCTCGATTGTGATCTAACTACGAGACATAAACTCTTTTTCTTTCGGCTCGCATTCAGCGGCAGCTGCATCCGCAGTTCCGTTTACTTTCACAACAACAAAAACGGCTTTTACTCCAACCATGTGATTACCGAAACTCGACCCTAGAACGTCAATATCACGAAATTCTCAATAATTCATAGGAAAATAATAGCAGTAAGGATATCAAGGTTAAAATAACTTACTGCAGCTATAGAAAACATAACGACAGAGCAGCAAAGAACATAATCAGGGACCTATGCATCTGTCCTGATGGCAGTAAAACTATTCCAATTGGTAAGGCAGTAGGGATATCAATAAAATCAGAATAGCGGAGCAAAATAGAAATAGAATAGATTCAAGAAAGGAGGAAGCAGTTACCGGTAAATCTGGCCTAGTTCTGACAACAGCGTAGAGCCGAGTAACTTGTAACAACCAAAACCCAAGAAGATAGAGGCTTCAGATACGGTCTCCGACAGCCACGGACACGGTTGCGCGACTCAAAACAGAACCAGGTAGAGCGGCGGTAGCCTCCAGCAGCTCCGGTGAGCTTCTTCAACGACGGTGATGGCAGGAGCTTCGGCGGTGCTAACTGAGGCTGGACGGCGGCAGGAACGACGGCGGAAGCTTCATGCAGCACGGCGGCGCCTATTCTTTCCTCCACCGCGAGCTCTCTGTCTCTCTCTCGCCCTCTGTTCTGATGACAGCGACGATGGCTCCCTTCAGCGACGACTACAGCGCGAACAGTAACGGCTGCGGCGGCGAACTTCATCTGCGGCGGCGAGCTTCATCTACAGCGAGGAACAGCGTAATAGCATCGTTCTTCTGCTCCTCTGGCTCATGGTCGGCGGTGACGGGCGCGAGGTCAGTGGCGATCCGCGATGGTGGCGACGAGCTGGAGGACGAGCGGCGGCAGCTGTGGCAGCGGTCTTCCTCTCCCACCAATGCTCTCTCTCTCTCTTTCTTGGATCTCCCCTTCTCTCGATTAGCAGCGGCGGCGGCGGTGGCAGTGACACCCACCGCGCTGCCTCCCTCTTCTCCCCCCTCTCCCTCCTTCCTAGGTCCCCCTTCCTTCTTCCCTTTTCTTTTCTTTCTTTCTTCGATGAGTGGGGTTATTGGGGGTGAAAGTAATTGGCGGCTGAAGGAGGTAAGGGGCAGCTTGGGTTTCATTTGGGATAAAGGAAATTATGTGTTAATTAAGATTAGGGTTTTGTGTGTTTGATTTTAGGATTAGGGTTTAATTTGGGGCAAATGTGAAATTAGAGATTTTTGGGCAATTTGGGATTTTGTTAAATTTTAATAAAATTAAGAGATATTATATTAAATATAAAATATCCATCTTTAAAATACCTTTCAATTACAAATTTATAAATTAGTTTCGATTAAATGCTAATTAAATAAAAATTGGAGACAAATAAATTAATTCTCCTTCATTTATAAAATAAGGTTAAAAATATAAATATTTAAAATTAAGGCATATAAAATATTCACTATTTTTCAATTATAAGAACTCTAAATCAAAAATAAGAGTTTACTCAACTTTTATATAAAAATCTCCGAAATACAGTCTTAAATAAATATAATGCATCGTAAATGATTAATTAATAACTTTTAAAAAGTTAGAGGTCTTACATCCTACCCCACTTATAAAAATTTTCGTCCTCGAAAATTAACTTAATACACAACATTCTAAAATAGTTTTGAATACTTTAGAAAAGCAGAGATCTTAGCAGATATATGTATTAATTTTCCAAATATCGAATAGTTTGTAAAACTTATGCATATGGGAAAAGTGTGGTCTAAAGCAAAAGTTACACGGGGTTTAAAACAAGAATGTCACATGGGTCTGAAGCAACAGTACTTTACTTTCTAAATGCGTTTTAGATAAGCAAGAAAGTTTAGCATATTTATGTATATAGATGTTCAAATACTGAATAACTATAAGATTTAAATATAAGGGTAAAGTATGGTATAAGGCAGGAGATACAAGATAGGCGTTCACAATGCAAAGTTATAGTTAATGTGGCAAAATGGCTACAAAGCAAGCTGGTATTTAAACAATGGGTAAAACGTTCGCTCACCAACGTTGTATTCACTTCAGAACTTCAATTTGCAACTCCATCAATCACTTCGCAACCCAAAAAAAAAGTTGGTCACAAGCCTATCATCCACAAATGTTCACAAGGAAATAAAACTACCACAGCTCCTTATTACGTCACACTCACACACTTACTACTTCATCTTTTCACGCTCACGAGCAGCATTCTAAGGAGACTAACGTTTCATTTGCTATGCCCAAAGGTCATACGTGCCTCTAAAGCAATCGCCGAGTTATTTAGAAGGTTACAAGGCTTGAGATAAGGTCAGGTGACAAGGACGACGTTCACAAGAATTTAAAAGACAACCTTGAGGATTAGAAAACAACACAACGGACCTTACCCCCCCTCCATTCCCTATATAAAGCCCTCCATTCTTCCTCATTTTCACACAACACAACCCCCTCTTCTCTTCTTGGCCGAATACACCTCTCCCCCTCTCCTCCATATTTTCTTCTTCTTCTTCATCTATTCTTTTTTCTCTTGCTCGAGGGCGAGCAATATTCTAAGTTTGGTGTGGTAAAAGCATAAACTTTTTGTTTTTCCATTACCATTGATGGCACCTAAGACCGGAGAATCCTCTAGAAAAGGGAAAGGAAAGACAAAAGCTTCCACCTCCGAGTCATGGGAGATGGAAAGATTCATCTCCAAAGCTCATCAAGACCACTTCTATGATGTTGTGGCCAAGAAGAAGGTGATCCCCGAGGTCCCTTTCAAACTCAAGAGAAATGAGTATCCGGAGATCCGACATGAAATCCAAAGAAGAGGTTGGGAAGTTCTAACAAACCCCATCCAACAAGTTGGCATCCTAATAGTTCAAGAGTTCTATGCCAATGCATGGATCACAAGGAACCATGATCTAAGTAAGAACCCGAACCCAAAGAATTATCTCACAATGGTTCGGGGAAAATACTTAGATTTTAGTCCGAAAAATGTGAGGTTGGCGTTCAACTTGCCTATGATGCAAGGAGATGCACGCCCCTACACTAGAAGGGTCAACTTTAATCAAAGGTTGGACCAATTCCTCATGGACATATGTGTGGAAGGAGCTCAATGGAAGATTGACTCCAAAGGCAAGCCGGTTCAACTAAGAAGACTGGACCTCAAACCTGTGGCTAGAGGATGGTTGGAGTTCATCCAACGCTCCATCATCCCCACTAGCAACCGATCTGAAGTTACTGTGGATCGGGCCATCATGATCCATAGCATCATGATTAGAGAGGAAGTAGAAATTCATGAAGTCATCTCCCTTGAACTCTACAAAATAGCTGAAAAGCCCTATCCTGGGGCAAGACTAGCTTTTCCCCACCTCATTTGCCATCTATGCAACTCAGCTAGGATTGACATAGAAGGAGACATTCCCATTGAGGAAGAGAAGCCCATCATTAAGAAAAGGATGGAGCAAGCAAGAGAGCCCATTCATGGATCTCAGGAGACGCATGAAGCTCATCACCATGAGATCCCGGAAATGCCTCAAATGCATTTTCCTCCACAAAACTATTGGGAGCAAATCAACACCTCCCTAGGAGAATTAAGTTCCAACATGGGACAACTAAGGGTGGAACATCAAGAGCACTCCATCATCCTTCATGAAATAAGAGAAAATCAAAATACAATGAGGGAGGAGCAACAAAGACAAGGAAGAGACATAGAAGAGCTCAAGGACATTATTGGTTCCTCAAGAAGGAAACGCCACCATCACTAAGGTGGACTCATTCCTTGTTCTTACATTCTCTGTTTTTCGTTTTCTATGTTAAGTGCCTATCTATGTTTGTGTATTATTACATGATCATTAGTATTTAGTAAATTTGTCTTAAAGTTATGAATGTCCTATGAATCCATCACCTCTCTTAAATGAAAAATGTTTTAATTCAAAAGAAAATGTCTGTGGCATTTATGTATCCGGTGGTAATACTGGAAAGTAGACATCCAGGGCTTTCCAACAATGTATAATAGTCCATACTTTGACCGAGTTTAGACGACGTAAAATGGGGTTGAACGCCAGTTCTACGCTGCTGTCTGGAGTTAAACGCCAGAAACACGTCACAAACCAGAGTTGAATGCCAGAAATACGTTACAACCTGGCGTTCAACTCCAGAAAGAGCCTCTGCACGTGTAACATTCAAGCTTAGCCCAAACACACACCAAGTGGGCCCCAGAAGTGGATTTATGCATCAATTACTTACTTCTATAAACCCTAGTAACTAGTTTAGTATAAATAAGACTTTTTACTATTGTATTTGACATCTTATGATCATATTTTGATCTATTGATCACGTTTTGGGGGCTGGCCATTCGGCCATGCCTGGACCTTTCACTTATATATTTTCAACGGTAGAGTTTCTACACTTCATAGATTAAGGTGTGGAGCTCTGCTGTTCCTCAAAGATTAATGCAAAGTACTACTGTTTTTCTATTCAACTCAACTTATTCCGCTTCTAAGATATTCATTCGCACTTCAACATGAATGTGATGAACGTGACAATCATCATCATTCCCTATGAACGCGTGCCTGACATATAACGGTGATGCCTCCAGACGATTAGCCATGCAGTGACAGCGCATCGGACTATTTTCCAGAGAGGATCAAAAGTAGCCATTGCCAATGGTGATGTCCTTACATAAAGCCAGCCATAGAAAGGAGTAGGATTGATTGGATGAAGACAGTAGGAAAGCAGAAGTTCAGAGGAACGAAAGCATCTCTATGCGCTTATCTGAAATTCTCACCAATGATTTACATAAGTATTTCTATCCTTATTTTATTATTTATTTTCAAAAACTCCATATCTATTTTATATCCGCCTGACTGAGATTTACAAGGTGACCATAGCTTGCTTCATACCAACAATCTCCGTGGGATCGACCCTTACTAACGTAAGGTTTTATTACTTGGACGACCCAGTGCACTTGCTGGTTAGTTGTATCGAAGTTGTGAATAAAAAATGATTTATTAAGATGTGCGTAG
The DNA here is from genome assembly GCF_000816755.2 of Arachis ipaensis. Lineage (NCBI taxonomy): Eukaryota > Viridiplantae > Streptophyta > Magnoliopsida > Fabales > Fabaceae > Arachis > Arachis ipaensis. Next base: position 30,000,098 of record NC_029793.2, on the reverse strand, counting down.
AGAGTTTTTAGCGCCGTTGCCTGAGATCACAATTTCGTGCACCAACCACTAACGGGCAGGGGTAAAGGGAAGAAAATAACTAAAACTGAAAGTAAATTACTCAAACAGAATTTAAATCAAACAAAAGAACAATGCCCAATCTAGTTATCCACCAATTTAATCATTGTTGATACAAAATCAATCCCCGGCAACGGCGCCATAAACTTGATGCACGAAAACTTGTCTCTCAACAATTTTCCCTCGGCAAGTATACCGAATTATCGTCAAGTAAAAACTCACAATAGAGTGAGGTCGAATCCCACAGGGATTGATTGGTCAAGCAATTTTAATTGGAGGAATGTTCTAGTTGAGCTAAGCAGAATTTGATTTGAGAATTGCAGGAAATTAAATGGCGGGAAAGTAAATAACAGAAAGTGTAAATGCTGGAATTAAAGAGCAAAATGTAAATGGCGGAAAGTAAATTGCAGAATCTTAAATGGGGATTTAGGAAAATGAACATAAAAGTAAATGGTAGAAAGTAAAGAGAATGGGTAAGATCAGAAATGGGGGATTCATTGGGCTCAGGAGATGTTGTATTCTCTAGATCAAGTTCATCTCCATCTCTTCCTCAATCAATGCATTCATTGATCTCCTTGGCAATCTTAAGTGATTGAATTCCAATTCCTTGGTAATTCAATCTCTCAAATCTTGATCAATAGCCAATTTCTTGGTCTAATTGCTCATGAGAAGAGATGAAGAGTGGTCACTGATTATACCATATGTATTCCCAAATCAAAGTGTTGGTAGGATCATATGTCACTATATCCATCCAAACCCCAATTTGGTCCAACATGAGAAAGCATTTCTAGCATGATCTCTTCATTCCTCTTCCAAGGTTCCGAAGAGATCCAAGTATGAATAGCTTCTTTTCCAAGACAACTACCCAATTGGATGAAGATTGAAAGCTTTCTAGTAAAATCAAGAGAAAAGAAAGAAGAAGAATAATGAAAACTATTAGTGATCCATCAAATTACAACAGAGCTCCCTAACCCAATGAAAGGGGTTTAGTTGTTCATAGCTCTGGGAATGGAAAGCAAAGATGGAGAATACATTCTGAAAGTAAAACTAGAAGTTACAGAGAAAGTAAAATTATACAGAGAGTAGTTCTCCCAATGCCAAAAGCTCTCTCTCTAGTTCAAAACTACTCCTATATATACTACTCTTCTGATCTTCTAGTTGGCTCTTCAAGTCTTTGGATATGGGCCTTTGGATCTTGAGTTTGAAACAGTTTGGAATCTTTAGTGGGCTCAGCTTTACTTGTAGAGAAAGTGTGAAGTAGGCATGGACTTTAGCTAGGACGTTAGTGGCATTAACGTTAAGTGAAAATGTGGGTTCGAGAATGTTAGTTACGATCACCTTTTTCACTAACGTTCCTAGCCCAAGATGGTTCACGTTAACTTCAACGTTAGTGGCACTAACGTGACCACTAACGTTGTCTCTTAGTCCATCGCAAGCATTATTAGCGTTTACCTTTGCCAATAACGTTGCTCTTAGCCCCCCTTTTCTCACGTTAGAGTCCACGTTAGTATAACTAACGTGGCTCTTAACGTGGGCATGCCTTAGCCTCGAGAGCGTTAGTGACACTTACCTTTGTCACTAACGCTCCAAACGCCCCTTCTCACGTTAGTGCCTCACGTTAATTGTCTTAACGTGGCTACTAACGTTGTGGTGATAGCCATCTCCAACGTTAGTGACAAAGGTGAGTGTCACTAACGTTGGCGATTCCTTGCTCCTCCCACGTTAGAGTTCACGTTAATGTAGTTAACGTGACTCTTAACGTGGCCAATTGGGCTTAGTCCAACGTTAGTGACAAAGGTGAGTGTCACTAACGTTGGCATGGTCTTCCTTTTCACGTTAGAGTTCACGTTAACTAAGTTAACGTTAACTAAGTTAACATGACTCTTAACGTGGCTAATTGCCAATTTGGAGCGTTAGTGGTGTTCACTTTTACCACTAACGCTGGAGCTCCCTTTTCTCCACGTTAACTACCACGTTAATGTAGTTAACGTGACAATTAACGTGGGCCATGATGGTCTCGAAGGCGTTATTGGCAATCACTTTTCTCATTAACGTTGCAAGTTTAGTCCCATTCCACGTTAGAGGTCACGTTAATTAGATTAACGTGGCTGCTAACGTGGCTCTTCCTTGCTTCCTTTGTCCTGAAATCAAGCAAATAAATTCCATCAAAGCTCTAATCCAAGTTATGAGACATGCATTATCCAATTTGTCATTCAATTCATGCATAATTCTCATAAAATCACATAAAATTCATAATGTTTGCTTGAATCAAGATGTAAGTGATTATCTACCTAAGACTTGCTTATTAACTAAGAAAATGCATGAAACAACCCTAAAACAGTAAAGAAAAGGTCAGTGAAACTGGCCAAAATGCCCTGGCATCACAAATCTTGGGACATTGGGTGAATAAAAGGGTTGTTTTGTATTTTTTTTGTAAATATTGAGAATTGGGTACATGCTCATGTGTAATGAATGTAAAACCTTATGCATTGATGATCTTGTATATAGAAAGAAAAATGAGAAAAAGGAAAACGAAAAAAAAAAGAAAAAAAACAATATGGAAAAGAAAAGGAAAAAAATAGAAAAAGAAAGAAACAAAGAAAAAGAAAGAAATAAAAGGGGACAAAATGCCCCAAAGCAAAGCTCAATATAGGTCAACGCATAAGTATTGTGAAATGAAAAGGAATACATGAGTATGTGAAAAAGTGAGAAAAATAGGTAGTTAGGTTAGCTTTGAAATTGTATAGGATGTCATAGGTTAGGTGGGAAGTTTAAGCTTATCAAAGATTCAAATTTCAAGCTCACTTGACCAAATATGCATCTTTACCTTGACCCTAGCCCCATTACAACCTAAAAAAGACCTCATGATACTTGTATGCATGCATGAAATATATGTTGATTGTTAGAAGAAAAACAAATCTTAGAAAGCATGATCAGGGGAGAATTAAGAGAATCGACCCTACACACTTGAGCGACTAGAGTGCAAACACTACCGGTGAGGGTTTGATGCTCAATTCCTTGATTCCCGGCTTTCATGAGCGTTCTTCTTGCAAGTCTACTTGAACTTCATTTTGATATTTAAATTGGTAGGATTCATAAGTCGTCATTGGACCTTAGCCCTACTTGTGCATGTATGTCTTGGAGATTGATTTATTTTTAACCAAGTAGATAGAATCATTTTGCATTTAGTTGCATTCATATAGATAGATGCATATAGTTTAGGTTGCATTTAGATTAGTTCACATTGAATAAATGTTGATACCCTTTGCTTTCTCTTGGTTTAAGCATGAGGACATGCTTGGTTTAAGTGTGGGGAGGTTGATAAACCCCATTTGTAGGGTTTATCTTGTGATGAATTTAGAGCATTTTGATAACCTTTCCTCACATTTATTCAATAAAATATATAGCATGGTTTTATAACTTCTCCTTTAATTGTGCTTAAGAGTGAAAACATGCTTTTAGGACTCAAAATAGCTAAATTTAATTCACCTTGATTTCATTAGATGCCTTGATATATTTGTTAAGTGATTTCAGATTTAGGAGGCAAAGATTGGATCAAGGGAATGAAGGAAAAGCATGTAAAAATGGAGAACTCATGAAAAAATGAAGGAATCGCAAAAGCTGTCAAGCCAACCTCTTCGTACTTAATCGACCATAACTTGAGCTATAGAGGTCCAAATGATATGGTTTCAGTTGTGTTGGAAAGCTAACATCCGGAGCTTCAAAATGATATAAAATTTGCCATAGTTGCATCGTGTTAAGAGGCGCGCACGTGCATAGTACGCGTACGCACCAATGGTGGCACATGCTTCACTCAATGCAACTCGTGGCCAGCGATTTTAGAAGCCTTGTGGGCCCAATCCAACTCATTTCTAATGCTATTTAAGCCAACGATTGAAGGGGAATTGACATACTTTTGATCATTAGTCATATTTTAAGTTTTAGAAGTAGTTAGAGTTAGTTTTAGAGAGAGAAGCTCTCACTTCTCTCTAGGATTAGAATTAGGATTAGGTTTAGTTCAATAATCTAGATCTAGGTTTCAATTCATGCTTTTCTTCTATTTCTTCTTCTTAATTCTTTGTTGTTGCAATGATCACTCTTCTATTATTTTGTTGTAATTTCCTTTATGTTGCTTCTATATTTTGTTGTAGATCTACTCTTGTTCCTTCCATTTTCTTTCAATTCAATATGAGGTAATTCATAAAAATTGTGTTTTCTTTGATTGTTGTTGTTGATTTCTTACATTCTCTTGTTGTTAGATTCTATTTTTGTTATCAATTTACTATGCTTCCTTTTTTGCCTTCCAAGTGTTTAATGAAATACTTGGTTGGATTTTAGTATAGAATTTTCCCCTCTTGGCTTTGGTAGAGTAATTAATGACGCTTGAGTTATCTAATTCCTTTGTAGATTGATAATTAGAAGTTGCTAATTGATTTGGATACCACTAAAGCTAGTCTTTCCCTTGGGAGTTGGCTAGGACTTGTGGAATCAAGTTGATTCATCCACTTGACTTTCCTCCATGATTAGAGGTTAACTAAGTGGTAGCAATGGACAATTTTGATCACAATTGAGGAGGATAACTAGGATGGGACTTCTAGTTCTCACATCTTGCCAAGAGCTTTCTTAGTTGTTAGTTTATTTCTTTTGCAATTTACATTCCTTGTTCCTTAACTCAAAAACCCCAAATATACTTCATACCCAATAACAAGAATATTTGTTTGCAATTCCTAGGGAGAACGACCCGAGGTTTGAATACTTCGGTTTATAAATTTAGGGATTTGTTACTTGTGACAACAAAATTTTTGTATGAAAGGACTATTGTTGGTTTAGAAATTATACTTGCAACGAGAATTCATTTGTGAATTCTAAACCACACAAAAGTCCTCTCATCACGCATCACTGGATTTTTCGCTCCCCACGCGTAAGCGTGGTGACCCGTACGCGTCGATTGCTGATTTTGAAACTCCTGGTACAAAAACCGTAGAGTTGCGCCGATTTTGTGTGAATTTTTTGCGTGGAGCACAATTGCTCCCCACGCGTCGTTGCTCTTTTCACCATCCACGCGTAAGCGTGGGCGACGCGCACGCGTCACCCTACCGACGCAGCTAATTGTGCAGCGCCCCTGTTTTCTACCTTTCTTCACTTTTTTTCTGCATTTCCTTTCTTCTATTCCTTCTTCCTCTCTTCTTCCTCCTTCTTACCTCCTCTTCTCCGCCCACTACCACCGGTGACTTCAACCACCGGTGACCACCACCTCCGGCGGTCCCACATTTTCTCTCTCTTCTCTCTTCTCCTACTCTCATTTACACCCAACCTTACCTTCTTCTTCCTTTCAAGGTCTTACTCCTCTTCCCTCTCTTTTGCTTTTTAAAATTTCCTCTTTTAATTGCATTGCTTTACTCTATTTTTCTTTTTTTAGTTGCATTTTGATTTTGTTGTTTATATTTCATTTTTTGTTTCTTCCTTTCTTTTTTACATTCTTCCATGGGTGTTGAACTTCATTATATTTTTTGCATTGGTAGGTTATATTGATATATCTTGCCTTATTTGTGCATAAGTAGGATTATGCGGTGTTGTTTTGATGATTGGTATTTCATTTTGGGTATTACATCTTTGAATTTTTCTTCAACTTGCTTATTGTTTGGAAGTTTCACACCAAGTGTTTGTTGAAAAGCACCAATGACATTTTAGTTCATTTTGACATTATGCTTTCAATTTAGTGCTTCTTTCTCATTACACTTACTCTTCTTCATGTGCATTGAGCCTATTATGCTTCATCTTTACCATCTATGTGCTCAATACCTATGACTTGCTTCTTTGTACCTGATGAACGAGTTTTGCTTGATGGTCTAAAATTTCTTCTTATAGAAAAAATAACTTCGTTGTAAGCATAGTTCCAAACCAACAAACAATTTCCACATCAAAAATTTGAGTTGTCACAAGTAACAAACCCCAATAAAAATTAACCGAAGTATTAAGACTCCGGGTCGTCTCATGAAGAGTTACAATGAAATGTATGCTTATTGGCTATGAAGGAGGTAAGGGGGGTTTTGATTGGTGAGAGGACAAGAAAATAAATGGCAAGAAAAGTAAATTAAACAAGTAATTAAAGAAAGCAAGATAAAGAACTCTTGGATAAGACTTAGGTAATTGAGATCACCATCCTTGTCTACATACCAAATATTGATAATTATGAGAGGCCAAGCTCATTAAGTCTACTTCCAAAAGTCTTAAGTACGTAATATCTACTCCTAGACTTGAAGTACGTCAAATGGCTTTGATCACATCAACCCATAAGTCCCAACCTACCTACTAATTAGATTAGTAGTGGGTTGGCATCAATGAGTATCAAATTGATCACCAAGGGTTCTCAAATCACCAATTCAATGAGATCCAATGACTCAAGGTCACTCAATTCCCTTAGCCTAGGCCAAGAGTCAAGAAAACTATCCAAAAACTAGTGAAAGCATTTTAACAAACACTTAGAGTGCAAGAAAAGTAAACATCATAAAATGCAAAAATTAAAGGAAACCCATAACTATCAATAGCAAGAATTCAATAATAACAATGAAGATGAACATAAAAGAGCATGGAAATATAAAATTGCATTAAAGAAAAATAAGATCCAACAATTGTTCTCAAACATAAAAGAGAGCAAAACAAGAAATTAACAAGAGAAACTACAAGATCAAAGACTATAGAACACTAAAACATAAAGAGAATTGAAATCAAAATAAGAATTAAAAGAGAAATTTGAGAGTGATTATCATAACTCTATCCTAATTTCTATCTTAAATCTAGAGATAGGAGAAAGCTTCTCTCTCTAGAATTCTACTCCTAAAACATGATGAAAAACTAAATTATGACTAAGTGTGTTGACTCTTTTTCAATCCTTGGCTGAAATAGCATCAAAAATGAGTTGGGTTGGGCCCAAAGTACTTCAGAATTCGCTGGGGGCGAATTCACTTTAGTGGGCCATGGCAGAATCGGTGCGCGCGCGCAAAGTACGCATGCGCGCCCCTCAGTGCGAAGTAACATATGGTATATTTTATATCATTTTGAAGCCCCGGATGTTAGCTTTTCAACGCAACTGAAACCGCCTCAATTGGACCTCTGTAGCTCAAGTTATGGTCGATTGAGTGCGAAGAGGTCGGGCTTGACAACTTTACGGCTCCTTCATTTCTTCATGAGTTCTCCCACTTTGCATTCTTTTTCTTCATTCCTTCCATCCAATACTTGCCTTATGAACCTGAAATCACTCAACAAAGACATCAAGGCATCGAATGAAATTAAAGTGAATTAAAATCACTAATTTTAGGGCCTAAAAAGCATGTTTTCACATTTAAACACAATTCAAGGGAGAATTACAAAACCATGCTATTTCATTGAATAAATATGAGAAAATGTGATAAAATCCCCCAAAATAAGCACAAGATAAACCACAAAATTGGGGTTTATCAAATCTCCCCACACTTAAACTAAGCATGTCCTCATGCTAAAATCAAGAAAGAAGCAAAGGGACATCAACATTTATTCAATGCAAACTAACTACATGCAACCTGTCTATATGCAATCTATCTACATGAATGTATCTACTTAGACAAAATAAATCAATTCCCAAGAATACATATACAAACACAAGGGCTAAGGCAATAGCGATCACTCAACCCACAATTGAAGTGAATTATTAAAAAGATTTTACAAACTTGCAAGAAAAGAGATGATCATGGGTGGAAACATGTAATTGAGCAATCGAACCCTCACCGGATGTGTATCCGCTCTAGGCACTCAAGTGTATGGGGTTGATTCACTCAATTCTCCCCTAATCATGCTTTCTAAGGTTTGTTTTTTCTTCTAACAATCAACATTTATTTCATGCATGCATACAAATATCATGAGGACTTCCCATAGGTTGTAATGGGGCTAGGGTCAAGGTAGGATGCATATGGTCAAGTGAGCTTGAAATTCGAATCTTTGATTAACTTAAACTTTCCACCTAACCTATGACAACCTATACAATTCTAAACAATTTTTTTTCATTAAATTTTTTTTTTCAAACTAAAATATATATACAAGAACATCAATGCATATGGTTTACACATGATTAATACATGAGTATGTACCCAATTTTCAAGATTCTCAACACAAATATAAAAATATTTTTATCTCTACCCAATGTTCTCAACTCTCCCAAAATCGAATGATAAACACTCTCACTAGCCTAAGCTAATCAAAGATCCAAACAAGGGACATTTATTGTTTTTCACTTAGGCTTGTAATGTGCTACAATTAAGAACAAATGGGTTAAGCATAGGCTCAAATTGGCTAACAATGGAAGATAAAAGGTAGGCTATTTGGGTAAGTGAGCTATTTGAACAATGGCCTCAATAATATAAATGCATGTATACAAAAAAATAATGGACATAAAGAATCAAGCAAATCAAAGATTACAATCATAGGAAAAAAACAATGCACACAAGAATGGAAATAAGTGGTTATAAGATGTAACCACGCAATTGGGCTCAAAACTCACATGCTTGTGTTCTTAGCTCAAAAATCATATTCCACAAAGTATATAATTCAAGCAAGTTCTAAAAAAAAAATTTTTTCCAATCAATTGGGGTGCCCTATAGACAAAATCCTTGGAAAATATCATGATTTTGACTAAGCTTAATATATACATATGCAAAATAAGAAAATGCAACTAAAAATCCTAAAATGAAATGCAAAAGTGTTGGGATTAGAAACTTGTTACCCAAAACGCCGAGTGGTCGGACGACCTCCCCACACTTAAAAGTTTGCACCGTCCTCGGTGCACTAAATGAGCAAGGGGGTACGGCTACTTTCCGAGTTACCACCTTTAGCTGGTAGGTCAACCGGTTGTTGCGTGTTCTTCCTCCCGCTTCCTTTTTTGCTTATGGTGCATCAATCATGAAAAACAAAATAAACACCGTAAGATGAGAAAATACAAAAGCAAGGAAGCGTGAATTATTGGAATGAGGTGAATCACTAGAATGGAGTGAGTGAATTGGCGTGACATTGATGAAAAATAGGTGTATGGGTTCTAACTTGCATGCGGTTTAGAACTCACACTCTAGTATTTAAAAAAAAATCATGTCACAATTATACAAAATAAAATATGCACTTCACTCATTCTAGTGTGCTTGAGATACTTTAAAAGACTTGTAGGCTAAAACAACCCAACAGGTGGTGAAGAAGCATAAAAGCATTCAAGCAAAAATCAAGTAATTGTGAAATTGGATAATGCATGGACATTGATTGATGTGTAAGTAAATTTAATGAACAAAATGGTATAGAGAGCTCACACATCAAATAATGACGCATATTGAAGTTGTTGCAACACCTAAGTGACATAGAGGTGGAACACATGAATGCTATGGAACTTAGAGAAAAGCATATAGAAGTGAAAATCAATCACATAGCAAGTATGGTCCACAAAGCTTGAAAAGCTCAAAAATACGTCACTAGGTAAGCTTCCGATCCAATTTCACAATTCCACAATCTCAATGCATGAAATAGGTGATGATCAATTAGAACAAGCATCCTAAAAAAATGCATTGATAATGTACAATTGCCTAACAATGGATGATGAATGCATGGTGGCCAAAACATGCAATTCAAATAGTTAAGAAGCTTAAAGGCAATGTCACATGTACTTGGTGCTCACAAATGTTCAACATGAAAATTCAAAACCAAGTAATAAATTGTAACCTCAACAAAGGAATCCAACAATGGCAATAACATAATGATGTTAAACTAACATCCTATCAGTAATAAGCAGCAGTAAATAGTAAGCAAGATTAGTAATCCAACACTTATAATGGAAAACAAAAATTAAACTAGCTAACTAACTAGAAAAAAATGGTATTACATGATGTTTGGTAGTGTTGGATGATGTTTGAAGGGTGGAAAGAAAAGAGGAGAAGAGAGAAGAAGGAAAGAAATGGAAAGAGGAGACGAAAGGAAGGTGGGTGAAACAGGGCAATCCACGCGTGCGCGTCATGTGCGCGTAAGCGTGGATGAATGAAATGGAAGCGACGCAGGCGCGTACGGCACGCATGCGCGTCGGTGGGTTATTTCGAGAGTGGCGCGTCCGCGCAAGCTGCGCGTGCACGTACCTTTGGGCACAAAGTAGGCACACTCCAGGCACAACTCTCGGGAAAATGTATGGAGGGGTGGAAAAGTTCAATCCACGCGTACACGTACATGGCGCGGGCTCGTGGATGGTCGAAATTACTTGGGGCGCACGTACGCGTAAAGTGCGCGTGCGCGTGGATGGTGCTCTGTTTTTCAAAAAAAAAATTCTATGTTTTTGCACCAATCCAAGCATTCCAAACCTTCAAACAGCTACCAAAACACCATAAAAGCCTTATTCAACATGCTAAACTACCAACTAAACTCAACTAATTAAACAAAACATGAAATTAAACCTATTTTACCAATATGTACAAAAGAGAAAAATGAAAAGATGTTACCATGGTGGGTTGTCTCCCACCTAGCACTTTTGTTTATTGTCCTTAAGTTGGACTTATGGGGAGCTCCTGTCAAGGTGGCTTGTGCTTGAATCCATCCTTGAACATCCACCAATGCTTGGACTTCCATTGTGCTTCCTCATTCAAAGATAATAACTCCAAGCTTTGATGGAGTTCTTCACAAACCGTAGGCTCCCAAAGTTGATCTTCTTTGTGCGATCCGGGATCCCACACTTTGTTTTCACACCCGTCCTTGAGTTTATCATGGTGATTTCTTCCGGGTGGCAAGAGAGATGAATTCTCATGAAGGCACCAAACTATCCTCCTAGACCCATCTAGGTGAGCACTACTCCAACCTTTATATCTCATGTTTGATGCATCAACCATAATGAGCCTTGAATTGCAACGCCAACCACGAAACATCTTTCTTCTACGATTCATCCCACAAAGCATCCTAAGTTGGCCATCCGTTTCAAGCAAACCATATTCAAGTGGGATAATAAAGCTAATGGAAATGAGTTTCACCCACTCAAATAAAGGTGTAGATGGCAACCTAGGCAAAGGTGATTCCAAGGGTCTTGACAAGGCGTATTCAATTCCCATCCTCCTTTTTATAAGGACTTCCACCTTTTCACAAGATCTCTTAATTTCAATCCTTTGTTCAACAATTTTATCTAAACCTTTTCCCTTACTCAAATCACAAATGGGAGGACAAGAGACATTTACCTCCACATTGCTTTCAAATCTAATGGGGGAAAGTTCTTCATGTTCAAAGGATTCTTCACCACTAAGACTTGGTGCTTGATCTCCATCACCAAGGGAACTCAATGCTTGGTCTATCCCATCCAAGACTTCATATGGGATATGCCTTGGAGGTTGTGCACATTCCTCCTTAGCATCAAATTCAATCATCTTGGAGGGGTTTTCTTCAATCTTAGACTCCCAAGGTGGTTCTGCATCTCCTAAGTCTTCAACCACTCCTTCCTCTTGTTCAATAATCCCTACCTCCTCCTCTTGTTGCATGTCTTGCTTTAACTCCTCTTCTTCACCTTGGAGCTTCAAGTTCACTCCCTCGCTAAGCTCCTTAGTTGCTTCTCCACATTCCACAATGGAAGTGCTTCGATCGCATAGGCTTAGGCGGGATGAGACTATGTTGCTAATGGCTTCTACCATGATAGCCGTTTTTGCTCTTAACTCCTCAAATTTCTTTTCATCCTCCTCGTGTCGCCTTAAGAGATGAGATTCAAGATCTCTCAATTCTAGCATAAGGACTTCATCGGGAGGTGATGGTGGAAGAGAAGGTTCATTGTTTGAGGGAAGGGTATTGTAGTTGGAAGGTGGTTCTTCTTGGTAGGGTTGTGGTGGTTCAATATTTCCCATTCTTTC
>NC_029793.2:29970374-29988137 GCF_000816755.2 Arachis ipaensis | reverse complement strand
AAAGTTCTTGGTGGTGGTATACGGATACTCGGTATAGGAGTTGTATCGGGAGTTGGTATGAGTGTTCGGGGAAGAATGGTTGATAGAAGTATACTGGGATTAGGTATAGGTAGGATGGTTGTTGGTATACTCGGTATACTCGGTGTGTATCTCGGTGGTGGTAAGGTTGTAGTTGTAAAAGTTCTCGGTGGGGGAGGTATAATAATGGTTCTACTTGGTGGAGGTTACAATCACAAGGGGATTCACCATAACCATTGGATTGGCATGCATCATAGAATGGCTCTTCTTCATAGTGCATTGGTGGAGGTTGTTGCCATGAGGATTGATCATATGCATATGGCTCCTCCCACCTTTGGTTATCCCATCCTTGATGCACATCTTCATTGAGGTTCTCATTTCCTACAACATAGTTAGAACCAAACTCATAGCCAAAGTGAGAATTCATGATAGCAAAGAAAATGAAAACAAAATCAAATAAGAAGCAAGAAAATTAAATCCTAAAACTAGCAAAAACTAACAAAGAAGCAAAAGGTAAACCTATTTACAATATTCACATATATACAATAACCAATAACACAACACCATTGCAACTCCCCGGCAACGGCGCCATTTTGATGAAGAGTTTTGCTTGATGGTCTAGAATTTCTTCTTATAGAAGGAATAACTTCGTTGTAAGCATAGTTCCAAACCAATAAACAATTCCCACATCAAAAATTTGAGTTGTCACAAGTAACAAACCCCAATGAAAATTAACCGAAGTATTAAGACTCCGGGTCGTCTCACGAAGAGTTACAATGAAATGTATGCTTAATGGCTATGAAGGATGTAAGGGGGGTTTTGATTGGTGAGAGGACAAGAAAATAAATGGCAAGAAAAGTAAATTAAACAAGTAATTAAAGAAAGCAAGATAAAGAACTCTTGGCTAAGACTTAGGTAATTGAGATCACCATCCTTGTCTACATACCAAATATTGATAATTATGAGAGGCCAAGCTCATTAAGTCTACTTCCAAAAGTCTTAAGTACGTAATATCTACTCCTAGACTTGAAGTACGTCAAATGGCTTTGATCACATCAACCCATAAGTCCCAACCTACCTACTAATTAGATTAGTAGTGGGTTGGCGTCAATGAGTATCAAATTGATCACCAAGGGTTCTCAAATCACCAATTCAATGAGACCCAATGACTCAAGGTCACTCAATTCCCTTAGCCTAGGCCAAGAGTCAAGAAAACTACCCAAAAACTAGTGAAAGCATTTTAACAAACACTTAGAGTGTAAGAAAAGTAAACATCATAAAATGCAAAAATTAAAGGAAACCCATAACTATCAATAGCAAGAATTCAATAATAACAATGAAGATGAACAAAAAAGAGCATGGAAATATAAAATTGCATTAAAGAAAAATAAGATCCAACAATTGTTCTCAAACATAAAAGAGAGCAAAACAAGAAATTAACAAGAGAAACTACAAGATCAAAGACTATAGAACACTAAAACATAAAGAGAATTAAAATCAAAATAAGAATTAAAAGAGAAATTTGAGAGTGATTATCATAACTCTATCCTAATTTCTATCCTAAATCTAGAGAGAGGAGAGAGCTTCTCTCTCTAGAATTCTACTCCTAAAACATGATGAAAAACTAAATTATGACTAAGTGTGTTGACTCTCCTTCAATCCTTGGCTAAAATAGCATCAGAAATGAGTTGGGTTGGGCCCAAAGTGCTTCAGAATTCGCTGGGGGCGAATTCACTTTAGTGGGCCATGGCAGAATCGGCGCGCGCGCGCAAAGTGCACGTGCGCGCCCCTCAGTGCGAAGTAACATATGGCATATTTTGAATCATTTTGAAGCCCCGGATGTTAGCTTTTCAACGCAACTGGAACCGCCTCAATTGGACCTCTGTAGCTCAAGTTATGGTCGATTGAGTGCGAAGAGGTCGGGCTTGACAGCTTTACGGTTCCTTCATTTCTTCATGAGTTCTCCCACTTTGCATGCTTTTTCTTCATTCCTTCCATCCAATACTTGCCTTATGAACCTGAAATCACTCAACAAATACATCAAGGCATCGAATGGAATTAAAGTGAATTAAAATCACCAATTTTAGGGCCTAAAAAGCATGTTTTCACATTTAAACACAATTCAAGGGAGAATTACAAAACCATGCTATTTCATTGAATAAATGTGAAAAAATGTGATAAAATCCCCCAAAATAAGTACAAGATAAACCACAAAATCGTTGTTAATCAGTACCATATTGCAAGATTTGTGATTCCCCTTTCTCTAACTCCACTTTATCCCATTTACATGCTTCATTGTCTTGGAGTTAGACTAGGTGGATGTTTTTCTTATGCTTAGTATCTTTCTTGCATGTGTTACTTAGTGTTGTTATTGATGCTTGAGCCCATTCTTCCCATGCTTTACACTTGCATGCTTCTCTCACCCTTGCATCTCATGTTAGTGATATGCCCCATGATTAAATTGTTGTCATGCTTACATATTGCAGCTGTCATGTCTTCAAGACGCTTTATCCCCTTTGTGGCATTATTTCTCACTTGCATGTTGTTAATTAAGTGTTGTCTCTTTGAGTTTAATATTTTCTCTTTTCCTCCCTTTTCAAGATGACCACCAAAAAGGGCAAGGAAAATGCTTCGAAAAAGCCGCCTACAAAGAGGGCACCTTAAAGGTCAACTACCAAGGCGCACCCTATACCAAAAGTTAAACCATCCTCCAAGAGGGTGAAAAGGGTCATTCATATTGATGAGGACGAGAAGCCCAACCTGCAAAGGACTCCGCAAGGTTTACCAATCGTTTTTGTGAGCTTATGTTCCCCAATTTGGTTGAAAGGAATTACCACTCTGAACATCTCCTCGGTCCTCCGGAGAACCTTGTTCAGTTTGTGGTGCCGCGCATTGGGCGGCGACAATGGGGATTTCTCAATTGGTGACCGCGGGAAGCAAATCTTTCTTAGGTAGTGGAGTTCTACTCTAACTATCACTCACCTTCTCTCCAATTAATTTTTTCTGCGCCGGAAGCAAGTCCCCATATCGGAGGAATCTATTCGGCGGATACTTAAGGTTTTGCCAGTGCCGGATGGGACGGATGGTTACCAAGAAGTCCTACTATAGCGCAGCAGACTTGGTTTTGATTAGAGTTTCATCCTTAGGGCCATTGCCCAACCAGGGGAACAATGGATCCAAGGGAGAGCCAAGGCCCAACCTAAGTGCATTTCGGCACAAGCGCTTACTGTGGAGGCTAGAATGTGGGCCCAAATCATGTCCCACTACATACTTCCGAGCACTCATGAGTCTTCCACCACGGCGGACTTGGCCCTTCTTATCTGGTACATCCTCACTGAGAGGCCTATCAACATTCCTTACCTCATCCGACAAGTAATGGGCCGCGTTCATACTAAGGGTAACCTCCCATTTCCCGCCTTAGTAACGGATTTGATTGCAGCCACTGGAGTTCCCCAAGAGGCTAAAGACTTGAAGGCGATAATTCCGGCAAAGGACAACATCGTCCCGAGTGGAAGGTATCTCAAGCCTCCTGCAGGGACCGCAAGCCTTGATATGGCTATTCCTTCCGACATTCCAACCACCTCATCGTTACCACAGAAATCATCCCACCAACTGCTTGTTGAGCTCACTCAAAAGGTAAACCGATATGAGCAGTGGAACAAATGCCGCTATGCTTACTTGAAGAAGCTCTTGGGTTGTGCTAACCCACCTATGGAGGAGCCGGACAGTTCAGCATCCAGTTCGGACCCAAGTAAAGCAAGCACTCAAGAGATGGATAGTGGAAGTACCGACCCCAATCCCACCTTGTGCATTACCGATAGCACGGAGGACCGTGCAAATTTCAAAGTGTGGAGAGGTCGTTTACCAACTTTCGTACGTAACAACCTTTCTTTTCAACACCCAAATTTTAATTTTCTCTTGTTAATTAGGATAATTTGTATTGCATGGTTAGTTTTTGCATTTAAACACTCTTTGCATGATAGTTGTTTCTTTCTAGGATTACTTGGTTAAGATAATGATTTCTTTTCTAAAAAACCGTTTTTAGAGCACCCTACCAATTTGAAAAAAAAAATTTGTGTTAAACTTGCTTGAAGAAATTAATTTTAGAAAAGGTTTTTGAGCTAAGAACACATAAACATGTGAGTTTTGAGCCTGATAGCGTGGTTACATCATATAACCACTTATTTCCATTCTTGTGTGTATTGTTCTCTTTCTATGATTGCAATCCTTGATTTGTTTGATTCTATATGTCCATTATTCTGTGTATGAATACATTTATATGATTGAGGCCGTTATTTCAATAGCTCACTTACCCAAATAGCCTTAACCCTTTTATTTGCCATTGTTAACCAATTTTGAGCCTATGTTAAACCCCCTTTGTTCTTTAATTTAGCACATCAATACCACTAAGTGAAAGACAATAAATGTCCTCTGATTTGGATCTTTGATTAGCTTAGGCGAGTGAGGGTGTGTTTCATTTAAGCGGGAGGGAAGCTTGGGAACATTGGTAGAGGTAAAATTGTGTTTTTGTAGTTTTTATTGAAAATATTGAGAATTGGGTACATACTCATGTATTGAATGTTTAAACCATATGCATTGGCACTATTGTATATGTTTCATCAAAAGAGAAAAATAAAAGAATAAAAAAAGAATGTAGAAAAAGAAATAGAAAAATAAAAGAAACAAAAATATATAGAAAAGTGAATGAATATGGGTTGTGAATTGAAAGAAAATGCATGAGTGTGTGAAAAGTGAATGAATGGGTAGTTAGGTTGTGTATTAGAATTGTATAGGTTGTTGTCTGTGTTAGGTGAGAGCTTAGGTTAATCAAGGATTCAAATTTCAAGCTCACTTTGCCATATATGCATCCTTACCTTTACCCTAGCCCCGTTACAACCTAAAGATAAGCCCTCATGATGAATGTACGCATGCACTGAATAACTGTCGATTGTTAGATGAAAAACAAATCTTGGAAAGCATGATTAGAGGAGAATTGAGTGATCAACCCTATACACTTGAGCGACTAGAGCGGGTACACTTCCGGTGAGGGTTCGGTGCTCAACTCCTTGTTCCCGGCTTTCACAAGCTTTCTTCTTGCAAGTTATTTACACGTCATTTTGATGGAGGCTCCACGCCCAAATCCAACTTGATTCTGCATGGAAAAGACCCAAGAATTGATGGAGGAAAGGGGGGATCAATCATTCACACCTTACACATAATTTTAGCTAATTTTTTGTTTTTGTTTTCTAGAGAGAGAAACTCTTACTTCTCTCTAGATTTAGTTTATTTTTTATCTTCCTTTGTTGAAATTCTGAATTGGGTCTTGTTAATTTTAGTTTCAATTACTTAATTTGAGTTCTCTAGTTATAATTTTGTTTAGATCTTGTGTTGAAATTGTGTTCTCTTGTTATTTCCCTTTTCTTCTCATTTTATGAACTTTCTTGATCTTGAATTTCTATTAGTGCATTGATGTTTTCTATGATTGATAGTGTTAATTGAGTTGTTTTTTGTTGATAATTGTTAGTGGGTATTTGTGATTTCCAATTAATTTGTAATTTGAATATGTCTTTTGTTAATACATACCATGTGTTTGATGAAATATTTTCTTTGATTATGAAGTAGTTTTCTATACTCTTGGTCTAGGCTAAAGGGATTGGGTGAACTTGAGTCATTGGGTCTAATTGATTTGGTGATTTGAGAACCCTAGTGGTCAAATTGATACCCATTGACATCAATCTACTACTAAGTCAATTAGTAGTTGGATTGGGACTTATGAGTTGAAATTGATCAAGCCATTTGACGTACTTCAAGCATTGAGGTAGACTTAATGAGCTTGGTTCCTCATAATTGTCAAGATATGGTTATTAGACAAGGATGGTGACCCCAACTCCCATGCCTAGCCAAGAGTTCCTTTTATTATTCATATTTGAAACCCAAAAAAATCCCAATTGCTTGATTCTTGTTATAGTTAGTTTAGTTGTTTACTTAGTTCTAGAATAGAGGTAGATTTATATGTTCCCCTACTAGATTGAAATTGCTTATACTTGGCTTTAGTTGCTTTGATTTAGTTTCTTGCCCTTTAAGATTTCTTGCATGTTAAGTTTAGTAGTTTAAATTCTTGTTTATGACTCCCAACCCTGGAATTCTAACCAATATTGATGCACATGTTTGCCCATTCTCTTGAGGACGACCCGAGACCAATACTCCCGATTACTTTATATTGGGGTTGACTTTGTGACAACCATACTAAAATTTGACGATAGGGTTATATGTTGGTCTAGGACTATACTATGACAATGACATTGGCTTTCTATTGATGAAAATTCTAGACCGACCATAATCTTATCATCAAGAGCGCTCAGATGAGAGGAGAGGAGAGCTTCCTACGACAGCGATGAAAGGAGGAACGAATCAAAGAGGGTCGAACCGTCGAGCAGAGCTTCCACACACGACGACAGGAGGAACGAATTGAGGAGAGCCGAACCACCAAATAGAGCTTCCCACGGTCTGTCCCTGGAGGAGAAGAGTTCGACAATGACCGAAGAGGGATGGTGGCTACTGCGACTGTGTTCAAGGAGTTTTGGCACTAGAGTTCTCCAATTTGAATTTTCAGAGAAAAAAATATAGGGGTGGAGTGCCTTCATGCGATTAAATGCTTATAGGTGCGATTTCAAATTTTGAAATAAAATGCTTTTTTTATTTTTTGAGTTACTATTTTTTTCTTTTGTTTTCAAATTTTCATTTTGATTTTTTTTTAAAAGAATTTAAATTTTAAAAAATATTTTATAAGGTAGATAAGATTTTTTTAATAAATACAAAAATATTTATGTAAATATCAATGATCTTATATTAAAATAAATAAATTAAAATAATTTTTATTAATCTTTTAATTTAAGAATATTTTATATATTAAAATTTATATTTCCATAACCAAAATCTCAAAAATCAGTTCAATTTAATTAAATATACATTATTGGATACTTTGCATATAATAAAATTTATTTAAAGTATAATTTATAGAACAATATATATCATATAAAAAAATATGAAACAAGTATTCGACATTCGAATCTCATCTCATGTATGTACTAATTCATTGACTAGTGATAAACTGTTAACCAGAACTCCGATCCGTAACAGATTAATTCATGACTTGTCGAATTAAAAAATACCATAAAAAAACCAAAAATAGTAAGGGTATATATATGTGAGAAATGCTATTTTGCTAATAAAAAATGAATTTGTATATATAATGAATGGACTTCCACTTTAAAATGTTTTATGATTTTTTAGTTTAATTTTATTCATCCATGTAAAATATTTAATAGCTCAAGAACTAATGCGAGTTACCATTATAAATTTTAGGGTCCAATTTGAGTTCATTAAAATTTTGAGGGCCAAATTGAATGCGACCTCAAATTTTAGGGTTGGTCAGATTTCAAGTCAATTCCACAAAAAAAAATGTACTAGCTTATTTAAAAAAAAAAAAAGAAAAAAAAAGAGGCATTCTTTTGGCTCGGGAGTCGGCCAACTTAATTTGTTATTTTTTCTGGTTAATCGAGTTAAGACATTTAGACTTGCATTTTTATGAGATTGATTTTAGAGTAAAATACCCATCCATTTAAGTTAAGTAAACGAGCTGATCCAATGGATTTCACTCACTTTAAGGATCCTAATTAATTCAAGAGCTAACTCGGATTAATCTTTTATTGAATGAATTCTAAAATGATTCTAATTAATAATAAAACTTGTACGATCATATGCAAATAAATCCTCATATATAACAATTTATTTATCTTATCTATTATATATTTTTCTAGTATATTTTGAGATTGAAAATTATAAACATTATGCTCCTATTTTCTAAAAATATTGAATTTTTAAACTTGTCTTTAAATTATATTAATTTTAAATTTCAATTCAAATTAATAGCAAACTTTTCATTAAAATTCACAAGTTTGTGATTTCATTGGGAAAAAAATCTTTTTTAAGGAAAAGTTTTTTATTTGAGTTGTTTGTGAAAACTTTGAAAATTGACATCTTGTTAGAATATTGTAAGTTATTAGTTATTAAAAATTAGCTAGCTAATTATTAGTCACAACTTTGGGACTTTAATTATTCTCTCATTTAAAATTGCTTTAGATTAATGACAAAATTGTGACAAATTATATTAGCGTGCTTGGCAAATTTGCTTCAATTTCATGAATTTTCCATGGATTTATATAGAGGTTAGTGATTAGTAGCAACATGAAATAATGGCAAAATAAGGACTAATGTTTTTTTTTGACAAATTAGTAGCAACATGAAATAAGCAAAAAAAAAGTCTATCAGTTGTTAAACGGTTGCTAATTCCTCACTAAATAAGCTTTTGATTAGTGACTCAATTGCGACCAGTTACTTATAAAATTTTCTCGATCAGCTTTGGGTTTGTTATAACTCTGCAACGGATTTCCAACGAGATTAGCGAGTAATTTGCTACAAAATAGGTAGGATATACCTTTTGCTTTGCGACAAGATTGCAGTTGCCATGTCGCTCGCTAAATTAAAATTGTGACAACCTAGCAACAAATGTATTTCGCCCGCTCATCAGCAACTTGCAATCAGCGAACGAAGTATGTCAGTTGTTAAACGGTCACAAATTTCTTGCTACTTAGGTCCTAGGCACTCAATATCCTATTTCCATTTTAGAGACTAATTAGCAAGGAACACTTCCCTAGCTGAATGATTTATCCGTTGCGACGAGTTAGCGATGACTGTTTTCTGTCGCTACCCTAATTTTGAATTTTTACAATATTATGTGACAAATTAGCGAGAAACTAGTTGTTCGCTAAAAAATAAAAATTTTAGTGACAAATTAGCTAGGAAATTGTCCATCGCAAAAATGCATTTCAAGTCTTTGTGACGGATTAGCTAGTAATATTGTTCCTCACTAATTAGCCTTTTTACACAAAGTTTACTTAGCGATGAACTAGTTTGCAAATTGTTTCTCGCTAATTGTATATCAAACACTTGCGATGGAATAGTGACAATAATATTCCTCGCTACTTTATTTTTATTCGATGAACACCTAAGTGACTGATTTGCTAGAACATTGTCACACGCAGATTAATTTGTGACAAATTAGTGAGAAACTTTTCTCCGCTTTTTTTAGCTACAAAAGTTAATTTGCGAGAAACAAACTTGTGAATCTCTCGCTAATCAATCTATTTTCTCAAGTTCAGATATTTTGCGATCGCTGATTAATTTTGTCGCTAGTGCGTCTCTAATTTTTTGCAAGTTAGTGACGAATTAGTGACAAAAAATATTTTTGGCAAAAATACATCACTAATTTGTCAAATTCTTGTAGTGCCATTAGTCTTTACAGTGTCACATATCTGCAGGAAATTAGGAATAAAGAAGTTGGGATCTTCCTGTAGGAGTCCGTAAAACTGGCAATTTTGCTGCACTAGAGAAATCAACTGAGGCTTTATCTCAAAGTTGTTTGCAACAACAAGGGGGTACAACAAAGCTATTCCCATAGAAATCTGGGCTAGGAGCAGTATAAGAGCCAAGTATTCTCATAGGTTGTGCAAGCATATTAGGAGGATTAACAACATTAGCATTAACTGCATTGTTGTTATTGTTGACCTCCATAGTAGACTCTTCAGCTTCCTTCTGAGAGTTATTTCTGAGATTTTCAACAGCTCTGTAAGCTCTAGCTTGCTGTAGACGTCTTCTTGCAGTCATTTCAATCTCAAGATCAAAGTCTAGAAGGGGTTCTTTGTCTCTATTCCTGCTCATAAACAGATAAAAAACAAAGAGAATTTCCAGTGGGGTATCCTATGTAACAGAAATAAAATAAAATGAACTAAATAAATAATACTGACAATTCAAAAATCACACAGAAAAAGAGACCACTCAAATCGAAAATAATGGAAGGAAAAATGATCAGGAAAATAAAATAAAATTACTAAGGGGGACACCAAACTTAATTTCAGAAATTAAGGAAAAACTTTAGCTAAACTAAAGCTTAAATTTTCAAAAATTTGAACAACAAAACAAATAATAAAAAAATCAAAAGCTAAAAATGCCTAATCTAAGCAATCAGACAACGGTTAGTGGTCAATCACAGTCAATCCCCAGCAACGGCGCCAAAAATTTTTTTTTGAAAAGAAAACGAAAAGAAAATTACCTAATCTGAGCAACAAGATGAGCCGTCAGTTGTCCAAACTCGAACAATCCCCGGCAACGGCGCCAAAAGCTTGGTGCACAAAATTGTGATATCCAGGTTCAAACAATACCTGGCACGTGAGCTACTTGGTACGCGTAATCGTGATTACACATTCATAATTTGTCACAACTTCGATACAACTAACCAGCAAGTGCACTGGGTCGTCCAAGTAATACCTTACGTGAGTAAGGGTCGAATCCCACGGAGATTGTTGACCGGATTCTCTTGAATGCCGCCATTATTCTAGCTTACGCCACGAAGATTCTGGTTGGGAGATCTAAGAGATATTCATTCTAGCTTATTTCATGTAGAACGGAAGTGTTTGTCAGGCACGCGTTCATAAAGGAGAAGGATGATGAGCGTCACTTGTTACACGTGTAGAGGTCCTCCTTGGAGTTGAACGCCAGCTTTTGTGCTAGTTTGGGCGTTCAACTCTGGTTTTGGCTCCTTTTTTGGCGCTGGACGCCAGATTTGGGTAGAAAGCTGGCGTTGAACGCCAGTTTACGTCGTCTATTCTTGGCCAAAGTATGGATTATTATATATTTCTGGAAAGCCCTGGATGTCTACTTTCCAACGCAATTTGAAGCGCGCCATTTCGAGTTTTGTAGCTCCAGAAAATCCATTTTGAGTGCAGGGAGGTCAGAATCCAACAGCATCAGCAGTCCTTTTTCAACCTCTAAATCTGATTTCTGCTCAAGTTCCTCAATTTCAGCCAGAAAATACCTGAAATCACAGAAAAACACACAAACTCATAGTAAAGTCCAGAAATGTGAATTTAACATAAAAACTAATGAAAACATCCCTAAAATAGTTGCTTCCAATAATTGTGTGGAAGAAAATGTATCCCCTGAGGTATCTCAGGGATCTCATGATTTGCAGTCAAATGTTCTACCACTGAGCTATAGACCCTTGATGGAAGCTTTTGTCTTCCCTTTCCTCTTTCTAGAGGTTTCTCTGGCCTTAGGTGCCATCAATGGTTATGGAAAAAATAAAAAAGCTATGCTTTTACCACACCAAACTTAGAATGTTGCTCGCCCTCGAGCAAAAGAAGAAGGAATAGAAGAAGAAAAAGAAGATATGGGGGAGATGGAGGGAGGTGTGTATTCGGCCATATGGGTGGGATTGGGTGGGGAAGAGATGTTGAATTTTGAAGGTAAGTGGGTGTATGGATGTGAGTGGTAAATGGTTAATAGGGAAGAGTGTTTATTGGGAGTAGAGGATGATTGAGACGAGGGAAGAGAGTGAGTGGAGGTATGTGGGGATCCTGTGGGGTTCACAGATCCTGAGATGATCCTGTGGGGTTCATAGATCCTAAGATGATCCTGTGGGGTCCACAGATCCTGAGGTGTCAAGGCATTTACATCCCTGCACCAATTAGACATGTAAAAATGCCTTTGTACCCAACTCTGGGCGTTCAGCGCCAGGTTGGTGGCCATTTTGGGCGTTCAACGCCCATTTGTGTGCCATTTCTGGCGTTGAACGCCAGAACCATGCCTGTTCTGGCGTTCAGCGCCCAGAAGCTGCCCATTTTGGGCGTTCAGCGCCAGAACCATGCTCTGTTCTGGCGCTGAACGCCAGACAGATGCTCCTCCAGGGTGTGATTTTTCTTCTGCTATTTTTGATTCCGTTTTCAATTTTTATATTTATTTTGTGACTCCACATGATCATGAACCTAAGAAAACATGAAAAACAAAAAATAAGAATTAGATAGACATTGGGTTGCCTCCCAACAAGTGCTTCTTTAATGTCAATAGCTTGACAGTGGGCTTTCATGGAGCCTCACAGATGTGCAGAGCTTTGTTGAGACTCCCCAACACCAAACTTAGAGTTTGGATATGGGAGTTCAACACCAAACTTAGAGTTTGGTTGTGGCCTCCCAACAGCAAACTTAGAGTTTGACTGTGGGGGCTCTGGTTGACTCTGCTTGGAGAGAAGTTTTTTTTGCTTTCTCTCCATGGTTGCAGAGGGAGATCGTTGAGTTTTAAACACAAGGGAGTTCTCATTCCATTGAAGGAATATTTCACCTCTGTCAACATCAATCACAGCTCTTGCTGTGGCCAGGAAAGGTCTTCCTAGGATGATGGATTCATCCTCTTCCTTTCCAGTATCCAGGACTATGAAATCAGCAGGGATGTAAAGGCCTTCAACCTTTACTAACACGTCCTCTACTTGTCCCTAAGCCTGTTTTCTTGAGCTGTCTGCCATCTCTAGTGAGATTTTAGTAGCTTGCACCCCATAGATTCCCAGTTTCTCTATTACAGAGAGGGGCATGAGGTTTATCCCTGAACCAAGGTCACACAGAGCCTTAAAGATCATGGTGCCTATGGTGCAGGGTATTATGAACTTTCCAGGATCCTATCAGATCATATTGACTTGCTGAGTCAATATTTTATTCTGAGCCAATATGGCATTCAGAGTATCAACTTCAAGAACTCCCTTCTTCATAGGCGTCCCATTACTCACAGGATTTCTTTCAGAAGTGTACATGAACTGGTTATTAGCAACCATGTCAATGAGTTCTTGAGCTTCTGCAGGCGTTTTCTTTAGGTGAATGGATCCACCTACAGAAGTGTCAAGTGACATCTTTGATAGCTCAGATAAACCATCATAGAATATATCCAGGATTCTGAAAGCATGTCAGAAGGATATTTTTTGGTCAACTGTTTGTATCTTTCCCAAGCTTCATAGAGGGATTCACCTTCTTTCTGTCTGAAGGTTTGAACATCAGCTCTAAGCTTACTCAGCTTCCTGTTTGAAAATTTCTGAAAAGTTATCTCTGGATTGTTGTAATTTAGCTTCTCTTAATTTTCTCTTCAGAGTCCTTTCAGGTTCTAGATCTGCTTCCACAAGAATGTTCTTATCCTTGCTCCTGCTCATATGACAAAGAAGAAGGCACAAAAAAATAATAGTAATAATAGAGATCCTTTATACCACAGTATAGGGATCCCTGTGTGAGTAGAAGAAGAGGGGGAGACAAAGAATGTAATATAATGGAAGAAACACAACTGTGAGGAGGCTAGATATGTGAGATGAGATGTTAGGATATGAATGAATAAATAGAATGAGATGGGAGAGGGAGAATTTTCGAAAATATTTTTGAAAAAGAGTTAGTGATTTTTGAAAATTGTTTTTGAAAAATGTTTGTAATTTTCGAATTTTTTTTTTTTTTGAAATCAAAAATAATAAATAAAATTAATTAGTTAATAAAAAAGAAATTTTTGAAAAAGAGGGAAGATATTTTCGAAAATTAGAGAGAGAGAGTTAGTTAGGTAGTTTTGAAAAAGTTAAGAAACAAACAAAAAGTTAGTTAGTCAGTTGAAAACCAAACTTATGATATGACTCAAGACTCAAACAAGAAACACAAAATATTTTTTTTGATTTTAATGATTTTCTAATTTTTTTTGGTATTTTTCAAAAATTAATTGAAAAAGAAAAATAAGGATTCCAAAATTTTTAATATGAATTCCAGGAATCTTGCCATGTTAATCTAAAGCTTCAGTCCAGGAATTAGACATGGCTCACTAGCCAGCCAAGCTTTCAATGAAAGCTCCAGTCCAAAACACTAGACATGGCCAATGGCCAGCCAAGCTTTAGCATGTAACACGAGAGTATATTGCTCTTGATAACAAATTGCAAGCCTCAGTCCAAATACATTTAGACATGGCTTTACAGCCAGCCAGGCTTTACATGCTTCATGAAACACTAGAATTCATTCTTAAAAATCTTGATTAAAATTTTTGAAAACATTTTTATTTTTATATTTTTTTTTTCGAAAACAGATGAGAAAATTTTGAAAATATTTTTGAAAAATTTTTTTTTTGAAAAGAAAACGAAAAGAAAATTACCTAATCTGAACAACAAGATGAGCCGTCAGTTGTCCAAACTCGAACAATCCCCGGCAACGGCGCCAAAAGCTTGGTGCACGAAATTGTGATATCCAGGTTCAAACAATACCTGGCACGTGAGCTACTTGGTACGCGTAATCATGATTACACATTCATAATTTGTCACAATTTCGATACAACTAACCAGCAAGTGCACTGGGTCGTCCAAGTAATACCTTACGTGAGTAAGGGTCGAATCCCACGGAGATTGTTGGTAAACATCCTTAAAAGTAACTAGATCCTACTAAAAGCATACTAAAAACAATGCCAAAAAGCGTATAAATTATCCGCTCATCAGTCTTCCACGCATTTCTGAGTTGCTGGCGCTAAACGTCCAGGTCTGCGTTTAGTGCCAGCTTGGCAGCTTCCAAACTCTTTTCTTTTCTTGCATGCGAACTCTGCCAAACTGATCTGAAATTCACCTGAAATAATCAAAATACTAAAGCGACTCAAAGCAGCATATGAAAAAGTTTAAAACACTAGAATTAAATTAATACTCAATTAATTTGTATCTAAGGTAAATATAAACTATAAAGAAGATGCTCACGCATTAGCTACCCATACGATGGTCATATATCTTCCTGATGAAGACATCATACTCCTTGTCCCATATAAAGTTCAGCCGTACAAAAAAACTTTAAAATTAGTTAATCAAAATATTTCATATTAGACAAAATAGAAGATATAAACTAGCTAAAAAGGTTTGACTATATTAAGTTTTTACCGCCCACTTCTAAAACCATCGCTTTCTGGTCTCAGAGGGGATCTTCTTGTAGCTTGGTCATAGATGGTCGTACATCATCTTGCTGACGTTGATCATCTCCGGAATACATGTATTGTTGTTTGGCGCAAACCTATCAACAATTCACAAAAAAACTATATGGTAATATAAATTAAATCTTTAGAAGCAAATAACCATAATATATAGAGATTTTTTTGGAAATTTTGCAGAGTTTCATCTATAACTGGAATGCGCCACAAACTCTATCCATCAAAAATTAACTTAAACAATATCAATTGTCAACAATCAATGAACAACCGACAATAATCAAGAAGCATCATCCATAAATCTGCTAAACTAGAATCAATAATCAGGATATATCAAACACTTTCAGCAATCTAAACCAACAATCCTAAATCCACTAAAACTAAAATTAATTATCAAGAATCACTAATCACGATATATCAAACACTTTCAGTAGTTCAAACCTAGAATCCTAAATCCACTAAAACTAGAGTCAATAATCAAGAATCACTAATCATGAGTTATCAAACAATTTCAGCATATAAAAGACTTAAAGTAGATCGTCATCCGTACGATGGGAGATGGTGGAGGGGCATCAGCTGACTAGCTTCTGTGGGAGGATTCCAACGCAGTGGTGTCCGTCGCTCGAGGCAGTGTCATCGAGACAATGGGCTGCTGAGCGGATGAAGGCGGCGTCATTGCCGTAGACACAGGGACGTAGTTGGGGTTAGGGACCATGAGAGGATCTAGAATTCCCAGGAGTACCGGTATAAACTCCCTTCTACCACGACCACAACTACAACCATTAGGCTGATCCGCAACACTTCTACCTGTCGTCATATCTACAAAGAGCATACATATTAAAAATGTACTAAACATATTTACAACCTCTTTCAAAATGCTTAATCAAAATAAACTATGTTAAACTTAGTTAAAAAAATACATTTTCTATTGAAATCAAATAAAGCAAAAGAGCTAAGTGCATATTCCAACTTCACATTTTCTATTGAAGTGCATATTTCAACATATATAATTTTGTCTATATACAAATAAAAACTCATCCATAAGTCATTTAAAATGATCTCATTTTTATTTTTCTTTAATTTACTGTCATTTTCACTCTAACATATTGAAAATCAATGTGACTTATTATTGGAGTCTTTAATCAAAACCAAACAAAGAGAATAAATCAACAATAATCAACACAAATTAATAATAATCAAAAATTCAGAACAACAAATCAACCTTATAAATTATAATAACTAGTTCATAACAAATTAACAATAATCAAAAAATGTTTTAGAATTGGAACAAATCAAAACTAAATAAGGAACACAAATAAGAACATGTTCAATTTAAAATTGAAGCTAAACAAGCTCAGTATCCTAAGTTCAAAATCGTAGAAAACCCTAAGTTCAAAAAAAATTTTGTACCCTATGTTCAGAACTAAATAAGGAACAGAAATAAGAACATGTTCTAATTAAAAATTGAAACTAAACAAATTTAGTACCCTAAGTTCAAAATTTTAGAAAACACTAAGTTTAAAACAAGTTCAGTACCCTAAGTTCAAAACTAAATAAGGAACACAAATCAGAACATGTTCTAATTAAAATTAAAACTAAACAAGTTCAGTACCCTAAGTTCAGATTTTTAGAAAATCCTAAGTTCAAAACAAGTTCAGTAACCTAAGCTTAAAACTAAATAATCAACAATAATCCGAAGTTTCAAAACAGCAAATAAACCTTATAAATTATACCAACAAATCAGAATTTCAAAAAATCCTAAGTTCATAAGGATTACCTGAAGAAGAGCACCCCAGAGCTGAGAAGAAGAAGCAGCATAGACGGCAGCGGCATAGACGACAGCAGAAACAACAGCATTGGCGGCGGCAGCAGCAGCAGCGGTAGCAGCTCATTTAGAACCCGACAACTACAATGGTGACGGTGAAAATGATGAGGAGTGGCTCCTGGAAAGGAGGGGGCTGCCAGGAAATCAGAGGGGTTGAGAAAGAATGGGAGGCGAGAGGGTTAGAGAGAGAGAGAGAGAGAGAGAGAGAGAGAGAGAGACAAATTTGAATGAGGGGGAAGAGGGCTCGCGCTTCAAATTTACACCATAGTTACTATCGGCTTTACCGTCAGAAAAATCCGATGGTAACGTATTGCGGGTTGCCAAAACGAAGCGTTTCATTAAGTGGATTTGCCGTCGATTTTTCCACCGATAAATCCGATCTTAGAGGACGCGCCAATTTTTTTGTTTCCCCTCCAATTATTGCCAGCGGCTTTACCATCAGATTCATAAATCCGCCAGAAATAATTTGACATGACAAATTTGATGCCTAACCTGTCGGTAAATCTGTCGGTAAAGCTGACGCTACTCTACGACACTAAATTCGACGGTAAAGCCGATGATACTCACGTTTTTCTTGTAGTCAAAAAGATTAAAACAAGAAAAGACTAAAAATACTTACTTAGCAAGTATTCTTTAAGTATATAGATTTGAAAAGTAATAAGGTAAAGAAACTGCATATGGTATATCTCGAAAAAAACAACATAAATAAATAAAGGATTCAGTTGTTTCTTTTGTAAGTACTCAAAACACTAGAAAGGAGACCATATTAAATATCACGTTTAGTATATAAAGATTGACACGTCTCTATTTGTTTTGATTGAGAACTTGATTTGTTTCAATGATGAGACATATTTGGTGAGTAGATTTTGGTTGTTCTATTCACGTAAGCTCTTTATAAAGAATTCTATAAAGTTGAATAATGCTGAATGATGTAATATATTTTTTTGGGCAATGACAACTTAGTAGGAGTTGAGATAGTAAGTTTGTATTATTATTAGTATTATTATATTACTGCTAAAGAGTTATTTCAATTTGGAAGAAAATATAGTATATATGTT
>NC_029793.2:29935337-29970347 GCF_000816755.2 Arachis ipaensis | reverse complement strand
TTTCTATGTTAATAAATTCAGTTATTTTTGTTCAACTAGAAATAGGTAATTTATATTTTGTTTACAAATTTAAATATATATTTTGATACAAGTATTTTTCTTTTGAAATAACTTTAAATTTACTTCAACTATTGTTTCTATTCGATGATATCTTAATTCTATATCATTTAAGTAAAGTATGACTACTCATACTTTGTTACTAGAATCACTCTGGAAAGGAACATTGAAAATTGTAATTTTTTAAATTTTGTATAATTTTATATCTTTTTGGGTATTTATTTTTTTTGTGATCCCACAATTAAAATAATTTTGGAGATAGAAAGTTGATAATTCTTTGAGGATATTGCGTTTGGAAAGAATATAGTCAATAGATTATATATCTTAAAGACAAACTGAATACCTCAAAAACAAATATCATTTGGTATATCTATTAAAAAAATATCTCATTTTATATGGGATATTATATATTAGTGCTATGATTAAAAAGTTTAAATTCATAAAAGACGACAATATTTGAGACTCATCTTATTAATTACTTGATGGTATTAGTTATTGGTATTTGAAATCAAATGGACTAAATGGGTTGGAGATATAAAGTATGTTTTATCGTAAAGGACTCTACCTAAAAGTAAGGCATTATATACAATACGATTTTACTTTTAGTTTTATGAAAATACTTATTTATGACTATAATAGCATTGATGGTATATTAGATATTGAACTACAGTAGATCGATATAGAAAATTATTTCTCAATAGGAATGTTGATGAGGCAATTGTTATGCAAAACTTTTGTGTCGCAAAATACAAATAAATATGTGGATTGCAAGATAAAGAATTCCATTTATAAAAAACTCAAGAAAACTTTCTATCATTAGTATTTCATATTTCATCAAATTATTATCTTATATTGTTTTTTGAGAAAAATGTTGATGATTGCATAACAATTCAATGGGAGAAAGTATATCTTTACTATTCTTGTATTTTAGTGGCATACAGAATTATAAATAAGGTTATATACTCAATTCTAAGGAAGACAAGTATAGTCTCATTAGGTACCTTAAGAAAGTTATAAAGTTCAAAAGTGCATAAGTCTTTTTATGCTTCGGCAGTAGTTTGATAGTACTGAGTCTATACACATACAATTATTCATATATTGATATCTTTGGCAGAAATTTGAGTAAGTTAAGATAAATTACTAAATAGTATAATCAATAAAATTTTGTTAAAACAAAACATTATATGTTTACATAGATGAAATCAGAAAATAAAGTTAGAGATCATTTGGTATTCTGATTCTGACTTTGTTGAATGTCAAGGTAATTTTGGTTCACTGTAGGTATATTCATATACTCATTGAAAGAGTTTTTTTAAAAGTGCTGAGAAAACACTTGTTACTCTTTCTATTAAAGTACTTGAATATAAAATACTTTTTGAAAACATTCAATCAGGTAACTACAAACACTTGTCACGAATTATGGACTTATATTTAAAAGACCACTTGAGCTATTTTGTGATAATGTGCTAGTAGTGTACTATTTTAAATTATTGTTCAACAAGAGAGTTTAGAGTGTTTAAGTATCTGGTGAGCAAGTTAGCACAAACTCCACAAATGCATGCATATTTAGTTAGTATAAATAAACACACAAGGTCTTTCATGTGGATATTATTCATATAGGTGTCATATCATTCAGTAGGAGTGTCCATTTGGATACTCATATGGTTTAGACAAATTTACGAATATAAGTATTTCTGCATAAATAAAGTATTCAATTTTATTTTCACTCTGACTCATGATCTCATAAAGTTTATTGAAACTGGACTAGTTAAAAATAGGCATGCATAAGATCATTTTCGCATGTAATTTCTAAATGTCCTTATCCAAATTTGATCTATATCGTTGAGTACATTAGTATGGTGAATATCATGGTTCGACAATTCCATAATTGATATATGAAACGGAATAGATTATTAAAGTAATCAGGGAAATAGTATTCAGATGGGCACATAAGGTTTATAAAATGTGATTATCTTAGAATATATATATATATATATAGTCCAAGTGAGAGATTGTTAGGAAGATATTATTTTCTAAACTATTTTTGGACAATACATATATTAATAATAATCACAAATTAACTATTTAGCATTATATGACTTATATAACGGTCATCTCAATTATTGTGATTAAATAAGTCATTATTACTTTTAATTTGGAATTAAATGAGAATAAAACCAGAGATACTATTTTATTTAGACTTTAGAGTTTAATGGGATCACACTTAAATATAAATAGTGACTTCAGGGTTTTGGTCCCCAATGTAAGACCTCGAATTTTCAAAAACTAAATATTGTTATTTAATGATTTATTTTATTTATTCGATAACATTTTTTCAGAAATTTTTATATTAATTGAGTACTTTCTTATTATTGATTTTGAAAGCTTTAATAATCGAAAAAATAAAGACGATTTTATATTTTTTAATATAAATAATTAAAGTTTTAACTTTATTTTATAATTTTAAAAGAAATTAATTTGATTATCTCTAATTATTTATTGAATTAAAGTATTATTTGATTTAATTTAAATAATTAAAGTTTATTTTATAATTTTAAAAGAAATTAATTTGATTATCTCTAATTATTGAATTAGAGTATTTATTTGAAAATAAACTTTTAAGTTGATAATTAAATAGTATTTTTATAAATATTAGTGTTGGATTAAAATTAGTTTTCAATTACTCTATTACCCTAATTTTATTAAAATTACTAAACTATCCAAAATCCCCAATTTCATTCACAAAACCCTAATTTTGCCCTAAATCTAACCCTAACCTCACCGCGACTCATCACTCACCGCCCCCAACCCCATATGCACACATACATGCAGAAGCTGAGAAAGAAAGAAAGAAAAGAAAGAAGGAAAGAGAGAAACGGAGGGCAAGGACAAAGAGAGAACCAGCAAAAAAGAGAGAGAGGGGGGAGGAGTCGCTAGCTAAGTTGGTTGCCGCACCGCCATCGCACCGCGCCACGCCCTGAAGCTCGCCGTCGCGTCACCGTCAAGAATCAGGTCGCCGAGGAGCAGAAGAGAAATAGAGATCGACGAGGAAGAGGAAGGAAGCTCCGTCCTCACCTCACTTGCACATTTCTGCCTCTTTTCCGCACCGCCACCGCTGCGTCTCACCACTGTTGAAGGAGCCATCGTCGAGAGGAAGCCTGTCACCGCCATCCGCGCCTCTGTCACCGCTATACATCGCCGTTCAGGGGAGAGAGATGATGTGCGAATCAGGGACACACAAGGGAAGAAAAGCGCCACCATTCGCCACTACCGCTGCTGGAGGTTGCGTAGCCGCGCCTCTGGCTACCGGAGCCTCCACTGGATCTGCCGCTACCTGGCTCAGTTGTTTCTTCTTAGCTACAGTAAGCGTTTCTGTTCCGAAAATCCCTTTTAGTCACTATTCTGTTAACTTACGCTGAGGTTCTTGCAACGTTAATTCCTTAAGGTCGAATCTCGATTATTGAATGTTGGTGATTTCAAGTTGCTGTTGTGGCTGCGGATATAGTGGAGCTGTGGTTGCGGCTGCCACTGAGTGCGGGCTGAGAGAAAATGGTTTGTTTACGCGTTTGGTTTTGCGGGTTTCAACGAGCTTAGGTAGGGGCAATTTCTTAAACTTAATTTACTACTAAGAATTGTTTTAAGTCAATATTAATATGAAAAATATATTTTTATGATTTCGCAAGTTTTATGAATTAAACTGAGTTGCCTGAAATGAATGTAAATGCTAGTTTAAATGGATTATTGATTGATTGAAGATGCTTAGTTGGGTTTTGTATTTGGTTTAAGGTTATTATGATGATGATTGAATTGTGACTGTTTCTAATTATTGAGTTGGAAAGTTGGTTTGATTAAATACTATGTAAAATAATTTTCTTGGTTTGGGGTTAATTGGATATTGAAAAATGAATCGGCATTTGAAACGATTTGGGATATTAGGAATGGACATTGTTGATTTATTGGAAATTATTTTAAGATTGGAAATTGGTTTGAATTGTTGGTCATGAATTGAGTTTGAAGATGATTTCTGATATTGGAATTAGTTTAAGTTATTAGAAATGGTTGAAAAAGGTTGAGAAATGTTTTGGTTGGGACCCTTAAAGCGTGGCAAAAGTCCCATTTTAAAGGAAATGCTGCCAAAATTTTTATAAAACTCTAAGACTTTGTTTAAAGCGTTATTTAAAAGCAAATCTGATTT
Source organism: Arachis ipaensis (assembly GCF_000816755.2). Taxonomy (NCBI): domain Eukaryota; kingdom Viridiplantae; phylum Streptophyta; class Magnoliopsida; order Fabales; family Fabaceae; genus Arachis; species Arachis ipaensis. The sequence goes on along the minus strand of NC_029793.2, from coordinate 29,966,095 downwards.
AAGAATATTATTTGTTTTCGATTTATTACGGAAAGAGTCTTGTTTTCAAATTGATTTACTAAGAAAAGTATAATGTTTTAAATTCAATCTTTTGAGGAGAGATTTTGTTTTAAGTTATGATTTGAGTTCGGTTTGTTAAGGAGAAGAAAAAAGAGAAAAGAGAACATGGCACGTGTGATTTATGAAATGATTAAAAGGTCATGAGAGGGTGACAGAAAGTAAATAGTTAAGGTACTGATGTGAAAATGTTAAGTCGTGGGCTTTATGTGTGAATGATTGTGCAGGAAGGCCCGTGTATATGGAATGGCTTCTAGGAGAAAGGGCCACATGCTTCAGCTGGAGAATTAGCACCTGCAAGTACTTACAGAGGTCATGTTCGGCATACTTCAGCTAGAGAATCAGCACCAGCAAAGGCTTGGAACCTTGCAGAGGTTATGCCGCTGGAATGCCTTATCTGACTTGCAAGTTAGATTGTGTCGGGTGCGGGTTGAAACCGAAAAAAGAGCTCATTACCAGAGTTAGGGATAGCCATGCATTGTGTTGCATTTGTGTGCCTTGTTTGGGTGTGCTTAAGTGCTTTAGTTTGCTTATTTGATGACTTCTGTTTAACTGGTAACTGTAATACTTACTGTAATTATTCTGTTTATGTGTTTGCCTTGGATTTGTTTGTGTTTGTGATTGATTCTGTTGAGATTGAGTTTCGATGATGAATTATTTTTATTTGGGCCAGAGGCCGACATTTGATTATGTTTGGGCCAGAGGCCATGATTGACTGGATTAGTGATAAGTTTTGGTTAAAATGTTATTTTACATGGAACTTTTGTAAGAGAAATACGAATTTTAGATTTAAATAATAAGTTGATAATCATTATGTTTTAAAAATAGTTTTAATTACAATATCTTCTTATGACAATTCTTAAAAATCCTCTACTAAGAATCCTTTCGAGGATCATGTTCTCACCCCCCCTAAAGACTTCTCTTTTCAGGAAACGGACGAAAAAGCTTATGAAGAGTTTTTTTCTTTAGTTTAACTTATGCAATATAGATGTATTAGTTTAGTTATTATTATTCTTCCCTCGCCATTAATATTATAATTTTTGTAAGAGGGATAGGAGTTATATGATTTGTATGTATATAATATGTCTAAGTTACTTGAGTAAGAAGTTTTGTTTATGTATATGCTTGTTTGTTTTATTGTAAAAGTATTCTTTTCCAGTTTTTCAAATAAAATAGCGACACGGCTTCGAGTCAAAGGCTCATATTTTATTATTAAATACATGAAGTCGTCGTAATACCTCTTGCTATCAGAGTGGTGCAACCGGAAGCGTGACATTCTAATAGTGAGGGTGTTACACCCAACACATCTAAGTCGTCTCAGTAACTCTTTTTTCATCAGAGGAGTTGCGATTCAACCCTATCAGTGATATAAAAAGCTTTGGTTGAGGAAGATTAAAGAATCAAACTCTCTCAATTATACTCACAAATTTAGGTATACTTCTCTACTCTTAACTCTCTTTCTTAATGATTTAACATAAATGATATTGAGGTTGAAGAATCCTATTCCAACAATTTATATTTGAAATTGTTACTTAACAGTAACTTTGGCCATTCTTCAAGAATGCATATGAACAAGTTTACAATGAATAAACACACAGAGGCATCAAAATCAAAATAGAGTTAAATTCAAATAGATTCTTATGACAAATAGTGTACAAGTCCAACATGTAAGAACTACATCATGATTACTTGAAATATATTGAAACTTAAGGATAATAGTAAACAAAAGATAGTTACAATTTACACCCAAACAACTCTAATTTCACCTCAAATTTTTTTCATCTTTAGTATCATCTTCATGTTAGGCTCATCATCTTCTGATACAACGACATTATTCTCATGCATACAGAAATAGTTATCATTGTTTCTTTTAACTAGGGCTCTTGCCAAATCCTCCTAACCTCTATCAATCTCGTTCACCTATATAAGATATTTGCAGTATATTTTCTACAATACAACAAAAGAGGAATAAAAAAGATTTTACAACACATCATCAATAATATAACTTAGTAAACAAACATCTTTTACCTTCCATTGAGGACAGCAAATAAATCACCTCACAAAATATGTCAAAGTTCTGTCAAAGTTTTAAATTAGGGCAACACAATGCACTACCCACAAAAACATTTCTCAAACAGATTTTTCTCTTCGTTCTCCATAAGAGATAAAGACCCATCTCCGACAAAGCTTCCATTTGAAGCATGAGAGATAGATCTATAGTCCTCTTGACATTTTAGGGTTTTCAATTTGGAAACAAATTAAGAGCAAATAGAAAAAGATGGTGTTATAATAATAACAATAACCATTGACATGTCACAATACCTCTAATAAGCCACCTATTCACTTAAAGTGCCACGTTGAATTGTAGCTTCACATTTCTAATGAGTATTTGACATTTGAGTACTTTGGACAAACAGAACCACACATTCATGGCAAAGGATTCAACGGTCTTAGAACATTTGGACCATTAAATAGTTCCATAACAAAACATGTTTTTTAAGTTTTTTAATAATTACTAAATCGTCCTTATCTAATTTTAATTATAAATTAATCTTTATATATTATTTAATTATAAAATCTATTTTTATATTATAAATTATTATTTTATCATTCATTTATCATGTTCATTAATAATCAAAAACAAAAATAATAATGAATTAGATCTTCCATTAATCGTAATAATATTTTTGGCAATCCTAATCGATTAAAATCTTATCTTTGATCCATTACATCCGTATAGGGTTGTGAAATCATGTTTCTTAGAAAATCAATCGATTGAATTTCAGGTTTTCCATAACTTAATCGATTGGAATTGATACACAATCGATTGAATTTTGCAAGACATGTGGGCTTTTTCTTATTTAATCGATTGTTCGTGTTACCCAATCGATTGAAGTCTTCAAAGCAATATGAGGTCTCACAATTCAATCGATTGGTTGTGTTACCCAATCGAATGACTTACGCTATTAGAATGATATATCAAAATTTAATCAATTGGTATGATAATATAATCGATTGAAGTTTTTACGTGATTAATGCTATTTTCGAATTCAATCTATTGGTCTGACAATACAATCGATTGAAATGTGTCATGAATAATATTTTTTCTACATTCAATCGGTTGGTATCCCTCCTTTTTTTTAAATATAACAACATTTCTGCATAACCTCTCTTTTCTCTCTAAATTCAGAAAACTTCTCTCTTCATCTTTTCTAATCCCATCAATACCCACTCCAAACTACATACATATTATTAATCCCCATTCAAATCCCTACAAAACCCAAAGAACCAATATCCCAAAATGGCAAGAACTAAAAATGTAAAGAGAGCTAGGGTTGAGGGTGAAAATTCTGCATCCGCCAGACTAGTTGCTTCATCCCATTACATGGCAAGGTGGTTGTCGTCTCCGAAGGCATTGAACAACTGTGTGGAGCAGTTCAAGTCTAGGGCGATTGTTCCTCCTAGGTACATAACAGCCAATTTCATTCATGGTAGACATTATAATTTGGTCTGGAATGCTTTGCAAACACAACACTTGATTGATTTTGTACAAACTATGGATGAATATTATCCTCACTTGTTTAGGGCTGTTTATAGTACTTTAAATTAAATTATGTTGTTCCTGAAAGTGATGAAGAGGATGAGCAAGTAATGTCACTGATTGAGTTTGATTTAGGGTCAGGGCATTATAGAGTTACTTTGGAACAATTAGCTGAACAATGGAATTTAGTTTATAACGGGGCAAAATTTACTGGGGGTATTACGGCAGATGAGGAATGGGGTGAATATGAAAGATTGATTGGTTTGTAGAGTCTATAGTATGAGGATCCACACATGGATGCTAGAGGTAATATAAGTCGCCGTGGTTTGGGTAATAAGCAGCGTATGTTGATGTATTTGTTTTCATACGTGTTGATTTCAAGAAAACATAATCATGAAATCTTGTTTAACGAAGATATTCTAGTGCTTTGGGCTATGGTGACCGGAAAGGAGATAAACTGGCCTTATTTTATGGTTCATCATATGTTTGAAATGAAGAGAGAAAAATCAAGTGTTGGTTTAGGAAATTCTTGCCAATGGACCAAGATTTTCAAATGGCTTGAAATTGACTTGAGTGAAGAGAAAAGTATCGTCTTGAGTAATGTAGTTAAAATTGATGACAGCACTCTAAGACAGATGGGAAGAGATCCGGATGTCCAATAACCTCAGGTATAAGGACAACCACAAGACCTTGAGGTGCAAGCACAATCCCAAGAATCCTCACCACCACCGCCTCCTTCGCCAACAATGCGAAATTTGATGGATGAATTGCGAAGTATAAGATTATACATTGAGGGACATTTTGCTGAGATGAGACAGCGTCAAGACAGGCAAATTTGGGTAATGAAGTGGATAGATATGACTTTTGAGTTTAAACCAAAGGGTAATAATAAGGTGAGCAGCCAAAATAAATCTCTAATATTTATACTCTATTTTGTGGTACTAATTTATAATAATTAAATTGCAGCTTGAGGATCATGATATTCGCATGATAACCGCTGTGCATTTACTCAAGAGTCGGATCAACTAGAAGAAGTCACGAATTATAGTGTCGGACAATGAATTTTGGAATATGCACACAAACCATGAGATGTAAAGATAATATTAATAATCTAAATAAATTATAATACTTTAGTTATTGAGTATTTATTTGTTAGGTTTGATGGATGTACTTCTTTAGTTATTTTTCAATGACTTTTTAAATAGATATTTTCTCCTTGGTGGCTTTACAATTTTTCTCTAATTCTATGCACTATATAAATATCTTAGTTTAAAAGAACTCATATTTTTATGATGAAGTAATGTCATTTTCATTTATTATTTCAACAACAATGTCATACAAATATTATGTCTTATAAATTATATTTTATTTTATACAATTAATGTTTTGAAAAAAAGATTTTTTTCATTTTTTTTTGTTTGTTTGCATTCTATTTATATGTTTCCATATATTCAAGATTTGAACTAGTTTGATAAAGGATCTTTCGAGCAATAAAAATTTTTTTTTTCTCAAATCCTCTTATTTATATTTGTAAGGCGTATTTTTAATTTATTGAGGTCCAAAATCAGAAGAGATTTCAACTAATAGGGATTAAATGAAATCTATTTACCGTAGGTATAATATTCTTTCTGCAAATGCGACTGGAATTGTCAATGTAAACTAGCAAATTAAAATCTAGTATTTATTACAGTGGTTTATGTTAAATGTTCAAACATAAAAAATAGTTGCAGATTATAAGTTTACTAAGACAATTGGATTTAATCATCACATTCAAATAATTTTCTCCTCAAATCCTAACATTATTAGTATGTATTTCTTGATATTTTGATTACCTGTTATAATAAAAATTAGAAGTAAAAATAGGAGAAGAATAAAAAAATTAAATGAGAGAAAAATGAGAAATATTTTATTTAACATAACAAACTTTGTATTTCTTTCATTTCTATCTAAGAATTCTACCGATCTCCTCTTCTGCATTTTTGTAGCTTCATCCTCAGCTTCTTCAAGTTGAGTAGTCCTCTTCACCAATAAATAATAAAAAAATTAAAATAAATATTATAAATTAAATGGCTAGACATACAAAATTATTGTTCTTAATGAACTCGCAAAATTACTTGCAAATACTAAATAAAACTTTGTATAATTAGTGTTTTTTTTCTTTGTTCTCATCATTGACACTAATCTATACTACATAACCATCTTGCTACATTTGGTGACACTAATTAAGATTTAACCATTAAGTTTCACAATCTACAAAAGTTGAGAGAGAGCACAAAACAGTCATTTAATAACAATCTACATACTACTACATTTTTTTATTCTAAAAGAAAATTAAAAAAAGAAAAAGCGTTGAAAAACTGCTGCTGTTTTTTAATTTTTTTTATAAGAAGCACAAATAAATGTATCCAATGGAAGTGTTTGAATTGCTAGACTTGGTAGTTAAATATTTAATATTTAAAATATTATTATTTTTTGAGTAATATCTAATACCTTTTTTTTCTAAGGTGAATACTCGTGATATAATTCGTAGCTAATTATTGCTTCGATTTAGATATTTGATCAAATGCTAATTGATTCGATTTGCTATGACGCTCAACCTATTCCATAAATCGAATTCATCTAATTCGATTTACTATGGAATATAAGTTTCATTATAGTGGAACTCACAATGACAAAACAAAAATATAAGTTATATAAATTCTTTTAGTATTATAATCCAATAATACATTTTAAGTCCATACTTTTAAATATTGCTAGCTAATTAATAATAAAAAATAAAATTTATTTACTTTTTAGTATTCCTCAATGTCTGTGAATTACTAAAAGATAAAAAAAAAACATTTTTCATTACACAATCAATTTCACAAATAAAGAATCGAAACGAAGAATTGCAAAATTAGAGATTCTTTTCACTTACCTCAATTTTGTAATCAAAACAGTGGATTATTTTTTGAACACTACAATGAAGAAATTGATTGGATCTTTGCTGATTGCTACAACTGTGATTATCAATTAATGATGAACAAATATTGGATATTAAAGAGATGGATAAAAAATGAAGAAAAATTGGATATTAAGTAGATGGATAACTGGAACAAAAACAATGAAAATTTTGATAATCAAGGAGATTGATAAACGATTTCAATTATAGTATTGAGTAATTGATGATAGATTATTCATCAATTTATAATCTTAATATTAAAGAAAAGATAATATTAGAGTATCTAAATCAAAATAAAAACTTAAAAATTAAAGATAAAATTTTAAAGATAAGATAGATGAATAATAAAATAATAATTTATAAACACGAGCAGAAAAATTGGGAACAGCATAACATATAATGTAGTGCACAATTCAATCGATTGTATAACACAACCAATCTATTACATTGTGCAAATTCATATTGCTTTGAAGACTTAAATCGATTGGGTAACACAACCAATCGATTGAATTGTGAGACTCATATTGCTTTGAATCCTTCAATCGATTGGGTAATATGAACAATAGATCGAATTAGAAAAAATCCACATTCTAAGCATCATTAAATCGATTGTGTAAAAGTTACAATCGATTGATATTTTGGAAAACTATACTATCGTCCAACATTCAATCGATTGTTTTGTGGAAACCTGAATTCCAATCAATTGAATTATGGGAAACTTAAAATCTAATCGATTGTTTTGTGAATCCAATCGATTGATTTTCTAAGAAACACGATTTCACAACCCTATATGGATGTAATGGATCAAAGATAAAATTTTAATCGATTAGGATCACCAAAAAGATTATTACGATTAATGGAAGATCTAATTCGTTATTATTTTTTTATTATTAATAAAAATGATAGATGAATGACAAAATAATAATTTATAAAATAAAAAATAGATTTTATAATTAAATAATATATAAAAGATTAATTTGTAATTAAAATTACATATGGACTATTTAGCAGTTATTAAAAAACTTAAAAAATATATTTTGTAATGGGACCATTTAAAGTATGTAATGGCGCTTAAAAACACATATTTTGTAATCCAATTTTTGAAAATAGTGTGATTTAGGGGTAATTCTCTGAATTTTTTTAGAAAATAAGAGGCTAATTTGTCTTTGTATATTATTAGAGACTAATATTCTAAAATATCATGGACCAATAATTTTTTGTTACGCATGAATTTGTTTGAAGCAAAAGTTACTACACAGACCTGTTGAATAATTAGGAGTATCACTCATAAGAATAAAAACATAAATTGTGTTTATATCTTGTTTGAAATAAGAAATAGAGATAAAAACATGTTGTATTAGGCCATAGCATTCTTGTACCTTTCTCTTAATACCTAAACAGAACATGCATTAAGACATATTTTTTTATGTTTTCTGGGATTATTTTTTGCTACTAAAGCACTACATTACAAAGACAACTTGTGCACTTTGCTAATCTGCCTCTCTATCTTTGTTAGTTGTTAATATACTATCCACACACTACTAATATCTTTCATACATAAACGTAAAATAAGAAATTTAAAATTTATTTTTTAACAAAATTAATTACATTTTCAATATTTTTAATATAATCAAATAAAAATTGGTACTATGAACTATCAATTAACATAAATAAATGGACATTTGTTTTAATTAATTCTAACTTATAATAAAACAAATACATTAGTAATTTATTCTTAATTTATTCTTGAAAATATTAAAAATAATTTCCAACAATTTGTAATAGTAAAAAAAATTATAATATCCAGATGTAATATTCCCGAGCGTAATATTCTTAGAAATTAAATATATTTAGAGAAAATTTTACTCCCCTTTAAAAGATGCTAAAATAACGTTCCCCTCTCCGCCATTTATAAAATGTACATTCTTCTCCCTTATAACTTTTAAAAAACTTTCTCTTTAATTCATTTTAAATCTTTTTGTGTTAACTAATATTAACTTTATCCATTTTTCAAGAAAAATAAATTAATTTTTACAAAAAATACTCTTTAGCAAAAATTTTATTGTTTTGTCATTAAATTTTGCTTACCAAAATATTTTTTAATAAATTATTTTTTTATTGATTAAATTGTATTTTTACCAAAAATTTTTAAAAAAATTAAGAACTAAATTATGTATTATAACTAAAATGTGTTCATGAGACACGACAACTTAGCGTCCGTGCTTCGTTCATCGTGCTTTATCCTCTAAGGCTCCAAAGCTCCTTAAGCACATGATTACTTCACTTTCTTTGAAGAACATCATGTGCACCAAATTAAAAGTGAACTGCTTGAAACACAATTCAAGATTTTGGAACCGTGATATCAAAAATATAATGATGACATTATTAAGGTAATAAGCTGTTTTTTCATTTTATTTTTGAAAAAAAATGAAACTAATTCAAACATGGATTCAAGATAGAAGCTAAATGGTCCCCATTTACCATGATGGAGTTTAGCGCCAATTTTCAAAGAGACATAAATTAAACAAGTTTTTTAATTTATAGGCATTGATGGAGAACATGTCCCGATTTCGCACCGTACAAAGTGAATAACTATGTTACTAGCTAATAAAATGGACCACACTACCTTCTATCTGAATTGTGTAAAAACTGAAACATGGTTCTCCCCTATACGAAAGAACACGTTTTGACATGAAATAAAAATTCCTGCCTATTTTTATAGGATTATTCCATCTACGGGAAGGTGCAAGGACGCTTATGATTAACAAAAGTTGGTGCGAATATTAAGAAAATTTTATTTTTGTTTATCGTGCTTTAATTTACGAGTAAAATTCAAAAGAGTTTAACTAATATGTCAGAAATTATTTTAGATATAGAAAAAAAAGTGATGTTTTATTTAAATATTAGTGTTTTGGGTGTTTTACAAGGACGTGGAGTTGTCAAAAATATTGTTTAACATGCAGGTTACATGTTGCTCAACACACAGGTTCTGTATTGACGGAACAGAGAAATTTTCAATAAAGATTCGCCACGTGTCTTGTTTTCAGGCAACATGCAAGTTCCGTATTACACAACACGCACGTAGGGTGCGTGGTAAGCTCCTTCGGCTACGTGTCGGCTATGCAACATACAGGTAATGTGTTGTTCTGTCTCCGTGCAAGAGGCAACCTTGTTCTGGGAACCGGTGATATTTATAGCTTTAGACCCACGTCTGATGTATAAAATCGGAGGAGGAGTGGGGTTGGGCTGCTTATCATTTAAGTTTCCTTTCACTATCACCATACACCATACATTCTCAGCTCATCAAGCCAGCAACACTGAAAATTTTCTTTTATTTTGTTTTATTTATTGTGTGAGGAGTGATTAATAAGAGTTGATGAGAGTAGGATTAGAATATCTAAAATGGTACGTAATTATATGTCTGTAGAAGATTATATCAACTATTTGAAACATCTTAACTATATAAATTTATTATTTTCAGTTAATTTATTAGTATTTATTTAGTTAACATTAGTTTAATAGTTTGTCACTGTTTATTTGAATAACTTTTGTCTAAATGTACTGTTAAATCTTAATATGAATACATAATATAAGTAATAATAATTTTTTTCAAAATTAAAATAATAAGAAATTTGAATTTTTGTAATTATTATTTATTTTATTTTTTGTTATTAATTTATTCTTTTTGTTATTTATTAAATTAATTTCTTTTGTGGTTGAACTTTACTAGGCTAATAGGAATCTTTTGTCCCGTAAGCTTGACCAGCCAGAAACGTAACATCTGGAGGTTGCCTTACAAACTATCGGATTCTACCAGCTCTCAAGATTTAGAGTGATTAGAGGACTTTCCGCGATGCTAGCTGCTCTTGTGGAAAAGTGGCGGCTAGAGATATATACGTTTGTAAAGCTAGTGGGTGAGGTTGCAATGACACTGGAGGACGTGTTACACTTATTTAGCCTACTGATCGACAGAGAGGTTGTGACTGGTTGGACCGATAGCAGTCACGATTTCTTGGTCGCCCAGAGCCTCATGATATTCGGCAGCGAACCTCAAGTGAGCAGTTCCTCCAAGAGCTATGTTAGGTGTAACATCTTTTATCTGTTGGGTACCACCCACTTCGCGAATAAGTCGACAACGTATGCCCACACGAAGTATCTACCACTGCTCTAGAATTCTTATCAGATCGGCAATTACAGTTGGGGGTCAGTTTGTTTCGCGCAACTTTACAGGTCACTGTGTCGTGCAACATGGTACGATTGTAAGGAGATAATGGCCCAACTGATTTGTTGTTTGCTTGGGGTGGGAGCGTATGTCGTAGCTGGCGCCCATTCTCTGACACCAGCTTGAGCCGGCTGAGTCCCATCAACCAAAAGGTTGTAAAATCCTAACTTTTTCAATCAAGTTCATTATTCAATAACTAATTAATTAATTAAAATGGTAATAATTTAAGATTTAAATTTAAAATAAAAAATAAGAAAATAATGCATTTGAAAAGCTAATGAGTTATAGTTCAAATGGTATAGTCATCCCATACTTAATTAAGAAGTCGCGGGTTCGAATCTCCATATCTTTGGTAAAAAAAAATGCATTTGAAAAATTAACATATCTAATTTAAAATTTAAATATATGAAAATATTAGCCGTAGTGAATTCCTAACCGATAATAAATCACCTTTCAAGATATAGTCATAACGAATTTCATACTTATGGGATTTGAATGATCTTTAGTTACATGAAGAGATAAGAAAACTAGCTATATTCTTTAAGTTCAGTACAAAATCAACTTCAAATTAAATTAGGTAAATAAATCTGTTACAAGTCCATAGTAGAAAATCGTACTCTTATCACCCAACCTAATATACTAACAGTATTTCAGAAATATCTCAAGCTGTGGTTGTTCAATTGACTTCGTTTAAGATTCATTTCAAACTAACTCAATTCTCTGTAAATTAGCGTCTAATAGCTATTTTCAAATTCCAAACGTAGAAAACTTTATAGAGCTTACAAAGTGACAATTTAGATTGGAGATTTTACCTAAACGCAAATTAGATTCTTCTAACACAATCTGTACATACCTAAGAGCTATTTGAGTCCTTCCTTTCTCATTGTATTCCCTTTTTACTATACAAAATATTCTAGGTAATCTATCATCTCCACTTTTTATTATCTCTTCTCACTTCCTTACTCTCACTCTAAATCTTCTGCCAAAGTATTCACAAAGTCCACTCATATATTGTTCAAGAAGATATTCTTTTTTGAATTATGCAAATAACGAAATATGAAGATTTTCTTTCTATCCAGTCAAAGATTCATACCTACATCAAAAAATACACAAAGTTTAGCCATGGAATAGGTCTCTCTTTGCTAACAAATTGCATCTATTTGCATCAGAATAAATATAAGAACTTCACTCGAGGTAGGGGTTTTATACTACTTTTTTTTATGTCATGTCTTAAATGTTTTATTTTTATATAGATGTTAGCATTGCATGTCATGGTATAACGTCTCTTTATTTCATACACATTATGAATTATAATAACCAACTTATGTGCATTAAAGAACTGAGGGTATGATCCTTCGGTAAGAGAAGGTGACCTCCAAAGACAAGATAATCAAAATGAACCTTCGGTAAGGGAAGGTGATCGGCAAACTTTTGGGATAAGAACCTTCGGTAAGGGAAGGGGACTCCCATTATTTTTATATAATAATATATTTTTGTTGACATAACTCCCTTCTTGTGTATGTCAAAATAACCTTGATTGTAAATTGAATTGAGGAAATGATCCTTTTGTAAGGAAATATAACCCCCAAAGACAAGATATCGATATGATCCTTTGGTAAGGAAAGGTGATCGCCAAAACGTTTGGGATAAGAACCTTCGATAAGGGAAAGGGACTCCCACCTTTTATACCGGTTTGAGTTCAATACCTTTCATAAAAACTACAAGAAAAAGTAATGAAAAGTACAATGAAAAGTGCGATTATGATTGTTCTTCTTTTTTTCCTTTTTGTTTGATTTATGATTATGTTTATTATTTTATTCAAAGATCCTTCTATTATCCAAAGTTTCTTTTTTTTTATTTATGATATTTTTTAAGATCTTTATTTTATTCAGATTCATTCTATTTGATTTATTTATGCTAATGTTACTATTCTTGTCTTATTATTTTGCCTTGCTTTATGACCTACAAGAAAATTAAATCAAGGTTGATAAGTTTGTATTCTATATATTTTAACTTCATATCCATTTCGTTATGTGTCACATGTATCATAACTAAACAATATTGCATCATCACTATTTTTATTTTAAAACTCGGAGTGGTTGGGGATAGATACGATGATACCATATAGATAAACTATTGAGAAACTTTTGTTTGTCACCCTTCTTTCCGTACCATCTTCAGGAACGACGCAGTATAAAGTAACATACTGCTCGGTTGAGGAGGAAAGACAAGTGTACAGCGAGATATCAAGGACGTAGATACGAAACGTTAATCGCTTGCCCAAATTCACATGAACAAAGAAGAATAGGCGATTGTTTTAGTCAGAGTTATACAAATTAAGAGAATTAAGATTTTTTATGTGTCTTGTTTATCTTTATTGAGTGATTGCAATTGTGACTATGATGTTTTTTTTTTTCATTATTTGGTATGAGTAAAGCTTGTCATTGTTTGTACTTTACAGTTTAGGACGCCCGTTTTTCATGTTAGTACCTCTAGGCCCACTTATATTTTTCAACTAGTAATAATTCTAATAAAAACTAGTTATTCACTATTTTTACATATATAAATTATTTTATATAAAAATTTTATATATTTTTTTTATTTTGCAAGGTTTGAATATCAATGACCAATATAATTTAAAGAAGGCTTAAATCTAGTTTAAAAATATTAGGGTGTTACATTTTTTGTATCAGAATAATTTAATCCCATAGGGTCATATTCTATGCTTGCAAGATTAATTTTATTATCATTTAGTAATAATTACTGTCATACAATCAAATATTTTCTATGTGATGAAATTAGATTTGAAATATGTGATCAACTACTAGTAAAAGTTATTGCGCTCCTAATTGTTTTATTTGAGGCTTATCGCTGTAATTGTTTGGTCAAAATATGCATGTGTTAATGTCAAAACATAGATCATCTAGGAACACTCTACTCATACTTAAAGACAAAGCCAAATGCACATCAGACATTCTCAAAAAAAAGTTAGGAATTATGTTTTTCTCACTTTATATGTTTGGCATGCATTATGTTTATCTTATCATTATCATCTATGTTGTTGCTGTATGATGCCCTTGTCCTGTTATCGTGATTATTTGTTTTATGGCATTATTCCATTCTTCCTTTCTTTTACACGTATACATTATGTTCATCATCCAAGTTCTCCTATGAGAAAACCCACTATTGTTTAAGGCTTCTTAATCGGGAGTAGCTGCATATCTTTGCGTTTTCTTGATTGATACTATTCCTATAATTGCTACCACTACCTTACAAGCCATTTAAGCTAAGAGTACATGCACTTTTATAAATTCTATTCTATTATTTAATATGCTCCATTATCATTATATTCCTTAAAAATGTGATACTACATGATCTTTTTATTTATGCCATTTATGTTACTGTTACTATCTCTTTAATCAGAGAAGGAGGAGAAAATGTGAAGCAATTAACTTACATGTTAAAAGAAACTACTTACCTTTAACTTCTCTGAACCCTGCTTGTCATGTTTTTACTTACCTTGATTTGACATTAGCTTTCTTGATAGCTTTTCCTTTTTTCTCTTTGGTGTTTGAATAAAAAAGTGAACTCTTCTCTCTTGTCTTACCAACACCCGAAGTGAACTTAGCAGAAGCTTAAGGTCGCTTTTCCTTTGGATTGATTTGCTTTGGGCTTGTTTTGATTCCATTCCCATTTAGCAGTTTTAGATTATTTTGTCTCATAGAATTGGCCTGGGTTGCAACAAAACAATTTGGGCCTGCACTTATCAACCCAAATCAATATATTTGTCATATCAATTTGTTATATATCTACTGAATTTAACAACTTGTCTAATTCTTCTTAAGTGAATGCATATGAATGGCGATATGTAACTAATTATGCCCTTACATGTGATTTATATGATTTGAATATTTGAATTTGATGTGTTAAAATATTGCTTGATGATTGATAATCTTTATTGCTTGTTAGAGATTAGGCTGTAAATCCGGATTCTTAGTTAGGATAATATAAAAACAGTAAATTGTGTAGTCAATTTTTCATTCTATACATTACCTTTTTAAATAGGGTAAAATTTGGGTGTAAACTTGATAAGTCTAGTTTGTTGTCTCCAGAATTTAGGACTATCCAAGATCTTTAGAGAGATTTATAATTTTTGGAAATAAGATTATCTAAAAAATTTTAAGATAGAAAAAATTCAAAATTCCAAACCAAATAACTTATCTAACAAAGTTCAGATCAGTGAAGAAAAATTATGAGTCAGAATTTGTTTGTGTCCATAAATATACTACTTTTTTTTACTTATAAATTATTAGTCTAAATGTAACACAATTATCGAAATTAGATTCTGTAATTCATTTTCAAAAATTTTTAACTCAATTATTAGGCCTATAGAATTTATATTTAATTTTTAGAAAGGTGAAACTAATTTTTTTAGGAATATTATACGCATGCGACTAACTTCTAAATTTATAATTAATTTCACAGTATTCAAAATGACATATGACAAAAATCAAGATGAAGTTAAGTGTCTCTATAATGTCTCTATCAAAGAAGTAAATTAGTATAGAGTCACAAAGAAATAGGGTGTGGGGTGTTGAGACAACAGTGACCCTCGATTTTTCTTTATTTTCTAAAGTAGATATACTTAGAAAACTATGATTTACAAATCATAGAAGATCTCATTTTGAGACAGTAACCATGTGCTACAAAGTTTGCACAAATTTGAGGTTACCAAGTGATAGAATTCAGAATATTTAAATTGTCTAATGACAAGTTTAGAAAGTTGTGTTAGAATGTGAACTAAAGTTGTTCTTAGACATAAAAGACAGGACCTAAAAGAGATTATTGGATAAGGCTAAACTGATATTAGAATTTGATATTTGTAAAATATTTAGTGGTCAAGCTAAGAGACCTAAATAAAAGGCACACTATAGACTAGTTGAGAGGTTAGAATGAAGTAAGACTGCATGGGGTATGAGGCATTGAGAAGTAAAAGCTTCAATATGGCAACAAGATATTTTTTTAAGCGTCTTATTATGTTTTACTACTTGTTTGAATTATTATGATATATTTTGTGGTTTATATCTAATACATGAAGACTGATAACTCAATACAAAAGAAATTAATGATATTATCTGTCATGTAAATTTATCTTATATAATTATATTAGACTTGAATGTCTAAATCACATTTAGTGCACTTAGTTAGCTCAAGATCATAATAGAATTATTTTGTAACTTTACTTATTTTGCTTGAATGTATGGATTGATTTTACTTATGTTAGGACTATCATATATTTCTGTAGAAAGGAAAAAAGTAGATAAAATCTACTAGGGTAAGATGAGGTTGATTATTATGTTTTTAGAAGACACGAATTTTGAGGACAAAATTCTTTTTTAAGGGGTGAAGATGTAACATCCCAACTTTTTGAATCAGGTTCATTATTCAATAACAAATAAAGTAATTAATGATGACAAGTCATCTTAGCCTATTTTCACTATTCTTTTTCTTTTGTTTTCAATTGATTTTATGCACTTTCTTAAGCCATAAGCAAGCTAATTGGGAAGATTTCCATGTTTCCTTTGATTCAATCAACCATGGATGAATTAATGCACTTTCATGAGATTTTGTGCTATAATTGTCATATATTATGAAAGAAACGCAATCTCATGATTTGGGGCATAGCTTTGATTGTTTTGATTGATTGATGATAGGTGAAAAGAGTTTTGAAGAAGGTTGAAGAAAGACGGAATGGCTAGGAGCAAGAGAGAACAAAAAGCTTGAGCCAAAGTTTGCCTCAAACTTTAGCTCAAACTTTTGGAAGAGTTGAAAACACCCTGGGGGAAAAAGCTTGAGCCAACGTTTGCCTCAAACTTTTTGGCAAACGTTGGCATCACAAAACCAACACCCTGGAGGAGAAAAGCTTGCGCCAACGTTTGCCTCAAGCTTTTTGGCAAACGTTGGCGCCACACATATACACAAGGGGACCAACGTTTGGCCTAAAGTTTGACCTCAAACTTTAGCCCAAACGTTGGTAGCAGCAAATGAGGGCAGCTGGTATAAAAAGTTTGAGTAAAAGTTTGCCTCAAACTTTTACTCAAGCTTTTATGATTCTTAGCCCGGTTCACAATGGATTTCTCTCCAACTCCAAGAGCAATCAACAGAGGCTTTTATCAACCCAATTCCATCAAGTTCAAAGGCCCAATTCAAGGCTTGAAGACCATTTGAAGAAAGTGTATAAATAGTTTAGGATTTAATTTTTAGAAGAGCTTTTCCTTTTACTTTTGCTGAGTAGTTTTTGGAGAGCTTTTGGTTTTGAGTTGTTTGGAGTTTCTGAGTTTCGGAGTAGGAGAATTGAATTCTCTTCCTCTTAGTTTTCTTGTTTTTAATTTCAATTACATTTGTATTGGATCTTGGGTTGGAGAATTGAAGGAATTTTGCTTCAATCTCATCCTGAGATCTCTCTGTTTTCTTTACTGCATAATTGAATTTAAATTTCTGTTCATTGTCTCTTCTTCTACCCATTCTGCTATTTACTTTTCTCTATTTCTTGCAATTGAATTCTACATTTGGATCTAGGAAGGCATTGAGATCTAGACTCGGTTATCTAGTCTCTTGGGTCCTGAGATGAGGTGCAGACATTCACGCAATTGGATGCTGAAAATCTGTATGAAGCATGGGAGAGATATAAGGCTCTGCTGAGAAAATGTCCACCAGAAATGTTCACTGAGTGGGACAAGCTACAGAACTTTTATGAAGGACTCACTCTAAAGGCTCAAGAAGCACTTGATCACTCAGCTGGAGGATCATTGCAACTGATAAAAACTGCAGAAGAAGCTCAAAATCTTATTGACATGGTGGCTAATAATCAGTATTTCTTTGTGCATCAAAGGCAACGCCAACCATCACAAAGGAGAGGAGTAATGGAGCTAGAAGGAGTGGACTCAATCTTAGCTCAAAACAAAATGATGCAGCAACAAATTCAACAACAGTTTGAACAAATGGCCAAAAGGATTGATAGCCTTCAAGTAGCAGCTGTGAACACAAGCCAACCATCAACTGTGTGGGTGCAGAATGAAGAAAGCCAAGAAGAGCAACAACAGGAGCAAGTGCAGTACATGCATAACCAAAACTCTGGACAGAATGAAGTGTATGGTGACACATACAATCCATCCTGGAAGAACCACCCAAACCTCAGGTTGGGAGATAATCACAACCAGAACCAACAACCATGGCAGAGGAACTCAAACCAAAACACTTCAAGAAACAACCAAAACCATAACCAGCAGCAAACTAACCAAAACCCTTACAGAAAACCTCAAAACAACTACCCCAACCCTAACCATTACCAATCCAATAACCAACCCACCAACCAAAATGCCTACCATCCACCATCCACATCTCACAACCCACCACAAGCATCACCTGAATCTCAAAGACTCACTAACTTGGAAACTTTGATAGACAAAATGTGAAAACACCAGGAAATGACAACCAAGAACCATGAAGCCTCCATGAAGAGCCTAGAGAGGCAGATTGGGCAAATCTCCAAGCAGATTTCTGTTGAGAGACCTTCAAGCTCACTGCCAAGTGACACAATCCCAAATCCTAAGGAAGAATGCAAGGCGATACAATTAAGGAGTGGGAGAACATTGATGAGCAACAATGACACTACAAAGAAGCAAGCAAAGAGCAGCAAAAAACCAATAGAAGATGAAAAGCAAACAAAGGCAGATGAAGCCAAGGATCAAGTTGTGATGCCAAACAAGAGCACTGAGAAACTCAAAGAGAAGAACAACCAACCACACAGTTCAAAAGAAGTGATTCAGGGACAGCAGCAAGTAGGAAAGAACATCACACCTCCACTGCCATATCCCCAGAGGTTCAGCAAAGAGACTAAGGACCAACATTTTCACAAATTCCTTGAGACTTTCAAAAAGCTGGAGATCAATATTCCCTTGGCTGAAGCACTTGAGCAAATGCCTCTGTATGCCAAGTTTTTGAAAGAGCTTATCAACAAGAAAAGAAGTTGGCTTGAGAAGGAAACTGTGTTACTCACTGAGGAATGCAGTGCTGTGATTCAAAGGGGCATTCCACCAAAACTCAAGGATCCAGGAAGCTTTGTAGTCTCATACACCATTGGCAGAATAGTTCTCAACAGAGCTCTCTGTGACCTTGGTGCCAGTATCAACTTAATGCCTCTCTCAATGATGAGAAAGCTTGCCATAGAAGAACTTAAACCCACCAGGATGTCGTTGGTCATGGCTGACAGATCAATCAAAACACCCAATGGAATTGTGGAGAATCTGTTGGTGAAGGTTGGGGAGTTTATTTTCCCAGCAGATTTTGTGATTTTGGATACTGAAGAGGAAGAAAATAATTCAATCATTTTGGGAAGTCCATTTCTAGCCACAGCAAGAGCCATCATTGATGTAGAAAAAGGAGAAATTATCTTCAGGGTCCACAATGAACAAATGGTCATAAACGTTTTCAAGTCAATGCAACACATTCCTGAGCAAGAGGATTACATGAGATTGGATATGATAGAGAGTTTGGTGGAAGAAATGCTGGAAGAAAGTCCTCAAGAGCAAGAAGGAAATCAAGGGACAACAGAGGAACAAGTAGCTGAGACTTCTATTGAGCAAGATGAAAAATAAGACAAGAAGGAAGAAGTACGAAAACAAGAACTGAAGCCATTACCCACCCATCTCAAATATGCATTCCTTGGCACATCGGAAAGCTTCCCAGTGATCATTAATTCGTCCCTGACAAAAAAGGAGGAAGGAGAACTTCTCGATGTACTCAAAGCTCACAAAGATGCTTTGGGATGGACCATTGACGACCTGAAAGGCATCAGCCCTGCAGTGTGTATGCATAAGATCCTCTTGAAGGACAATTCCAAACCACTGGTTCAACCTCAAAGAAGGCTAAATCCCACAATGAAGGAAGTTGTCCAGAAGGAAGTAATGAAGTTGTGGAATACAGGGATAATCTTCCCAATATCTGACAGCTCATGGGTGAGCCCGGTTCAAGTTGTACCAAAGAAAGGAGGAATGACGGTCATCACTAATGAGAAGAATGAGTTGATCCCTACTAGAACAGTGACTGGGTGGAGAATGTGCATAGACTATAGAAGATTGAATGATGCCACAAGGAAAGATCATTTCCGTCTCCCATTTATTGATCAGATGCTGGAAAGATTGGCCGGCCATGCCTATTATTGCTTTTTGGACGGGTATTCTGGGTACAATCAAATTGTGGTAGATCCCAAGGACCAAGAGAAGACTGCCTTCACATGTCCATTTGGAGTTTTTGCATATAGGAGGATGCCATTTGGGCGATGCAACGCCCCAGCCACATTTCAGAGGTGTATGCTTTCCATTTTCTCTGATATGGTTGAAAAAATTTTAGAGGTCTTCATGGACGACTTTTCTGTTTTTGGTGATAATTTCAACACTTGCCTGAACCATCTAACTCTTGTCTTAAAACGGTTCCAAGAAACTAATTTGGTTTTGAACTGGGAGAAGTGTCATTTCATGGTACCCGAGGGGATTGTTCTTGGTCATAAGGTTTCAAGAAAAGGGATAGAGGTTGACAAGGCAAAGGTTGAGATCATAGAAAAACTCCCTCCACCAGCTAATGTAAAATCTGTTAGAAGTTTCTTGGGGCATGCAGGATTTTATAGAAGGTTTATCAAGGATTTCTCAAAAATAGCCAAGCCCTTGAGTAATCTATTAATGCTAGATAATCCTTTTGTGTTTGATGAAAACTGCCGGCATGCCTTTGAAACTTTAAAAAACAGACTCACAATAGCACCAATCATCATACCCCCAGATTGGGAACTGCCTTTTGAACTCATGTGTGATGCAAGTGACCTTGCAATTGGTGCTGTACTTGGACAAAAGAAGGGAAACTTGCATCATGTCATATATTATGCAAGTAAAGTGTTGAATGAAGCCCAAAAAAATTACACCACAACAGAAAAGGAATTGTTAGCTGTAGTCTATACATTTGATAAGTTTAGATCATACTTGATAGGATCCAAAATTGTGGTTTATACTGACCATGCTGCCCTTAAGTATTTGATGTCAAAGCAGGATGCTAAACCAAGACTTATCAGGTGGATATTGCTCCTACAAGAGTTTGATATTGAGGTAAGGGACAGGAAGGGCACTGAGAACCGGGTTGCTGATCATTTGTCGAGGCTACCACAAGAAACAATTCAAAAAGCCTCCCAGCCCGTAAATGAAAGCTTCCCAGATGAGCACCTTTTGCAGATCCAACAAGCACCTTGGTTTGCTGACATAGCAAACTACAAAGTGGGAAGGAAGATACCTCAAGAATTCTCTAAGCAACAAGTGAAGAAGTTAATCAATGAGGGAAGGAAATTCTTATGGGATGAACCCTTCCTGTTCAAGAGATGTTCTGATGGAGTAATTAGAAGGTGTATCCCTGAGAGTGAAATGAGGGATATCCTGTGGCACTGCCATGGTTCAGCTTATGGTGGACACTTTGGCCCAGAAAGAACAGCTGCAAAGATACTGCAAAGTGGCTTCTATTGGCCAACTATCTTCAAGGATGCCAGAGAGTATGTTCACCAATGTAATGAATGCCAGAAAGCAGGAGGGCTGACAAAAAAGAATGAGATGCCTCAAAACTTCATCTTGGAATTGGAATTATTTGATCTATGGGGAATTGATTTCATGGGACCCTTTCCCCCTTCCTATTCTTTCAGATATATCTTAGTAGCAGTGGAGTACGTCTCAAAGTGGGTGGAAGCCATAGCCACAACCACATGTGATGCACAGATTGTCCTCCAATTCCTTAAAAAGCACATTTTTACAAGATATGGAGTGCCCAAGGGTCTTGTTAGTGATGGTGGTGGTCACTTTTGCAACAAACAGATGGAGAAACTTCTCCACAAATATGGAGTAATCCATAAAGTAGCCACACCTTACCACCCTCAGACTAATGGCCAGGCTGAACTAGCAAATAGGGAATTAAAGAAGATCCTAGAGAAAACAGTGGAAGCACAAGAAAAGATTGGGCTAGGAAGCTAGAAGATGCATTATGGGCATATAGGACAGCTTTCAAAACTCCTATTGGCAAGTCACCCTTTCAGCTATTGTATGGCAAATCCTGCCACCTCCCTGTAGAGCTTGAACACAGAGCTTTTTGGGCCACTAAACTCCTCAACCTTGATTCCCAAGCTGCAGAAGAGAAAAGGTTGTTACAACTAAATGAGTTGGATGAATTCAGGTTAGAAGCTTATGAGAGTGCTAAGATATACAAGGAAAGAGCTAAGAGGTGGCATGATAAGAAGATCACAAAGAAGGAGTTCAAGCCAGGACAGCAAGTGCTCCTGTATAACTCAAGGCTTAAGATCTTCCCTGGCAAACTTAAGTCTAAGTGGACTGGCCCATACTTGGTGACAAAGGTTTTTCCTTATGGGAGTATTGAATTGCTAGATGAAGCAACAAAGAGTCAATTCACAGCAAATGGTCACAGAGCAAAGCTGTACTTGGGAGAACAATGGGATAAGGAAAAAGAGGTTCAGAGCCTACAACCTTCTTGAAAAGAATTGAAGGATGTCAAGCTAGTGACATTAAAAGAGCGCTTGTTGGGAGGCAACCCAACCAGAGGTAGTTTTCTTTTCATAGCCTTTTCAATAAAATGTTGAATATTTGGTATGAATTGCAAGGAGCTAAGTTTGGTGTTATACACCAAAATAATTTAAAGGAGAATGAAGGATTATAAGTTTGGTGTTCCACCAAAACATCATTTAAAAACATATTCTCATTTCTTGCACAACACTAGCTCCAAGCAATCAAACAGATTATTCAATTACTTAATTGCTCTCTAATTTCAACTTTATAACCTTTAGCAAGAACACAAGATTTTACATATAGTTGACCTGTTGCATCAGAGGAAGTGGCAAGGAACTAAGTTTGGTGTTCCCACACCAACTTAAATCCAAAAGCCGCATTCAATTCATGCATAATAACCAGTCACCTAAGGGCTTGAGAAGCAAGCAACTTTTGAGAATTATGCAGGGAACTAACTACCAATTGAAGACATAATGCACCATGACTCAAAAGGGGATCAACAAAAAGAAGGACAAAAGAACTGCAAACCACTAGGTTGTATCTATACTTAACTTCAGCTGTTGAGAGATGCCATGATTTATATCTTGCTAAAGTGTTCATCTAGTACAAGTAGAATCAATTTTCTTAAAATAAGTAAGCTAGTCTAAGTGTGTGCTTGTGTGTTTACTTTCACTTAACAAAAAAACATGCTTTGTCCCCTACATCTTTAATTCAATAAAAGAAATGTTTGAATGTGAAGTAAGATAGTTCTCTGTTAGATAGAAGTACAATAAAAGTAAGTGGTGGTATGTATGTGTGATTGTATGATAGCTCACTTTCAGTGAATAAGAGAACTAGGATGTCTCCTTCTAAGTATAAAGTGGCCTATTGTCTATGAATCTCAATCACACAAAAGTCCTTGGTTAAAAAGAAAAACAAAAAGAGAAAAGAAATAGCCAAAGAGTGGCAACAGAACAAAAGAAAATAAAAAGAAACAAAGCTAGACACCAATAGCTTGAACCTTAGAATACATGCATGTGGTGTCTTTGTACTAGGATCTGCTTGGATTATTAAGTTCTTTGGAGTGCATCAACACTCGGTGACTTGGGTTAACTAACCCGGGATCATCAGCTGAAAGTCCACTATCAAGAGCAACCTAACTACAAGGCATTTAGTAACCCAAAGAGGTGCTGGGCATCAATGTTTTAAGAAGGAATGTGAGCCAAGTGTCTATAGTGAATAATGTGTCAAGTATAAAGAAATAAATGAACTTGTTACACATGACACTGAACTAAAGCTTATAAAAAAAATAATAGTCAAGGACAAAGGAATAATGAGAGGTCATAGCAGTGTGTTGCTTGATGCTTGAAGGAGACTTTCTAGGCCTAAAAGTCAATAAGAAGTGAGTGTTTACATATCCACATAAAACCCCATGAACTACCAATAATACTCTGCTAGCATGAACATCCTCTTCCATTTCATTCTTTCTTCTCATTAATTCTTTTCTTGCTTGGGGACAAGCAAGCTTTAAGTTTGGTGTTGTGATGACAAGTCATCTTAGCTATTTTCACTATTCTTTTTCTTTTGTTTTCAATTGATTTTATGCACTTTCTTAAACCATAAGCAAGCCAATTGGGTAGATTTCCATGTTTCCTTTGATTCAATCAACCATGGATGAATTAATGCACTTTCATGAGATTTTGTGCTATAATTGTCATAATTGGAAATTGGTGGTTATTTTCTCTCTGCAAGTAAAGCTAAGCCCACGGCGGAAGATAACTACTTCAAACTCAAGATCCAAAGGCCCATATCCAAGACTTGAAGAATTAACTAGAAGATCAGAAGAGTAGTATATATAGGGGTAGTTTTGAATTAGAAAGAGCTCTTCGAATACAAACCACTCAAATCAATTCTTGATTCGCTTGACTAAATCAACCACTAAACCAAAATTGCTCAATCCTTCCATCCCTGTGGGATCGACCTCACTCCCGTGAGTTTTATTACTTGATGCGACCCGGTGCACTTGCCGGTGAGTTTTGTGTGTTAGGAATTCGTTTTCCGAAAATACACATCAATTAAAATGATAATGATTTAAGATTTAAATTCAAAATAAAAAAGTAGAAAATAATGCATTTAAAAAACTAACGTATCTAATTTAAATTTTAAATATATGAAAACACTAGCTGTAGTGAATTCCTAACCGACAATAAACCACCTTTCAAGATATAGTCATAACTAATTTCATACTTATGGGATTTGAATGATCTTTAGTTACATGAAAAGATAAGAAAACTAGCTTTATTCTTTAAGTTCAGTACAAAATCAAATTCAAATTAAATTAGGTAGATAAATCTATTACAAGTCCATAGTAGAAAATCGCGCTCTTATGAGCCAGCCTAATATACTAACAGTATTTCAGAAATATCTCAAGCTATGGTTATTTGATTGACTTTGTTTAAGATTCATTTTAAACTAACTCAATTCTCTATAAATTTGCATCTAATAGCTATTTTCAAATTCCAAACGTAGAAAACTTTATAGGGCTTACAAAGTGACAATTCAAATTGGAGATTTTACCTAAACGCAAATTAGATTCTCCTAACATAATTTGTACATATCTAAGCTATTTGAGTCCTTCCTTTCTCATTATATTTCTTTTTTTCTATACAAAATATTCTAGGTAACCTATCCTCTCTACCTTTTATTATCTCTATAAATTGTCATTCATGTATTTTCTCATTTATAAGAAAAACTATATCTCTTCTTACTTCGTTACTCTCACTCTAAATCTTCTGCCAAAGTATTCACAAAGTCCACTCATATATTGTTCAAGAAGATATTCCTTTTTGAATTATGACAACTACGAAATATGAAGATTTCCTTTCTATCCAGTCAAGGATTCATACCTATATCAAAACATACACAAAGTCTAGACATAGAATAAGTCTCTCTTCGCTAACAAATCGCATCCATTAGCATCAGAATACATATAAGAACTTCACTCGAGGTAGGTTATACTACTTTTTTTATGTCATGTCTTAAATGTTTTATTTTTATATAGATGTTAGCATTGCATGTCATGGTACAATGTCTCTTTATTTTATACACATTATGCATTATAATAACCAACTTATATGCATTAAAGAACTGAGGGTATAATCCTTCGGTAAGGGAAAGTGACCCTCAAAGACAAGATAATCGAAATGATTTTTTGGTAAGGGAAGGTGATCGAATCAAGATGCTCCTTCGGTAAGGGAAGGTGATCGGTAAAATTTTAGGATAAGAACCTTCGGTAAGGGAAGGGGACTCCCATCAATTTTATATAAAAATATATCTTTGTTGGCATAACTCCCTTCTTGTGTATGTCTAAATAACCTTGATTGTAAATTGAACTGAGGGAATGATCCTTCGGTAAGGAAAGATGACCCCAAAGATAAAAGATCGAGATGATCCTTCGGTAAGGGAAGGTGATCGCTAAAACATTTAGGATAAGAACCTTCAGTAAGGGAAGGGGACTCCCACTTTTTATACCGGTTTGAGCTCAATACCTTCCATATTAGTATTACATGTCTTGATATAATGTCTCTTTATTTCATACACATTAAACATTATAATAACCATTTTATGTGAATTAAAAAACTGAGGGAATGTTTCTTCAGTAAGGGAAGGTGACTCCCAAAGACAAGATATCGAAATGATCATTCAGTAAGAAAAAGTGATATATCGATATGATCCTTCGATAAGAGAAGGTGATCGATGGAGATGATCCTTCGGTAAGGGAAGGTGATTGCCAAAACGTTTAGGATAAGAACGTTCGATAAGAGAAATAGACTCCCACCTTTTATACCAGTTTGAGCTCAATACTTTACATAAAAGCTACAAGAAAAAGTAACGAAAGGCACAATGAAAAGTGTAATTATGATTGTTCTTCTTTTTTTTCTTTTTGTTTGATTTATGATTATGTTTATTATTTCATTCAAAGATCCTTCTTTTATCTAAAGTTTCTTTTTGTTTGATTTGTGATATTGTTTAAGATCTTTATTTTATTCAGATTCATTCTGTTGGATTTATTTATGCTAATGTTACTATTCTTGTTTTATTTATTTTGCCTTGCTTTATGATCTACCATAAAATTAAATCAAGGTTGATGAGTTTGCATTCTATATGTTTTAACGTCATAGCCATTTCGTTATGTGTCACATGTGTCATAACATAAGTAAATGAGAAGCATCTAAAAGTCACACCACTTCGACTAACAAAGACTTTTGAAAATAATAACTGAACAATATTGCATCATCACTATTTTTATTGTAAAACTCGTAGTGGCTAGGGATGGAGACGATGACACCATATAGATAAACTATTGAGAAACTTTTGTTTCTCACCCTTCTTTTCGTACCATCTTCAAGAACGACGCAGTACAAAGTAACACATTGCTCAGTTGAGAAGGAAAGACAAGTGCACTATTAGGAGCGAGATATCAAGGCCGTAGATACGAAACTTTAAGTGCTTACCCAAATTCACATTAACGAGGAAGAATAAGCGATTGTTTTAGTCATAGTTATACAAATTAAGAGAATTAAGATTTTCTATGTGTCTTGTTTATCTTTATTAAGTGATTGCGATTCTGACTATGGTGTTTCTTTTATTGATTAATTGGTATGAGTAAAGCTTGCCATTGTTTGTGCCATTATAGTTTAGGATGCCTATTTTTCATGTTAGTACCTTTAGACCCACTTATATTTTTCAACTAGTAACAATTCTAATAAAAACTAGTTATTCACTATTTTTATATATATAAATTATTTTATATAAAAATTTCATATTGTTTTAAAAATTTTGCAAGGTTTGAATATCAACGACCAATATAATTTAAAGAAGGCTTAAACCTAGTTTAAAAATATTAGGGTGTTACAAAGGCAACCTTTATATTTTCCGTATAAGTGAGTCCCATCAACCTGAACCAGCGGTTTGCAATATTTGAAAGCTCTTATGCATGGATTGAAACTCCAGAATACCCGATAAAGTATTCTAACACCATCCACCTCTTAACTCCCGTTATACAAGGATCATGTTTCTATTTGGACTTGTGAACCAGGCATCTTCTGAACCATTGTCAAGAACCACAACGGCAAAGCTTGGTAAGATTCTTCCTATCCACCGAAAACCTTGGCTATCGAATTCTGCTTTTCCAGCCAAGCCTTCCAGTAATTAATAGTGTAGTTGAATCTTGACTGGACTTCTGTAATTATAGATTTGACCTTTATGGATGGGTCAAATTCAACCAATGGCTTCATAGCCTCCGCAATCGTGTCTGATTCTAACTTGGAGTGATCCTGTGATATCGTTCTCATGGAACACATGTGTCTCCCGTTGTATCTCTGAATCTTCCAACAGGCTTTCTTTTGTATCAAGCTGCCTCGAATAAGCCAGTCACACCCACGTCCATAAGTCTTGCACTATGCATAGAACATCTGTGGCTCAGATTCATAAACAACATAATCGACTTCACTGGAGATAGTTTAACTCCGAATTGCTGCAATGATTAATTTTCTTGAACCGTATTCTATTCTAATTCTAAACTCCTCATCTTCAGGATCAGCAACACCTATAAGAAAATAAATTTGTCACTCACCGATCCGCTAAAACAAAATCAAGTAAATATACTACCCACTGCTCATGTACCTATGTTTGCATATTCGAGAAAAAGGCCCAAGACTTTGAGTACTAATGGCTAGGAAGGTTAAAAAAGAAACAAAACTCAAAGAGTTTCCTAGTTAAGTGCTTGTGGTGTTGCTGTGTCATGGAGAAAGACTTGATGATGTAAATCTGAGGAGTGCTTTATCACCTGATACCTTGAACCAACTGGTTCGGGAGTATTAATTGAAAACTCATCTTGAAAATTCGCCTTGAAATAGATCATTTAGAGTCAAAGGAAAATGCAAATAATCCCTTAAAAAGAGCTAAGAAAAGAAAAATAAGTATAGTTGAGAAAAGAAAATAAAGATTACAACAAAAGAAAGAAAGGGAAAAGTTGCTTTCAAGGTGAAAACTTATAAAGAGACCTCTATAATTTCATCCGAATGAAATTCCTAAACTCTAAGACTTTCAATTGTAGGCCTAGCAAGCACTGGAATCAATACATGATCACACAATTTGGAATTTACCCCATTGTCACTTGATCACTCCACTCACCAAAACTTCATAGAACAATTATTCAACTCACTTCAATTAGAAATTTCTTTGTGCATAATTCTTTTCTTGCTTAGGGACAAGCAATATCTTAATTTGGTGTTGTGATGCATGAGCATCTTTAGTTGTTTTCTTTATTAATTTTTTGAATAAAGTTAGTGATTTTCTTATTTTAATTGAGATTTTTGTGCTTTAATCAATATTTCTTGGAGTTGCTTTGAACATTAATTTGTCTAGAAAGTTGTTGAAAGATTTTACGTAAGAACAAAGGAGGAAAATGACAACCAAAGAAGCTTCTGGAAGAACCAATGAAGGTGGCATGCAAAAGAAAGCAACACCACTGATGAACCCAATTTTAGGGTTTATTTTGTATAGAATTTGGGGGGTTTTATCAATATTCTATCACACTTATCCATATAAAATGCATGGTTTTGTGTCTCCTTCCTAATTTTACTTGATGATTGAAAACATGATTTCTAAGCCCTAAATAAGCTATATTTTAATCTCTCTCTATTATCATTCGATGCCGTGATCTGTTTGTTAACTGATTTCAGAGTTTATAGGGGCAAGAATGGTCTAGAAGAGAGAAAGGAAGCATGGATAAGTGGAAGGAGCATGAAAATGGAGCTTTGGAGCATTGGCATCGACGCGCACGCGTGGGAGCTTGGATCTGGGATAAGCGCGCAAAAGTGGACGCATACGCGTGGTTGGGCAGAATTTTCATCGACGCGTACGCGTGCTCGACACGTACACGTGGATCGCAAAAACCTAGACGACGCGTACACGTGACCCATGCGAACGCGTGATGCTCGGCACGTGACTTCTTTAGTGAAATCGTGGCTGGCGATTTCTACAGAGCTCTAGGCCCAAATTGAGCTGAATTCTGGAGGAAAAAGACCTAAGGGACCAAGGAGGAAAGGGAGATTCACACATTACACACTTTCTTAGCTAGTTTTGGAGTTTATGTTTCTGGAGAGAGAAACTCTAACTTTTCTCTAGGTTTTGGCTTTCTCAATTCCAATTTCACTTGGATCCTTTGGTTAGATCTGAATTTGATTCAATTTTATTTTGTTCTAATTTGTAGATCTCACTCTTCTACTCTCAATTTAGTATTCTTGTTACTCTAGCATTGTAGTTCTTGGATTTGGATCTTGTTACTTTGAATTCTATTAATGCATTGAGAAATTTCATGTTCATTGTTGTTAATTGCTTGATTGTTGTTAATTACTTGTAGTAGATAGCTTTAATTCAAATTCTCTTCTCAATTCTACAATGTCTTTCATTATTGCTCACCAAATGTTTGAGAAAATGTCAACTATAGCTATGGAGTAGATTTTCACTCTTGGCTTGGGGATTGAGTGATTGGAGACACTTGAATTGTCAAAACCTTTTGTTGATTGATAATTGGAAATTGCTAATTGATTTGAATGACACTAACTCTAGTCTTTCCTTAGGATTTGACTAGGACTTGTGGACTCAAATTGATTATCTCTACTTGACTTTCCTTCATAGTTAGAGGTTAACTAAGTGGAGCAATAACCAATTCTTATCACAATTGTTGGAGGCAATGAGGATAGGAATTCCAATTCTCAACCCTAGCCAAGGATTTTACATTGATTGATTGTCATTCACTTGCTAGCTTAAGTTCTTGTTTTCTTTAGTTCAATTGTTAATTGCTCATTGCTTTATTTCATGCTCATTTACTTTCCCTGTATTCAACTTCAAACTACCAAGAGAACTCCTAACCAATGATGTGCATCTTAGGGCAACTCCTAGGGAGAACGACTCGGGATTCTCTCCCGGTTATTAATTTTAAATTGTGGTGACACATTTTCAAAGTTTGATGCATTATAGCTTGTTGGTTTAGACTATACTCACGACATAATCCTATTGGAAAATTCTATACCGACAAAATATCACGCATCAACCACATGAAACCAAGAAAGGAAACAAGCCCCAAGGAAGTCCAAAGAGAATTCGTAGATGCTATCAATCCTAACCTCTTCATACTCTAGTGAGCATAACTTGAGCTATAGAGGTTCATATGAGGCAGTTCTCGCGACATTAGAAAGCTAACATCCAGAATTTCAAAATGATATGCATATATTTAAAGTGAATATTTGGTTTGGGACACGAAAGACCCTCATCTTTGAGCTCAAAGTATCAGCGCGAAAAGCCCAGCGTGCCACACCCTCTACACGCTCTCCATGCACCACAAAC
>NC_029793.2:29927729-29935265 GCF_000816755.2 Arachis ipaensis | reverse complement strand
CAAACACACTCCTACACGCCCAAACACACCCCCACACTCCAAGAAACACTCCAAACCCCATCCAAGCATGGCGTGCCATGCCAAGACTATCTCCAACACTTCCAGAGACCATCCAAGCATGGCATGCCACTTCCACTTCCTCTCCCACATGCCTTCGTGCACACCTCCATATCCTCATGCATGGCGTGCCACACCCCAACCTTGGTGTGTACATGCCAGGCATAACTCCAAGGGGCTATGTCCTAGCCTCCATTGAAGGCGTGTAGCCTCCTTACACGCCCTCCACACGCCAACAAGTCTCATGCATGGCTGCCACGCCCCAACCTTCGTGTGTACACGCCGAGCATAACTTCAAGGAGCACTCCAGGAAGTCCCTTCGCGGTTGTGCCACGCTCAGACACGCTCTCCACAAGCCAACGTCCAAGGAGCTTGGCGTGCCATGCTACTACACGCCCATCACACGCCCATGCTACCATACTCTGGGCCAACTTCCAGTGATCTACAAAGAGCCTTAGCATGCCACTCCACTCCCACCAAAGCATCAAGTGTCACACCAATTTATCCAAGTCCAAGATCAATTGCAAGGCCCATGATTCCAACACCCCAAGCAACTACCAAGTTTTGAATTTTAATTACACAGAGAAGATCATCATTGGTTAAAATTGATTAGAAAAAGATTTAATTTGATTTGATTTGATTCTGTTTGATTTAGTTTGAATTTGAATTTTAGGTTTTTGTTTACGTTTTAAATAAGTCCAAAGAATTATTTGGAGGACATCACATGTTACCTTAGCTTATTTTCCATCTCTATTTTTGGCTTTCTTTACACCATGAGCAACTAATTTCCTCTGTTAAGGTTAGGAGTTCTGTTTATCTCTTTTATAGATTATCAATTTAAGTGTTTTATTATTATTTTTTTTTTGAGGTTTATTCTTTGATCTATTTCATGATTGAGTTTTTGTTCTTCATCCCTAAAGATTAGAATTGTTAAAAAATATTCTAACTCCGTTTTGGATTCTAATATTACTTTGAAAATTTTAATATTGGAATTAACTTAAAAACTCTTTCACATGACTTTTTGATTTAACTAGGAATAGTGCGTTAAAAAGTGTGTGATTTTATAATTCTCATAACCTTCAATTGGATTAGAACTAGCTTGAATAAGTGACATATAATTCAACATAGGATCACTCTTAAATTTTATGTGAATATGAATTAGAATTATGCTTCACCTCTTTTCTTAAATAATTGACTAAGAATTAGTGATTAATTAGGTTAAAGAGAAATTGAGGTGCTAAGGAATTAGAATTTGATTATTTATGATTTGTTGTGAATTGATCTCTGCATACCTCAAATAAATAACACAAGGATTATTTTCCTAGAGAGTGAACATCTCTGAAATCTTAACACTCTCACCATCATTGTTTTCATTTGTTACCTTGTTATTTACTTTATTCTCTGTTTACACGTTTGACTTTTTTTTTTTTGATTTGTCTAATTATAAGTAATCAAGTAATCAATGCTTACTCAGTCTATTAATTCTCGTGAGAACAATAACTGTAAACCCCAGGTAATTAGTAAATAATTAATTAATAAATTAATTTTTAATCAACAAAATTAAGAAATTAAATTTTATAGTTTAATAAAGTAGATATAATTAAAATATGAATTTTGACACTAATTTTAAAGATTTTGGTCCAAAACCGGGCCAACAGACCGAACCGGTTGAACCGACCCAAACCGGGCCCAAGAACCCAATGCCCACTTATATAAAACCCTTTTCCCATTCTTCTCGACAATCAGGACTGCACAGAGAGGGAAAAAAAGGAGAGAGCGTGATTTGGGAATACGGAGACGGTATTCACCGTAAACTTCCGTCGCTCGTAACTTTCAATCCGAAACTCCGATTGACGAGTCATCAGTGACTACGTGTTCATCTTAGAATTCTCTTCAATTTTATCGCAACAAAGTGGTAAGAAATTTTCGTTTCTCTTCCAGTTCTACCTCTCCCTAATTTCGTGATTTTAGGGTTTGAGTATTGAGAAATTGAATTATTTTTATGATTTAGGTGAACTCTAGCAGCGAATAATCACTGGGTTTTGTCCAATAGATCTGTGGGTAAGGTAAGAAATGGTTAAACCCTTGTGAATCATTGAATTAGTGAACTCTATGATGATTATAGTGATATTGTGTGAAATAGATTGTGTTCTAGTTGATTTGGAGTTTAATTGGGCGGTTTGGAACGAAATCTGAGTAGTTAGATTTGAAGAATTGACGTTTGGAGGCTTGGAGCTTGTGAAAGGAGAGGTTTTTGAGGTGTTCCGAGCTTAGAGAGGAATCGGCTAAGGTATGGTTTTGGTTTCTCGTAGTTAATATTTAATATCACGTGAAAACTTAGGCTAGAAAACCTTAAGAT
Source organism: Arachis ipaensis (assembly GCF_000816755.2). Classification (NCBI taxonomy): domain Eukaryota; kingdom Viridiplantae; phylum Streptophyta; class Magnoliopsida; order Fabales; family Fabaceae; genus Arachis; species Arachis ipaensis. The sequence continues at coordinate 29,932,849 of NC_029793.2, read as the reverse complement.
AGGAATGAACTGAATGAATTATTGATGGATTGGGGATATGGTATGTGATGTGTGATTCAATTTCGTAAACGGTTTGATATTGGGGTAGGTTAGTTTTGGAAAAAGATTTAATATTAGAATTGATTTGATTTTGAAATAATTTGATATTATGAATGATTTGAATAACTGAGAGGTGTTTGATTTGGTGATTGGAACCCTTAAGGAGTGGCAAAAGTCCAAGTTTTAGAGGAGATACTGTTGAAATTTTTATGAAAATATGAGACCTCTTTGGAAGTGGTTATTTAGAAAGGTTTAGATTTTTAAGGATTTTATAATTTGATTTTGAGTTATTAAGAAAAGGATTACGTTTTGAGTTTGAATTAATCAGAAAGAAGGAATTATGTTTAAGTTGGGATTTTTGGTAGACGGAATGAGAGGTATGAAGATTATGATTAAATTTGAATAAATATAATAAATGAGACATGGTTGAGGATGATTGATGACAAGTTTATCTGTGTTTTCTCTCTGGTTGTAAGGGTGATAGGGCACCTAATCCCTCTAATGGTGACAGGGCACATAATCCCTCTAACGGTGACAGGGCACGTATCCCCTCTAATGGTATTGATGCGCAACATAGAGACAGTGTCCGGGTTAGCTACCGGATATGTCGGGTTTGACTTTATAACCGACAGATGAGACTCATCGGCCATAGGGTAGACATACATCATATGCATATGCGTGTTTTGTTTGAGTATGCATTAATTGGGCTTGCCTATGTGATTATTATGCTTACCTGCTATATTTGCTACTTGCTATATCTGTATCCTACTTGTGTTTGAGTATGCATTAATTGGGCTTGCCTATGTGATTATTATGCTTACCTGCTATATTTGCTACTTGCTATATCTGTATCCTACTTGTCTGTGCACCGGAGTTTTGGAGGATTGGAGGAAGGCAGAAGTTAGGGCTTAAGTTAGAAAGGAATTAGAAATAAGAACCTTAGACAGCTATCCTGTTTATGGTTTTCCATTTATAAACTTTAAGTTTTAAACCTGAGTGTCGGAGTTCTAGGATCGCCTCTGACTTTCCTGGGACCTTATATATTATCTATGTGGACACCTTTACCATACTGAGAACCTCTGGTTCTCATTCCATATATATTTTGTTGTTTTTCAGATGCAGGTCGAGAGACACCTCGTTGAGCATCTAGAGACCCTCCTTACAAGCGAAGAACTATCTTTTGGACTGTCATATTTTGTTTTAGGCTATGTATATATGTTTATAAAATCTCCACATGTATATTTTGTATTTTGTCCCTCTTAGAGGTTGACTTGGAGATACAGGTGTTTATTTTGTAGTTTGAGTTTTATTTTGGGTTGTATATAAATATATAATTATATACTATGGCCGGCCTTAGCTTCGCAGCTCGAGTCTGGAGCTTGATATCTGTGTTTTGGAACTCTAATATATACATTACGTTTTCTAGCTTTCATTGATCTTGTCCATTCTGTTTATGCTTATACGCACGAGTGTGATACGCTTTTCTATTTTCGCTTTTGATTAGCTTATTCTTCAAGGCTCCTCGTTATAAAATTATTTTCAGCTATATTTATTTAAGTATTTTCTTTTAGAGGTCGTAATACCTCGTCACCTCTGCTTTACGACTTAAGCATAAGGTTCTGTGTGTTAGGGTGTTACAATATCCACACACCGTAGTATTACTTGATACGATTCGATACACTTGCCGAGTTTTGAAAATTGTCTATCAAAATCTCGAGCCATATGTTCTTTTAATGTTTTCAGGCAATGGAAGGATCTGTTTACAAGTATTTTATCTATCCGATTTTCTAACTCATTGAAAAAATATCTTGGGGTGCCTCTCACGCATGCTAGAGTTATTAGAGTGGATTTCAATAATGTGATGGACAAGATTCGGAATAGACTTACTTCTTGAAAAGGGAGATTCCTCAATAGAACTAGTAAGGTTTGCCTAGCTAAATCTGTTTTATCTTCTATTCTTATCCATAGAATTCAAGTAAGTCTTTTTCTGAGCTCTGTGTGTTCGAATATTGATGCGACCATTTGAAAGTTTATCTGAAATAGTAGTGTTACTAGTTGGGGGTTACATTTAGGTTTTTGGAGGACTTTAACTACTCCAAAGAAATATAAAGGCCTTGCAATTAGGGACTTTCGCTTAGTGAATTACTCGTTATTGGTGAAACTAGTTTAGCAATTAGCAAATAACTATGTTAAATTATGGGTCCATCTCATGCTTCACAAGTACTTCAAAAATAGAAATGTTTTCAAGGCTACTGTCAATGGTTCTTCGTCTCACATTTGGAAGGCAATTGCTCATGTTGCAGCTATTTTCAGTAATAATTTTGCATGAAAAGTTAGCTCATGTAATAAATCTTTCTGGTTTGATAATTGGATGCAATCAGGTCTAATGAGTGCTAAAGTGAAATTTTAAAAAATTGTTGAATCAGACATGAGAATCAAGGATATATATGAGAATGATTCTTGGTATTTGGAAAAAATTTATTCTTTTATTCCTATTATTGAGTTATTTTTTCTTTTGTGCTATGAATAGTGATTCAGGTTGGATGTGGACAAATTCTTCTTCCAATTTATATTTAGCTAAATTTGGATATGATTGGTTGCTATAAAAGAAATTTAATTGAGATGATGATATTAATTGGGCCTGGCTATGAAAAATTCACATACCAGAAAAAGTGATATTTTTGGTGTGGCTTTGTCTCCAATCTTTTCTGCTGACTCAGCAACTGTGCTTTCGACAAAATCTCTCTACTTCTAATATTTGCACTAGATGTAACCATCTTCTAGAGACAATTATTCATTGCCTTCGAGGCTGTAGTGCGATGAAGCGGGTATTGGGTTATATGGGATTTTCAGATGTCAATTTTTTTTTACCAGGATCTGCTCAATTTGTTCAAGCAAGGTCTCAAAAATGACAGTGGCTATATCTTTGCGACTACGGTGTGGCCTATTTGGCAAGACAGAAATAGTGGTCTTTTCTATGGTCCTTTTAGCTTTTATGATAAGATCGCATTTAGAGCTCGAACATAAAGTGTTGTGTTTAATGTTGCTATGATCTTGGAAGTCCACTCAATATTTAACATGAAACTTTCTAATTGGAGAGTCCCTGAACCTGGTGCAATTAAGCTTAATTGCGATGGTAGTGTAAAATTGTTTATTGGAAATGCTGATTTTGGATGGCGTTTGCGCAATAATTCTGGCAACTGGGTGATGGGAGGTACAGGCTGAATTGATGGTGACAATGTCATCCAGCAGAACTTTGGACCATATTGAAATGATTACATCATGCTGCTGAATCTAGAGTCAAGCTCGTGGTGCGTGAGTCTGACTGTCCCAAGGCGTATGACTTAGTATCTGGGTGGAGATTACCTGATCAACATCGTGAAAAAGAGATTGTTAAAAAGATCTTTCATTTGAAGATGAGAACAGACTGAAAAGTAAGGTTTGAACTTGCTCTTGTATGGATGAACTTCCAAAGTATATCTCGCTTTAGAGGAAATTGAACTTGTCTCTTCATCTCCAAAAGATGTATACTTCGGCAAGAAGAACACAGAGGGTGGATACTTACAAAAGGCACTCCGACGCTCAAATCAGTAAGTATTTAAGAGGTATATAATAATTTTTTGAATATAGAATGTTAAACATGAAATAGAACTTGTCATGTGTCTGACCCCTATGAGATATAGAAATTGGTGTCTTTATAGGCATAGGGTGATGAATAGAGTTGATGTTATGACCGTTGGTCATTAAGTCAGAATAATGGTTATTAAAATTGTCCGTTATAAACTTAGAATGAAGGCAAATAAAGTCGAGTTATAACTCATAATACACAATAAAAACCGAGTTATAAAGTAATGAATCAGAATTTATATCAAGAGATTCCAATAAAACTGCAGATTAACTCGCAAAAAGAGAGGCTTGAGTTTGTAGAAGTGATTTGACTATTACTTCCTCAGTTAATACTTAATACAAAACTTTGGATTATTTTTTTTATTATCTTCTTGTTTTTTTTTTTTCTTTTTTTTTAATTGCTGTTCACCAAAAAATATCACTCATCTTATTTCCTGGAAAAAATTTAGCCCCAAAGAAATAAGTAATAGGTAGCATTTGTCCTTGAGGTAGGTCACATATAAATTAGTGATACGAGACTTTTATTTGGCCACTATAGTTTGAGCCAAGCATTGGTCAGGAAAAGTAAGAAAGGAAGATAAAGATGAAGAAAATACCGAAAGGAATGGGGCAACAGAGAGAAGAAAAGGGAGAAAGAAAGGAAATAAGATACGGCTTCTTAAATGGAAGCACATGGATGCATGTGAAATGTGGTTACTAATGGGATTGAAAAAGAATAAAACGAAAGCCCACAAATAATGTGATGCCGTGGAAGTAATAAGGAGGGAGCAAGCCAACAAATACACATTAGATATGATATGATATAAGATACATGTGGAGGTGGTCCCTTCTTATTAACCATCTATTCAGTTGCATTTTGTTTAACTGTTAAATTGAAACGTAATTTTCTAAGGTTTAATTAAAATTACTTCTTACTAATTTGAAAAAGACTAAAATAATAAAATAAATAAAAATATTTAAAAATAAAATATTTTAAATATTAAAAAATTAAAATTTAACCTAAATATTAAGAATTAAATCAATAGTTGATCTGATTTAGAATGGATGAGAATTAACAAGATTGATTTATTAGGGTAACTGGGATTGCCACATGGGCAGAGGCATGTCACGATCTAGTCATCTGGAAAGTTGACAGTTGTGTCATCAAGGTTGCACACGTGTCAGCCTTTAATTAGGAAAAGGGCATCCCTTAAAAGTCGCTAATGGGGGCAAGGGCTTAGCCCTTGGGGTCCCAAACCAAGACTCTTTGTCTCTCTCTCTCTGACCCTCAAACTGTCTGTTTCTGAGACAAACAAATAAAGAATAAGAGCTGAATCATCACTATTTAAGTACCTGAAAAATTTGGATTTGGTCAAGTATAATTACTATTCAATTAATGAAACAAACTCATGATTCTTGATATATTTTTTTTGGTGACAATTATTCTTGATATATATATATATAAGAATTGATAA
>NC_029793.2:29924862-29927682 GCF_000816755.2 Arachis ipaensis | reverse complement strand
ATTAAAGGGCAATAAACAATATTGTGGTGGTAGTGGATGCAGGTGTGCAATGAAAATCAAACAAGCCACTACTAATGAATGAGAGCACCTTGCTCTTCTCTTATAGTCCTTTCAAAATGCGAATGCCATGTGAAACTCTTTCTTCCACACTCACACACTCACATGCAAAGCAATGTGCTAAGGCTGAGTGCACTTCATACTTGTAGGGTCCTCCAATGCACATGATGTTTTTATGAGCCTCATCAGTCTCTCCTCATGTTGTTTTGAAAACATTTGCCTCTTTCAATAACTTTTTAATATGTGGGGTTCTTTTTTAACTGGTTGCATGCACCCTTATAATTTGAAGTAGGGTTTAATATTTTAAATTGTGGTTCAATAATGGTTGTTATTTGTTATAAACAAACCTGGCAATATTAATTTTATTCGCGGATACTCAATCCAATCTAAGCCATTCGGATAAGATTAGCAATTAGATATGTAATAAGTTGAGAACAAAACATGCCAACGAGTTATAACTCAAATAGTATAATTATTGATATATTATAGTATATGATTAAAAATTATGGAAAAGTCTAGGAGGCCAGCAACTTTGTTAAATTTTGGCTAGCATGTAACCAGTAAAGAAAAGTGAACCATTGGATGAAATTCCACACCAATCTCACACCATTAAAACCATCATTGATGGCTACAAATCACAAAAATTACTGGCCCTAGCATTCCTCAAAAAATTATTTTATATGTATAATAAATTTGATAAGAATCGAACTCCTATCTTTTTCTTTTAACATAATTTTGTTGTGTGTCGCGCTAAATATGATACTAAAGTGGAGTAGCAATGAGAATGGGATGATGGGATAATGTCAGGTGGTTAAGCACCACATTTTACTTTTTTGTGTGTGATTAAGTTAGTTTAGTATTTGTTTTTAAGTTAAATAGCGGGTGCCAATTTTGACTGTGAAGTAGGACGCATGTGGTCAAATTTTATTTGTATAAATAATTCGGTGGGTGAATTACTTCAGTTGGAATGTGATCTCGTCAGGACCGTACGTCGTCACTGCTTCTCTATTCTGTTCACGAAATATCATTGCTAGCCGAAAGCATGCGGGTGCTGATTTTATTCTCTTTTCTGATTTTACTATATTTTTCTTTGATTAACGAGGTTAATAAAGAATCACAATCACATTGTTTTAGTTAATCCAACAGTAGGAATTTATTATTTTTTACATGGCATATATACATATTTGGACAAATCATTTGAATAGTGTTATCCCTAATTTGAGTAAAATGAACCATAGATACAAGTAGCGGTTGGACACATTTTCTTTTCTTCAATTGAAATTTCATATGCTTAATAACTTTTGCCTGATAATTAATTGATATATTAATTTTTTTATATTTTATCAGTTTTTACAAATATAAATGAATATATTTTATATGTAAGTTATTATATTTTATACTTATTCTGTAAGTATGTTCAACTATTCATCAGTATATATATTGGCTTAAAAACAATTTTCACCCAGGAAGCTCTAAATTTTAGAGCATTAGATGAGACAACTACAATGGATGCGGCACAAATCAATCAAATTGAAGTGTGTGTGGAGAAACAAAGAAACACTTACAGTGCTTGATAGCCTAATCAGCCATTCCCTTCATTTTTGGCTTTCGCAGTTCTTAACTTTATTAACAGTGGCCCTACATATTTTCAAAGTCGAAACATGTTTTTGCAATAAGGGTAAGATAATTATTGCAAAAGAATCTAATTCCTTTAAAATGAAAAATTTGGAAAAGTTTAATATTTTAAAACATTTTTACGAAGCAGTCAATCTTTTGTGATATTTTCAGTGGATTACCTTTTAATTAAGTTTGTAACTTCTAAGCATTCCAAATCCCAAGGAAACTAGCGTATTAGTGATGTTTTATAGTGATACAGGGTGAAGAATCAATTATCATTCACAATTTATAACTTCAAGCTTCAAACGATGAAAGGCTGAAAGTGACATTGATTTAAGGTGGACGAACAGTCAAAAGCACCGTTTTTTCCCCTCAAATATGGTTTTTTTTTTTTTTTAGTGAAATTCTAGTATTTTCCTGAAGTGTGGAAATTAGTTTTCAAGTTTCGGAAGCAACAAATATTGTCGTTTAATTTCTTGTTAACTGAAATAATATTTTCTTCACCAAGATGTAAACAACCAGCTTCGATCGATGTAAATATGGTTTTTCAAAAAAAATACAAGCAATTCTAATATATTCTTTTCTTCTGAAATAAACAATTATGTAAAAAGTAAAATTAACAATTAATTTGAGAAATAGAAACTAACACGTTTGTTCTCTACTTCTCTAGGATAAAAGATTATTAAGTTATTTATTTTATTTATTTCGTAAAAATAATTAAGAAAAGAATCAACCCATGGCAGTTAGGTAGTACTGCGGTAGGCGGCAGCACACTAGCACGTTCACATTAATCAATTCAATAAAAAAAATTTTAAAAAATAAAAAAAAATAAGAGTTAAAAGGAAAGAAAAATGGTGATAGTGGACAAAAAAAGGAGGAGAAAAAAAAAGAAACAGCGGCAAATGGCATGTACACGATTATATAGAATACATGAATCAAAAAGAAAAAAAATAAAGAGTAAAATTAAAAATGAAAAAAAGAAGCCAATATGATAACACTAACAAAAACTAAAATAAAAAAATAAAAAAATCAAGAAACACCTGGCACGATATGGCCAAGGCATCTGATTGATCTAAAAAGAACTGGGATGGTCAACTTAACGATTCACCGGCGAGTCCACTCGGCGAGCCACCACCAGCGAGTAAC
>NC_029793.2:29919802-29924759 GCF_000816755.2 Arachis ipaensis | reverse complement strand
AGGGTTGCGGCGGAGGACGTGGCGGAGGGTGCGGAGGAGGTTGATGGAGTAGATCTGCTGCTCGGATTGGGATGTCCAATGGAGATGATTGAGAGAGGCATCGGCGGCGACAGTGCGGTGTCCGATTTTGCGGCGTTTGTTGGGATTGGAATCAGAATCGGGTGAGGTAGTTTCGGGGTTATTGGTGGAAGGTTCCGGAGCGTTTATAATTGATTCGAGGGATGCCATGGAAGTTGTTCTTGGTTTGAGAATAACGAAGGGGGAAGTATGAATGTATATATGAGAAGCGGAAGAAGTGAGAAGTGGGAACTGAATAAGAAATTAAGAATGGGGAGAGGGAGGAGGGAGGAGGGAGGAGCGAGGAGAAAAGAGTATAAAAGGAATTGAGGTGTCACGGGGAACCATGTGTTCTTCACTTACGCACATTTATTGCGCCCTCTTTCTCTTCTTTTTTCCCATTTTATTTATTTATTCGTTTAATTTCCATTTTTCCCTTTCTTTTTCTTTTAATATTCAATAGAACTATATAACTTAGTACTTATCCAACCTATTTTAGTAGAACTATACTCATTTAAAAAATTCTACAAGAATAGGGTGCATAAGTAATATCCATAAATGAACGAAATTAATCTTATTCAACAAAAATTAAATAAATTATTTTTAGATTTAAATCTTTTAAATTTTAAATTTTATTTTAAAGGATAACATGTGATTTTTCAGTAATATATAATAATAATATTTATTTGCTCCCATTAAATTATTAAATTTGATTCCACAATAATTTTTTTATTCAACTTTCGACACTTGATAGCCAATTTGAGAACTTCATATTAGATGTCTATTATAATGATCAAGTTTTAAATTTAAATAAGATTGATGTTCTTTCTTAAAAATTGACTCGAAAGAATATTATCTATCCATTTGTATTTTTTTTTTTTAAATTAGCTTTAGTTTTTTTCATAATAACTACACTAATTAAATAAGCTTTTTCACCTATGAATATCATCAAGAGCTAATTGTATGAAAGTTGAATTTTAAATGATTGTTTAACGACATATAAAAAAAAGACATTTTAATTATATTGTCAAGTTTTAAAATATGAAATATAAAAAATTAAATTTTAAATTATATGTTATTATTTAAATTACTATTTTAGTATTTTAATTTGTAATTAGATATTTTGAAAATTAATCATATTTTACAATAACAAAATATAATTATAACAACAATTATACTACGTATACATAAAATAATCACTTATACAGAATAAATCTTAAAATACAAATTTTAAAATATAAAATACACATTAAAAATAAGTTAAATGATATATGTATTTAGAGACAAATTTATAGTAAATAATTTGATAACTAATTTTTTATGTAAACATAATATTTTTATTATAAAAATTATTATCATATTATATATATTTTGCCCCTACTATGAAAATTTTCTGGATCCGTCACTAAATCAAATCATACTACGTAATTATCCATTATCATAATTATTACATAAAAACTTCTATTAAAAAATTTACTAAAGTGCCAAAATCAAATTAATTAATTATTCACAGTCACACCTTTCTACCGTGATTTCTCATCTTTTTTGGATTTTCATTATCTGATAACATAAAGTTGGGTATGTACATTTGAAGCTTATCCCAAAAGACACAATTAACTAAGCAGCTTCACATGTGAGGGTTTGACTAATTAAACGAAATGAAAGATTAAGTTATTAAACAAACAACTATGTAGCTCAAGTATAGTATCATTTTTTATCAACTAATTAAAATTAAAAAAAAAATAGAAAAAGAAAAAGATAGGGACCTCACATGGCATCAGCCATGAGGAGAAATTTTAGGTTTATTTGATTGGACAAGGTGGCTAGTGGACACACAAGTTGTCTCATTAATTTTATCGTATTCTTCCCCTGCAGTCCTAACTAATTGGTGATCCCTTTTTCTTTCAATTTTCAGCTCCTCAAACCCTACGTTTTTATTCTAAATTTCGGTTCAACAAACTTGTAAATTTTAATAGTCACGGGAGGCACAACATATATATTACTAATTAATTATTATTGAAGAATAACAAATTAAATAGTCCCCTTTCAAAGCAAGTATCCAATTAATCACTATTATTTTTGTTCCTCTTTCGGATGGATAAGATCACCAATGTTGCCTCAATCATCTTAACTTGCTTGCAAAGATAGAACATATATAAAGATAAAGAGGAGAGGGGAGAGAGAAAAAGAGAGAAAATTTTAACGAAAAGACTGATAAAATATTCTGGGTAAAGTACTAAATTAGTCTTCTACGTTTGGACGTAATCCTGTTTTGGTCCTTAAAGTTTAAAGTGTCCTATTTGAATAAAAAAAGTTTCATTTAGCTTCAATTTAATCCAACAGGGGAGGTCAAAGATAAATAATTAACAAAATGTCCTACATGACAGCAGTATAAGAACAAAGTCGATTTTGTGCCTTTGGAGCTTGTAAAATGATAAATAAATGTATTGATACATCCACGGTAGATTTTGTGCCTCTGGAGCTTGTACTTATTCTTTAGATTATCGACTTTGTTCTTATACTGCTGTCATGTAGAACATTTCATTAATTATTTATCTTTGACCTCCGATGAGATTAAATTGAAGCTAAATAAAACTTTTTTGGATTTAAATAAAATACTTTAAATGTTAAGGACTAAAACAGAATTACGTCCAAAACTAATGGACCAATTTAGTACCCATATAAAAGATATAATAATTTGTTGTTTAAAATTTGAAAGCACACACATAAATATTGGCCAGGTAAAACTTCTTTATCTGGTACCTACAAATATAAAAGAACATTTTCAATGTGCCTGAATTAACATGTGAAGTGGTATTGAAGTGCAAAGTTGTGTGTTTAACCCTCACATATGAGAAAATACTCAAAATAGTAAACAAGTACTTGGAAGCATGGGAATCAAACAGTAGTAATGTGCAATACTTGTCTCTGATCCAACGGTCAGGATCGATGGTCAGACGAGTCATGATAATGTGTTCGTTGTTTCTAGAATGTTATTTCAACGTATTTTTTGTTCTTACTTTTAGGTGTTTATTCATGAATTTTTTAAATGAATAAAATAAACGATATGTTTATCAATATACACGAGTAATCATAATTTCATTCCCATTTTAATATTATTACTCCAAATATAATTTTTTCTATTTTATATTTTTATAGATTTATAAAAAAAAATGACATTATCAAAAAAATTGACAATATTCATCCTCATATATATTATTATAAAAAAGTATACTTTTACATTATTATATCACATTACATATATTATAAACAACATATGTTTAAAAAAAGTAAACACATCACTTTTACAAATGAGATATATAAAACTAACGAATAATTTATCTCATTTACACTATAAATAAAATGTGTAAAATAGTATAAAAAATTAATTTTTTAGAAAAATATGATAAATATAATATTTATTTTATTTATTTAAAAAAAATATTCATTCATCTCAGTTATTGAAAGATATTCAACAAATGTCACCAATTTTTTACATAGCACTAAATGAATAAAAACACAAATATTTGAAAAAAAAATATATATAGAAGAGTATGTTCTAATAACTGAAATAAGAGTATGGATTTTATATATATATTCCCTCATTCATTCTCTCAAAGTTTTTGGCAGGGCATGGGATTGGCATTGTATGTGACAGACAGGCCTCATGAATTGAAGACAAACAAAATGGGTTGCATGTGATAAAAGCCATATGCTTTCTGTATTATTATTATATTTCACTGTGTTTCTTACCTTTGCCTATAAGGATTGGCTGTTTCCTCTTTTTTAGTTTCTTTCTTTCTTCACTCCTAAAAGACAAACAAGAGTTAGTTACCCCCTCCCCTCTCTCTTCGATTAATATATAGTGTCACTTACATATATAACAAGTCAAATTTAATAAAATTTAGAGTCATATCCTAAATCAACTTTTCATAAAATTTTCATTGGATATTTTACTTATCAAATTATTTTTTTCATAGGTAAATCAGTTCTTATATTAAAATTATATATCTAAAAAATTTAAAATTATTCAAAACTTTTTTGCCTTTATTAAATAATGATTGAGGTTTTTTTTTTTTGCCAATTTAACATGTGGTTGATTCATCTAATAAAATAAAAAGTTGAGAATATAATAATTGATAATTAAAATTTATTAAGAACTAAAATATCTAACTAGAAATCTCATTGAAACTGATTTGGATATTACTTAAAAAAGTTAAGATCTAGTGTCTCCTCTAAAATATTTTTTACCTATACAATACTAACTAATATATATATTAAAGGCAGGTAATTATATATTCAACATTTGAAATCCTTTAATACTTAATACTTGAACTTAATTAAGACTGTTGATTAGAGAAAAGTCTGTTAATTACTTGAACTAATCATGTGATGGTTTTCTCTAAATATATAGTAAATTAAAATGAGTGTAAGAAAAAATGCTCTAATAACTTTTGATAAAATTTAAGAGTATATAATTTTTTTGCGTATGTATATAGTTTAATATGCCTGTACTTGTATATTGTAAAATTTTGAATTGAAAATTATTTTGACATTCTCTGATCTGAAGTTTGGAAAAATTTATTATGATATATATATATATGCCAACCGCTTTTATACTTCTTTTTAAGAGAGATTAGTGCTATGCTTTTCAGAAAATAGTAAAATACAATTGAACATGATGATTTTTAAATCAATAAAAGTCATGATAAATTTTACTAAGTTTTAACGTTTGGTTGGTTTCTTGTTGAGGTTTGAGATAATTAATTATGAATTGCATATTGTAAAATGTAAAGTGAACTACTTAGATGAGCCAAATCCTAACAATAAATAGTACTAAGATACAAAAATATAACATGTATATATATAAAATAGATTTAATTATTTGGTTTGATTTATA
>NC_029793.2:29917339-29918097 GCF_000816755.2 Arachis ipaensis | reverse complement strand
TATATATGTAAAAAGAGAGAGAGAGGCCTCTATGACGTGGTAATGGCCTATTGGATAGGAAAATGTTGTTGGCTCCTTTTGATTGGTTCCTTAAATGGGGCCAAACTTGTTTGTCTTTATTCCTTGCAATCATTAGAGGGTGATGCACCAAAATGAAAGCCAAGGTTGAGGGGGAAAATAGGGAACCAGTCAGCCAAAGTGGTTGTTTTCATCCCCTTTCTATATCAATTTTGTTTGCTTTATTATTATTATTATTATTATTATTCAAGTAAATTTCTTTTCTCTTTTTTGGCCATTTGTTCGAAAAAACAAGTATCTTTTTGCAATTTAAAATTTTTTTAATAATTCTTAATTATTTAAGTAATTGTCTAAACGATTTTTACTAATGTGTCTAAGACTGTTTAAACTAATTAATTATTTAGATGATTGAGAATCAATTAGAAATTTTTGAATTGTAAAAAAATATTTTGTTTTTTTGACAAATAGTTAGATAACAAAGACGGTTATTATTATTATTATTATATGGAGGGATTTTGGAGTGATTCATGTGATAGAGTGCATGTGGCCAAGTTTCATCCACATTGCCTACTCTCTTTTCTCTATGGAGAATATATATTCTGTTGTTAATGTGTAGCATTGTATGCATTATTGCTTCACACTCCATATTTTGGGCATGGCCTTGTTCATCCAACTGCGCTGCTCTTATTATATAAAGCTCTAAAGCACAGTGACTATATTTATATTTATATTAAATTATA
>NC_029793.2:29916618-29917151 GCF_000816755.2 Arachis ipaensis | reverse complement strand
ATAAGAATAAATAAATTAAAAAAAAAAAAGATGTATGTAGTAGTGATGTGAGAAATGGTAATTGAAAATTGGGAACAAAATCTGGGAGGAAATCTGATGAAACTTGTATTCAAATGACATGCCAGATAATTTTGCCACCTTGAAAGAGACAGGATTTGCTGTCAATACTCTCCAAAGAGCCGAACTCAAAAATATTTTAAGCAACAATGGAATTGGAATTGGTAATTTGGTACGGTTCATTGATTTTTGCCTTCATGCAATAAATTATCCATTTCATTGTAATGCTATATGCCATGAGAATGAAACGTACGTCAAATTATTCTATGGACAAAAATATAAATATTTCAATTTTTTAATGTGTTAACAAAATAAAATCAAAACTTTTTATTTTCATATTCTTAATCAATAATGCAGTTACAACCTTCTTTAGATAATTTTTTTTTATAATAAAATCTACGCTTTTACTTAAAATATTCAACATATCTAAATATTTTATGAATATGTAATAATTTATTAACTAAATTTTTTCAAAA
>NC_029793.2:29916473-29916593 GCF_000816755.2 Arachis ipaensis | reverse complement strand
ATGGAAGTCACTTAGATAAAGATATTTAAAATATTTAAAAAAATATATTTTACAATTAAAATTTAACATATATAATCGATTAAATCATATTATTTATGTCATAATTAGATTAATTAGATC
>NC_029793.2:29912698-29913124 GCF_000816755.2 Arachis ipaensis | reverse complement strand
ATTTTAAATATTTTTATTTGAGTAACTCTCTTCTTAAATACGGATGACAATGGAATACAAAGATACGAGTTTCGACATTATTCAATCCCGTTCAATCTTATTTCAGAACGAACTCGTTTCATTCTAGTTTGTGGATATCGAAAATTTGTACTCAACCCTATATGTCCGATCTCTATCGCCTTCCTCAAATGTACTTCCGTCGTTATTTTTGTTTAAAGTAATAAATTTAGTTTACAACATTAAAAAAATGTATATAAATGAATGACAAAACATGNAAAGATACGATTATTCAATCCCGTTCAATCTTATTTCAGAACGAACTCGTTTCATTCTAGTTTGTGGATATCGAAAATTTGTACTCAACCCTATATGTCCGATCTCTATCGCCTTCCTCAAATGTACTTCCGTCGTTATTGTCGTTATTTT
>NC_029793.2:29910711-29911345 GCF_000816755.2 Arachis ipaensis | reverse complement strand
GGACACATACATGCATACTCTCTCAAAATTTCACCGGATAATTATTAGACTAGTTAATTAAGCGGCTTATGTTCTTAATATGGATCACATGGTCAAGGAGTGAAGCTTGTGATTGCATATTATATATATTGATTATTACTTTGTGTCCGTGTAACATGCCTTTTGTATTTTTAATGGCCGTATAATTTGGTCAGAAATGATCTTAGGCTCAGTGTGAAACAATCAAATTCTAACCTTTCTCATAGATTTGCTCCAAATCTTTTATTATTTTTCCTGTGGGGTTACCCTGATCTGTAACTTGCAAACTTAGATCTTGAAATTAAACCCCAGTGGAAGATACTTAATCATGATACTTTTATGCAAAAGTTATTATTGTTTCCTAATTTACTAATCAATCAATTTGACTTCTCTAATTGCACCAATAATAATTATTCATGTTGCACATGTTTTAAATTTTTGTTAACAGTTAAAAAAAAAAAAAAATTAAAGAAGACAATTTGCTTTCCACTTCCTCCTTTCCGACCATATATTATAATATTGTTTGATTGGAAGTTTAGCTAAATTCCGCAAATTAATTAAAGCACAAAGATAAAATATTATTATTAAATTTAGAATTTAATTAATTTATGTTCTG
>NC_029793.2:29909086-29910597 GCF_000816755.2 Arachis ipaensis | reverse complement strand
AGCTATATATACGTAAGCACAAGTTAACAAAACCTTTAAATCTATAGTAGTGACCGCATGAGACAAACACAACATTCATTAGTGATGCCGTTTTGCTTCCCAACATGGTTTTCTTACATTAATTAAACATTAAATTAAACACATTAATTTGTTTGCCCATCAAGCCATTTTCAAATACAGATACAATACAGGTATGATAATTTACAAATGGTTGACCTTTGATAAGCTAATAAACCAATATAGCTGACTAATTACTCTAGTTTGATGAAAAACTACCCTAAAACATGAAGCAATAATTAATAATGAACATACAGACAATAATGACTGACAAACCCCAATTTGACGGTCTATTTTGCATTGAATTTAGAGTATTTTGATAACCTTTTGTCACATTTAGCCTAGGAGTTAGCATGATTTTGTTATCTCTCCCATATTTGTGCTTAAGTGTAAAAACATACTTTTTAAAGCCTTATCTTGATGAATTCTAATTCTTCTTTGATTCCATAAAGATGCCTTGATGTGTTTGCTAGTAATTCCAGGATTGAAATAGGCTAGGCATGGATCAAAGGAAGCAAGGAAGGAAGCATACAAGTGGAGAGAAGCATAAAAAGTCAAAGAAGCAAAGTCAGCCATGCACGCGCACGCGCACAAGGCGCTCGCGCGCACATCGAAGAATTAGCCAGGGACGCGCACGCGTACCGTGCGCGCACGCGTCGATGAGGGCACATGACCTCACTAATGCAACACGTGCCTGGCGATTTGAGAGGGTTCTGAACCCATTTTTGGCGCCAAATTGCTAAGGGAAAGGAATAAAAGGATGAAGGATTAAGGGGAAGAGAGGAATCATCACCTTTTAACCAATAATCACTTCTAGTTTTAGAGTTTTAGAGAGAGAAGCTCTCACTTCTCTCTAGAATTAGGATTAGGATTAGGTTTAGTTCTTAGGTCTAGATTTAGATTCATGTTCTTCTACTTCTACATCTCAATTCCTTGTAATGACATTGATTCTTCTTCCATTCTTTTATTGCAACTTCCTTCATGTTGTTCTTATACTTTGTTGTAGATCTACTATTGTTCATTCCATTTTCTTTCAATTCAATAAGAGGTAATTCATAATAAATGTGCTTTCTTTGCTTTTCTATTGTTGATCTCTTGCTTTTGTAGTTGTAGATTCCTTCAATACTTGCAATTAATAATGTTTACTTCTATTGCACTCTATGTGTTTGTTGAAATGCTTCTTTTAGTTTTAGTGTAGATTTTGTTCCTCTTGGCCTAGGTAGAGTAATTAGTGACTCTTGAGTTATCTAATTCCTTTGATTGATTGATAATTAGAAGTTGCTAATTGATTTGAATGCCTCTAAAACTAGCCATTCCTTAGGAGTTGATTAGGACTTGAGGAATCAAATTGATTCATCCACTTGACTTTCCTTTAATTAGTAAGGGTTAACTAAGTGGTAGCAATGAACAATTCTCATCACAATTGAGAAGGATAACTAGGATAGGACTTCTAG
>NC_029793.2:29901237-29907570 GCF_000816755.2 Arachis ipaensis | reverse complement strand
GCGTCGATGAGGGCACATGACCTCACTAATGCAACACGTGCCTGGCGATTTGAGAGGGTTTCTGAACCCATTTTTGGCGCCAAATTGCTAAGGGAAAGGAATAAAAGGATGAAGGATTAAGGGGAAGAGAGGAATCATCACCTTTTAACCAATAATCACTTTTAGTTTAGAGTTTTAGAGAGAGAAGCTCTCTCTTCTCTCTAGAATTAGGTTTAGTTTTTAGATCTAGGTTTTAATCTTTGCTTTCTTCCACTTTTATCTCTCAATTCTTTGTTGCTACATTCAATCTTCTTCTATTCCTTTGTTGTAATTTCCTTTATGTTGTTCTTACACTTTGTTGTAGATCTAGTATTGTTCCTTCTACATTCTTCCAATTCAATAAGAGGTAATTCATAATAATTGTTCTTCTTTGCTTTTCTATTGTTGATCTCTTGCCTTTGTAGTTGTAGATTCCTTTAATTCTTGCAATTAATAATGTTTACTTCTATTGCACTCTATGTGTTTGTTGAAATGCCTCTTCTAGATATAGTGTAGATTTTGTTCTTCTTGGCCTAGGTAGAGTAATTAGTGACACTTGAGTTATCTAATCCCTTTGTTGATTGATAATTGGAGAGATTGCTAATTGGTTTGGAGTGCACTAAAGCTAGTCTTTCCTTGGGAGTTGGCTAGGACTTGTGGCTCAAGTCAATTCATCCACTTGACTTTCCTTTAAGTAGTAAGGGTTAACTAAGTGGTAGCAACGAACAATTCTCATCATAATTGAGAAGGATAACTAGGATAGGACTTCTAATTTTCATACCTTGCCAAGAGCCTTTTATAGTTGTTAGTTTATTTTCATTGCCATTTACTTTTCATGCTTCTTATCCAAAACCCCAAAATAACTCATAACCAATAACAAGACACTTTATTGTAATTCCTAGGGAGAACGACCCGAGGTCCAATACTTCGGTTTATAAATTTTAGGGGTTTGTACTAGTGACAAACAACTTTTTGTATGAAAGGATTAGTGATTGGTTTAGAAACTATACTTGCAACGAGAATTCATTTGTGAAATTCTATACCATCAAAAATCCAATCGTCAAAATGGCGCCGTTGCCGGGGACTTGCAATGGTGTTATGTTATTGGTTATTGTATATATGTGAATAGTGTGAATATGTTTGCTTTTGTTAGCTCTTGCTAGTTTTA
The DNA here is from genome assembly GCF_000816755.2 of Arachis ipaensis. Classification (NCBI taxonomy): domain Eukaryota; kingdom Viridiplantae; phylum Streptophyta; class Magnoliopsida; order Fabales; family Fabaceae; genus Arachis; species Arachis ipaensis. The sequence continues at coordinate 29,906,384 of NC_029793.2, read as the reverse complement.
GGATTTAATTTTCTTGTTTCTTATTTGACTTTGTTTTCATTTTCTTCTTGCTATCATGAATTCTCACCTTGGCTATGAGTTTGGTTATCAACATGTTGTAGGAAATGAGGACTATAATGAAGATGTGTATCAAGAATGGGATAACCAAAGGTGGGAGGAGCCATATGCTTATGATCAATCCTCTTGGCAACAACCTCCACCAATGCACTATGAAGAAGAGCCATTCTATGATACATACCAATCCAATGGCTATGGTGAATCACCTTGTGACTTCTAAGCACCGCCACCATATGCCTATGACTCTCATCCTCAACATGCACCTCAACCATTCTCACAAGCCTTTCACTACCAAGCACCACTCTATGATCCATATCCATCATATAACCAATCATCCATACCATATTTTTATGGCCAATATGAGCAAGAACCTCTAGAATCACCACAACCATATCAAGATCACTACCAAGAACCACCTCAATACACGCAACCTCCACAACCTTACCAAAAAGAACCACCTTCCTATTATGAACTCTCTCTCCAAAACAACGAACCTTCCTACCCACCACAAGCCCCAATAGACGATTCTCTCACTTTGTTACTCCAAGGACAAGAAGCCATGAAGCGGGATACACTTGAGTTTGTGACCAATTTGACCAAGGTGGTGCACACTTTAGCCCACCAATGCTTGAATACTCAAGGTACCTCCGTAACCACACGTGAAAAGTCAAAAGAAGAGCAAAGCATGAAGGAGAAATTGGAAAATTCGGTGGAAAAGGAGGAGTCAAATTTTGTGTTGGAACAATTGGAGAAGCCTATGATCATTGAAGAAAGGGGAGAAGTGGTTGAAGATCTCGGAGATGCTGAAAGTCCATGGGAATGTAGCATCATGGAGAACTCTTCCAAGAAGCTTGATATTGATGTTAAGGAGGGTACGCAATCTCCAAGACATATCATCGTTGGAAACTTGGAAGCGGCTTATCAAGAGATGGATTCAATCATGGATGAATTTCTCTCTACAATGGAATCCCCTCCCATTGGACATGGAGTTGAAAGTATAAAAGAGTGTGCACAACCTCCCATACCCTTGGTGAGCAATGAGAAAGAGAGCTACCAAGAGGAAAACGTTGGCATGGTGTATATCGAAATTGAAGAATATGAAGAGGTTGACCAAAAAATGTGCGAGCGCGCCGACTGTTAGATCCTGGAAGTTCGCGCGGACGCGCACCCGCCGCGTCCGCGCCGATTTGCTGCTGCAAATGATTGGGCCAAACCCCAGAGAGTTAAGCCATTTCTGGGCTAGCTTTAAGCCCCAGGCCCAACCCGATCTGCGCGAGCGCATGCATTGCGCCAGCGCGCCATTTCACAATTCGCCAATGTACGCGGACGCGCATTTACCGCGCGCGCGTCCTTGCGTGGTGCCACCAAACTAGGCCATGGACCAGAGAGTTGGGCGTGCCTCAAGCCCATTCTACGCCTCAGGCCCAATCTCACGTACGCGTGCGCACACCGTACGCGCACGCGCCCCTGCCTAATATGCCACCCCACGTTAGCGCGCACTGCACGCTCACGCATGAACCCCCCTTTTCCCCAATGCGCGCGGACGCGTACATGTCGCGTGCGCGCAGATCTGGTGCGCGACTCCCAGGCCAATCTCCAGAGAGTTAGGCTTGAGTTGGGCCAACTCTAAGCCCCTAGCCCAACTCCATGTACGCATGCGTGCACGGTACGCGCACGCGTCCTTTCCTATTTTGCTTATTCCTGCTTAAGCGCGTTGTACGCACACGCGTAGGACCCACGTTCTCTCAATGGACGCGGGCGCGCAAGGTGCGCGCGCGCGCCGATTCAAAAATAGGGATAACCCTAGCTCGCGAAGCACACTGCGCAGTCGCGCACCCCATTTCCCCAAACCTCCAACCTCTTCTTCTTCTTCTCTTCCCCAACTGCCGTCGCAGCAGCAGCGCCAGCCGCCGCCGCACAACCTACCCCCGTCACCGTCCTTGGCCATCAATTCTCTTCCCCACCACCACCCGTCCTCTCTCCCTCTCTCACTCCTCTCTTCCTCCTCCCGGCCGAACTTCCACCGCGCCACCATCTCCGCCGCCGCGCCATCATCACCGCCGGCAACTCGCCCTCAACCTCTCTCTCTCTCTCACCCACCCATTTCATCTCCGCCGCCACAGCAACTCTCGCCGCCGCTCCTCTGCCATAACCGCCACCGTTGACGGCGGCGCGAATTCTGATTCTGTGGCCCTGCTCCCGAATTCCCTTTCCATTCCTCGTTCCCTTCTGCCCCCAGGTTCCTACGCAGCTTACACCTTTCTGTTTTTTCTTTTAATCATCTGTTTCTGTTCGTTAGTCTATTGCATGTTAGTTAGTTAGGCTTAGAACTGTGTATGTCAGGTTAGATAGATATAATTGCTGTTAGGTAGCTAGGGCTGGATAGAGGATTCTAGGCCTGATAATTGCTCCGTATGTGCATATCTGCTGCTTGCTTCCTTGGGTACAGTATGTTGGTTTTGGGTTGATATTCCATGCAATATGTGTTGCAAATAATATCTGTTTGCTGCTGTGCGTGATTGATGCTATTTTTGTGCTAATTGTGCTATTTTGCTATCCGGGAACGTCCAATTTTAAGCCGGAATGCTGCCCGATTTTCAAGAAAATTAGTTTCATCTTGATCTTTATTTCAATTTTGGGCAATCTCCACTTCCTTTTGACTTCCCGGACTTGCATCAATCATCGTGAACATAAACCACAACTTTTCTTTTCATTACGCATAAATATCATCATATCACTAACCTACTTTTCTAACTTACTAACTTCTTTAACCATTCCACCTCCACTCACCTTTAACCATCTTTAACAAATTCCTTCAACTATATGATGATATTATTGCCTTGTGAATATGAGTTGTTGATCTTAATGAAGCTTGCATTTTTTTTGGTTTACTTGTTCACTTTTGCATATTCATTGCAACATCATGATTGTTCTTTGTCATTTATGACCTGACCATGTTTTTTTTTGCTACATGCTAAATGTTTTATATATTCTATCACATTTTTCAGGATGTCGGATAAAGGCAAAGCCATAGCCACCGCCTCTAAGAAGAGAAAACACTCTACCCCCTCCATTCCTTCCATCTACAAGAACTATGCTAAGAATCCATTGCATGACGAGGATAAAGAGAATCAGCAGTTGCCTTCTACCAATCCAGACAAATTCCCCAATCTCTACTGTGAGCTTCGATTCTCTAGATATCGAACAACGAAGCTAAATATTGAGAAGAAGTTGCTCCTACCTAATGATGTGAGACGACGCATTACCGGTCGGATCCTTGAGTTAGGTATAGACTTTGTTGACCGGGATTTGGGTGACATCAATATATCTTGGATGAAGGAATTCTACTGCAACTTCTTCCGTCCGACTTTGGACTCAGTTCAGGTGCGGGGTAGAGAGATTATGGTCACCGAGACCGCCATTGGGGAGGCATTACATTGCCGACACATTCCGCATGACCAGTGTGCCCATCATCAGGCTGAGATAACCATCCATACCATGACTTTTGATTATGAGGCACTTCGGCACGTGATTGGGATACCGGATGCTTCATGGGTTATGGATGCGGGCAACACCAAGCCAAAGGGGATGTTATTCACTCATTTGACTAGGGAGGCCAGGACTTGGCAGATGATCTTCGCCCACTATGTCCTGCCTACCACCCACTTTTCTGAGGTCCCCATGGAGATGCTTCTGCTGATCGGGTGTGTTATGGAGGGGAAGGATGTCTCCTTCCCCAGACTTATCCGACAGTGCATGTGGCGGGCGCATATTCGTGGCCTACTTCCATTTTCTACATTGGTCACGAGTATGGCAGCCTTAGCTGATGTCCCGTGGTCAGATGATGATGTGCGACCACCACCAGCTGATGCAGATGACAGGGAGGTTACTATCCCCTGGGGTGTTTGGGCGCACGAGAAGCCACCTGCTAGACGCCGCTCTCGGGCTAGAGCTGCCATAGGGACACCTTCACCACCTTCCCCTGCAGCTGGCCCATCATCTTCTACACCCGCAGCTCCTTCACCATCTACAGGCCTTCCAGCAGCACCTGAGCCTACCTATCTCCTGGTCCAGCGTCTCTTCCGGTTCTTAGAGCGAGAGCGACACCATGTCAGACGCCGTTTGGATCGGATGGACCAGGCACTTATCTCTCTGGGCGCTGAGCTGCCTCCGCTTCCCGATTCTCCGGCCTCCGATGAGCTGGATCATCAGGAGGAGGACGCGGAGGCACCGGTTCAGCAGGATGCCCCTGACACTACAGAGCCACCTCAGACACAGGAGACTCAGCCGGTCCCACAGCCACAGTCAGAGCCAGAGCCTATCGTTGTACCTCCCACTAATCTTCCGGTTTAGCATCGAGGACGATGCCTGGTTTTAAGTGTGGGGAGGGCACCGGTAGCATTATTTGGGAACCGGTGAACTTTTTGGCCTAGTTATCTCATTTTGCACATCTTTGTATATATTTTGATGCATCTCTAGTTTGCTTTGGATACTTTTATTGCTTATTTTGGATTTTGGATATTTTGATGCTTTTGGATATTTTTAGATGTTTTGGATGATAGATTCCGTACTTTTAGTTGGATTCTTCTTTATACATTTTGTTTATCTTTGTTTTTAGTTTGTAGTTGTGATTAGAAATCATACTTTGGATTGCAAATATTTAGTCATCCTTTTTGCATAATATATTGGTTCTAAGTGAAAAAGGAAAGGGTGAACTAAGAAAATTTTTGAACTTTTCAATCACAACAATGCTTAGTCAAACATTGAGATTTTTCAAGAAGTTTAAATATAGGGCATTAACCCAATTGATTGAAAGAAAATTTTTTTGAAACTTGCTTGAATTTCATACCTTGTGAAGCATGTATTGAATTGAGAACACAAGCTTGTGAGACTTGAGCCTATTGATGTGGTTACATTTTATAACCATTTATTTTCCATTCTTGTGTGAAATTGTTCTCTTTCCATGATTGTGATCCTTGATTTGCTTGATTCTATATATCCGTTTATTTCTTGTGTTTGTGCATTTATATGATTGAGGCCATTATTTCATTAGCCACTTACCCAAATAGCCAACCTTTTACTCTCCATTG
>NC_029793.2:29893765-29901208 GCF_000816755.2 Arachis ipaensis | reverse complement strand
AATTCAAGTCTCCTTCTACTTCTACCTTCAATTGATGATTGCTACTCTTTGGTTCTGCTCTCTATCCCTATTCTCTTGTTGTAATTTCTCTTATTTTGTTTCTAGGTTTTGTAATTGAGATACTCTTGTTCTCTTTAATTCCTTTTAATAATGCAATTTGAGGTAATTCATGATAATTGTGATTTCCTTGGTTGTTGTTGTTGATCCTTTGTATTCAATTGTAGTTAGAATTCATTCTTGTTGTAATTGACTATACTTTTCTTTTGTGCTTTCCAAGTGTTTGATGAAATGCTTGGTTGGATTTTAGTATAGATTTTGTTCCTCTTGACCTAGGTAGGGTGATTAGTGACTATTGAGTTATCTAATGCTTTAGTTGAATGGCAACAAACTTTGTATTCTTCGTCTTATAATGATAGAGAATTCTCAAATGATTTAGTAGTGTAGTGTAATACCCTAACTATCAAAATGTCACGTTTCCAACTGCGCGACTCTGATAGCTCTAGTGTTACAACAAATTTTTCAGTATTTAATACTAAATATGAGCTTGTTAAAATTTTAAATCGTATTACCGCTCTAAAATACTTCTTGATAGGTAACATACATTCATACATACAATACAACTTACAATACTTACAAAGAATACTTATAAATACTTATTATTAATTTACAAGCATTTCATATCAAAATCTTATCCCTCTCACAGAACTTGCAAAGTTAAAGGCGAGGGAAACATAAATACTAAAACAATCTAAAATATCGTCTAAACAGAAAAGAAACAAGCTCTTTCGAATTTTGTCGTCCATAACCTGAAAAAGAAAAGACCTGTAGGAGAGTGAGAACATCGTCCTCGCTGATTCTCACTATGGGGTTAGAGAACTACTATAATAGGATACGTGAAATAAAATCGTTACAGTGATTAATAACCGTCTTATGCATACTTTCAAAACCCGGTGATTTACCATTAAAATCTAAAATCTTTTCTGAAAGAGGAAACTATTATTTCTTCAAAAATTTAAAAGTCTTTCAAAAGGTTTTTCCTAGACAATATGAATGACTAACTTGCTCTAAGTATAGGTTCATTAAGTCTATGCTGAACCAATTTAGTTTTTCATACTTTTCTAAACCAGAAACACCAACCAAACATGGCCTTCGGCCCACCTCATAATCAACCACGGTCCTAGGCCCAAATAATCCAAACAACAACCAATCCACCACAATTCAACAGAGTTTCCGTCGCAAACACAAGTAAGAAAGCTCAAGCACAAACAAGCAGTTACTTCAAGTAGAACAATTAGCAGTTAAACACAATTAATCACAAAGGCAAACCAAGTACAATATGCACACCCAAACAATGTCACATAGATGCATATGATGAATGCCTGTTCTAGTGGCTGATGAGTCTCTTCTATCAGTTATAAAACCAACCCGACAAGTCCTGGTAGCTAACCATTGGACTGTCCCTCTGTCGTGCATCTTCAACTCGAGTTATTCACAATCATAATCATAATCACACAACACCCACACTGGTGTTTACCCACAGGGTAGAGCTCATCCGGAACTTTCACAGTGTCTAGCCACACTTACGACATAGGGTCAGTAGAATATCAAGTCTCAACCTGGAGCACGTGGTGGCTAGCCATTGCTTTTACCCAGGAAAACTCGTATCTCAGATAATTGGAAGTGCAACAATCACTTTATCAACTCAATAATTATCCATATTCATACTCAGCCATCCGGCTCATAACATATTCCACAATCAGCTATAATTCTTTATCATATACAGTCATTCCGGCTCATAACATAATAGCACTTCCACCATCCAACATCATCAAACTCATAAAATCATCATTCAAGTCATAAATCACTTTTTCTCAATTCACTTAAGTTTGAAATAAAAAAATCAATTATTTCCATTCTTGGCTTTAAAATCCCCATTCCTCAAATCATTTCAGGCTCATAAGCCACTTTTCCTCAAACATAAATTCCCCTTTTTAATACATGGTTACTGAGCACGTGGTGGCTAGCCACTTCTCTTCAAACGTAAATTCCTCTTTTTAAAATAAGGCCACTCTCTACAACATCTTTCCAAACATTTCAGAAACCACACTAAATCAAAAGCCTTTTTTGAGATATTCAAAATCATTCATTCTAAAACAGGATTTGGTAACAAAAGTTTCTCAGCAGAGCCTCAAGTCTTTAGGGGAGAATAACATATTCCATTTCATCAAATTCGTTTAAAATCTTTAAAACCTTAACTTTTGGATTCGAATAGATAAAAACAGAATTTAAGCCAAACCCAATCGTGTAATCGATTACTCCGAACAAATTTTCAAAACTATTTCTTTCACTTAAACCAAAAATCACTTTCAATTGCCTAATAAAATCTGAAGCGTTTCCAATGACTCGGAGCAAAAATTCAGAATTTAAAGAATACTTTAGTCTTCCTTCTAAGACACCAAAAAAGGAAGTTTTATCAATCAAAATTCACCCTCCTTCAAGATCACTTTAAACTTGGACTCTGCCACCCTTTCTGGGTCCCAACCAAACCATTCCACAACCCTCTTCAACGGGTTCAACACCAAATCAATTCAAAATCAAGCTATTTCCAAAAGTGCCTCATTTTCAGATTTCAAGAACACTAATTCAAACTCAAATCAATTTCCAACAAGATAAACTCGATTTCAAAGCTTTTACAAAATAACTTTAAAGAAGCATTTCCAAAACAATCTGTTTCACAAAACCGAACAATAACCCAGCCAAATAAGCATTCATATTCATACAAGACAACCAACAATACATAAGACTTATACAATCATTCAAACATACATTTTCTCACATCAATATCCATATATAATAATTCCAATTCATAAAGTGTAGTTTTATAAAAAGGCCCTACCTCGATAAGTTGAAACCATAACCCACACGCTTCACAGAAATCCCCTGATCTCGACCCGAATTTGACGACACCCAAAAACGCAGCTTTACTTGCTTTCTCAATAGCAGAAATAGCCTCAATCGCTACATGCAAAGCTCGGTTACTAATTCCTAACACATGAATATCGCTAAGACTTTAATACACGTAGCAGGATACTAACGCAGAGGTTTTTGAAAGGTAAATACTTACTGTAATGACAAAACGAAGCAACGGCGTTCTCTAAACCAGCTTGGCGGCAGCCCCGGCAGCCATCTGAGCGGCAGCGGCGACCAGAACTCCAGTGATTGTAACAAATACGCAACGACAATAAAGCTTTCAGAATGTCAAGAGAAACGAAATCCAAAACCTAAAACCTTATCGGCAGTGCTTTTTCCGACGACGGTAGTGGGTTTCGAGCGGCAGAAGCTCGGCCAGAAGCTCTCTTCTCCTGTCAACAGCAGCGGGACGGCGGCAGTGACACCCACCACGTCGCCTTCCTCTTTTCCCCCTTCCTTTCTTCTTCCCACGGCCTTCCCCTCTCCTCTCTCCCCTTTCTTTTCTTTCTTTCTTTCTTACTGCAGCTGTGCTGCTGCTGAGTGTGTTGTGTGTGTTGCTGATGGGGGGTTGGGGTGGTGGCTAAAGGGTTTGGGTGAGGGTTTGTTATGTTAAAATTAGGGTTTAGGTAAAATTAGGTTTAAAGGTAGTTTTATAATTTCAAATAAAAATAGGGATAATATAGTAATTGGAAATAAATTTTAATCGAGTAAATGCCCAAAATGGTCCCTGAATTTCAAATCGCTATTCAATTTAGTCCTCGACTTTTTAAAATGACCAACTAAATCCCTGAAATTCGAAAAAGTGCATCTCCGTTAGTCCCTTGCAGAAGTGCCGCCTAAACGTTGATGATGCGGCATTCCAGCTGTATGCTGATGTGTACCAAACTTGAATTTGATTCAAATTGGTACCTGAAATTGCTTAATAATATCCAAATTAGTCCATTTTCAATTATAAAACCTTAATCCCCAAATTATTGTCTTCGCTTCTTCGATCTCTTTGCTGTCTTCTCTTCTTCAACCTTTCCGTTATCTTCTTCTCTTCTTCGACCTCTCCACTATCTTCCAGTTCATCTTGTTTTCTCGTCCGTATGAGTGATGATGGGTGGTGGGGAGAGAAGGCAAAGTAGCTCAAGTAGGAACAACTAACTCTGTAGGGAGACCTTATGGCAGCAAAAGAATGTGCAACAGGGGAGGTAAGAACGCCATTTTCTGTAATTGCAGACTTCGGATGGTGATGAAGTACTCAACGAAGACAGAGAATCCTGATAGACTATTTTATGGTTGTCCAAACTATGAGGTAAAGTTATGGCTTTAAAGAAAATGTTAAGATAGTTTCACTTTAAGTTTGGATTCACCTGCGTTTTTTACTTTGCAGTATAGAATCTATTGTAAATTTTTCTGTTGGGTTGATGGAGGTGAAGAACCAATTTGTGCAACACCCATTTCACAAAAAAATTTGTATGAGTTCAATTGAAAAATGACAAACTTAGAAAGGGATGTTAAGACCTTGAAGATGATGACAATGGTTACCTTCTTAAAAGTGAAAAATATATTTTAGCTTAATGGACGAACCTGCAAGGATACATATAATTTAAATCTGTGTTGAACTTAAAATTAATCCAACCATATTAACTTGTAATTAAAATAATTTTTAGGTAAGTGTACTGATGTTGTAGTTCAGGATGAATATGAACTGGAATATAGTGAAGAGAACGAAGAAGAGAAGAAGACAGCAGAGAGATCGAAGAAGAGAAGACAATAATTTGGGGATTAGGGTTTTATAATTGAAAATGGATTAATTTGGATATTATTAAGCAATTTCAGGTACCAATTTGAATCAAATTCAAGTTTGGTACACATCAGCATATAGCTGGAATGCCACATCATCAACGTTTAGACGGCACTTCTGCAAGGGACTAACGGAGATGAACTTTTTCGAATTTCAGGGATTTAATTGGTCATTTTAAAAAGTCAAGGACTAAATTAAATAGCGATTTGAAATTTAGGGACCATTTTAAGCATTTACTCAATTTTAATCCAACAATAATAATGTATAAAAATACTATTTGTTCATAAATTTTACAAATTATTTTCAATAAAATGTTCAAATCTAAGAATTAGAGATAATATAATTAATTTTTTTTTATTTTTCAAAACATCAGTATTAAAATTTAAAATATTAATTATTTAGTCCAAATCATATAAAATTCTTATTTTTTCATAACTACTAACATTATAATTTAAATATAGAAAATAATTCGATAATTATGAAATTAAGTAAAATCTTTATTTTAATTGTCAAAACTTGATTTAATTATTTTTAATAAAATAATTTTTAAAAATAAATCTCTAATAAATAAATAAATTTAAAATCAGCTTATAATAAGATTTTTTAAAAATTTTGGGTGTTACATGTAGGATAAATATATTTGTATGAAATATTGTGTCTAAGCAATGAAAATATGCATGGCATGTAGCAAGGTTTTATAGCTGGTAAATTTGATTTGTTTTGGTGAGCTGAAAATAGTTGAACTAGAAATTATTAAAGTAACTAGATCAGTTGATTTTTTACTTTAAATAAATGAGTTAATAACAAAAAGTGTTGTAATTTTTAGATTCTTTAATTTTATGGTCATATATGTTAAAACGTCAAAATGAATATAACTGAAAGTTTTTATTTTTGATTTTTACTCGGATCTGTAATTCTTAATCCTAATATATGGTGATATGTACTTTAAATGTTTGTGATATGAAAAAAACAAATATTAATTAAGAGTTATTAATTTATTTTGATATATTTTGATTTTTGTTTATTTAGTTATTAGATTGAAGCTTTATGTTTGTGGGTTTTAGGATTTTCTTTGTTTTAACTTAATAAAAAGTTATAAATATATCTTTAGTTATTGTAGTCGTAATATTGAGTGATTAGATGTGTCAAAATATTTTTTGGTTTTGTCATGAAATCATAATGTAGACAAGTGAGGTTGAGTAAGTTTTTCTCTTGTTGCATTGGAAATTGGATAGAAAGTTGAGTAGTCCTTCGATTTAATTTTCAAACTATGGTATAAACAAGTTAGATTGAGAAATCTCTTTTTTGTTCTACCAAAAAATTGGGAAAAAAAAATAGAATAATAATTCTCTTTGTATTTAATTTTAATTGATTCTTTTTATTTTTATTTTAATTCACTACAAAGAGAATGGAGATTAGCGGCGGTTTTTTTATCGACTTGTGGCGGTTTTAAACCGCCGCTAAATAGAACACCAGCAGTTGAAGAACCGCAAGCCATAAGGGTGCGGGGAATTGATTTTGCGGCGGTTTTCAGCAACCGCTGGTATAACCGCCGCTAAGTAGAATGAGTTATTTGTGGCGGTTTTAAAACCGCCGCTATTTAAAAACAGATTTAAAAAAAATTTTGGCGGCTAACAACTGCCGCAATTCATCTATCATTTTTAAAAAAAAAATAGCAGAGGTTTATAACCCCCACAATCTTCACTGTTATATAAAAAAAAATTGTTTCCCCACAAAGCTACCTAATTTTTTCTACAATTAGCCAGAAAAAAAAAAAAAAAACTTCGACTAATAAGTTAACTTGCACTAAATCATGTCATGCAAAGTGAAAAAGGAATGTGAAGTAACAAGTCAACCAGAATTATTGCATAGTTTATAAGCCCCATTATGCAAGACTAATATTCAACCACTGTCAAATTATTCCAGTCCCCGTAAATTACTGCATAATAAGTTAGCAGAGAATAATACTATAAAATTGATGATTATCTCATTAGAATACTAAGTGAAAATCTGCTATTTCACTTATATGTCATATTTCTGATAGGCTTCGTTTCTTTTTGCCATGTACAAATCGCTATCTTTAGAAAGATTATTTATGGAACTACCTGCAAAATAGAGATGAAGGAAGAAGCTTTGGTTATAGTACTGCAGAAATTTTCAGTCTAGATTGCATGCGAAAAATGCCTAACTATTCAACAAATTGAAGAAGCCTAACTCAGATATAAAGCGAGTTTAAAATGGTCTGCTAGTATGCTATTTGCTTCCTAGTACGAGACAATTGAGATGAATCACTTCCAACCAACATATTTACAAATGGGTTAGACCTATGAGTACAATTAAGATCTTGAACTAAACACCGCAAAGCCAACTAAATCTCCCTATTCAGAATAAAGAAATAAACTCAAAACCATAGAACTCTTTTCCACTATAGGTCACAGACCTACACATTGAAGGCTGCAAGGCTACAGGAGAGTGAAAATTAAATGTTATTTAGAAAAAAGGAGTAATTTAGAGAGAATAATAATCATTCTCATCGATAGAGTAGCTCAACCCACAATGTATTGACAATAAAATAAATTTGATCACAAATAGCAAATTAATAATTACATTCTGCATTACTTTTCAAAAATCTCATAATTGATCCCCAGACCTCTTCTCTTTCCCCAAAACTAAGTCATAGCCCA
>NC_029793.2:29880467-29884431 GCF_000816755.2 Arachis ipaensis | reverse complement strand
ATTTTTTAGATACCAATAACCTGAACCAAGAACGGGACCAGAGGGAGGAAGGAGCAGATCGGCGATGGACCCACCAGCAAGGGGAAGCGTAATGCAACTGGTACTGACGGGCGGAACTACACGGCGGCAAGGATTCGCACGCGGAGGTGTGTTTTGCGCCTCTGCTCCCGTTTGTGTTCGTGCGCGAGGAAGATTGGAAGAAAATACGCTAATTTTTTTATTATATATACCAAAACTGTTGAATGGCAGCGGGTTTATTGAACAGCCACTATCTAAGGCAGTTTTGCAGCTGCTGCCAAACCGCAGCTCACCTTCGACGCGAATCTGCCAATTTGCGGCGAGTTCGACCACAGACGCTAATTTCTGGCCGCTAGTATCCGCTTCTCTTGTAGTGATTATAATTTATTTTTTTTATTCAATTTCAATTCTTGTCTTATTTTTTTTTATCATGTGATTTTTTTTATCTTTTTTAAATAAAATTCACTTGATCTTTGTTGAAGCTGAATAATAATTCTATATTATGAGCAAGGGACTACAAAGTGATCGATTTTGATATATTAATGTCCATTAAATTTTCAAAGCCAAAGTAAAATATGATAATAGTATTGATTCAAACCGGTAAATAATATTGACTTAATTTTTTATTTAAACTAATATTCAAATTACTTTCTATAAAAATATAAAATAAATAAAAGATAATAAATAATTTTAATTTATAATTTTAGAATTTTAATGGTTAAAAAAGAGAAGAATTATATATCTCTAATTGACGAATGATTCACATTGAAGAGATTCACATATAAATTGAGTTTTTCTTTAATTCATTTCAATCAAATCATCCAACAAGAACAATAATGACATTAAGTTACATAGAGAGTTTTCTTTTTTTGAGAAGTTTTCTCCTATATATAAAAATAGGTGTATTCACCTTTTGTCAAGAGAGAGTGTTATGGTAATCTCCTTGTAATAGAAAGAAGTAATAATTCTCAAAGAAAGTTATTTAGTTGTTTCCATATTTTATACAAATATCTAATTTTTCATTTCTATATTTTGCTGCGTCATTTGTCTGGTGCCTAACAGTGGTATCAGAGCCAAAGATTGCTGATTGATGATTTTATTTTCTTCCGTTGTAAGTTACCGCGTAAAAAAAAATGGTAGCAAAGAATGAAATTCCAAAATTCAATGGGAGTAATTTTTCCGTATGGAAATTAAAGATAAAAGCCATTATGAGAAAAGACAATTGCGTGGCAGCGATTGAAGGTAGACTCACTGGAATTACAGATGAAAAATGGAAGGAGATTGACAACAATGCTATTGCAAACTTACCCTTGACACTAACTGACTCAGTTTTATCAAGTGTAGTAGAAAAAGGTAGCAAAAAAAATTTGGGATGCCCTCATCAAATTATATGAAGTCAAGTCACTTCACAACAAGATATTCTTGAAGAGAAGACTTTATACTCTTCGAATGAGTGAATCCACATTGACAGCTGATCACATCAACAATCTAAATACGCTATTTGTTCAACTTTCATCGTTGGAATATACCATAGAAGAAAACAAACGTACAGAAGAGCTCTTACTTCAAAGTCTACCAGATTCATATGATTAGCCTATCATTACCTTAACTAATAATATTTTGACTGATTATCTTTCTTTTGATGACATGGCTGCTGCGCTTCTTGAAGAAGAATCTAGGCACAAGAATAAGGAAGATAGATTAGAGAGCTCAAAACAAGCAGAGGCTTTGTTGATGACAAGAGAGAGATCAATGGAACGTGGTTCTGATGAGCGGATAATTTATACGCTTTTTGGCATTGTTTTTAGTATGTTTTTAGTAGGATCTAGTTACTTTTAGGGATATTTTCATTAGTTTTTATGTTAAATTCACATTTCTGGACTTTACTATGAGTTTGTGTATTTTTCTGTGATTTCAGATATTTTCTGGCTGAAATTGAGGGACTTGAGCAGAAATCAGATTCAGAGGTTGAAGAAGGACTGCTGATGCTGTTGGATTCTGACCTCCTTGCACTCAAAGTGGATTTTCTGGAGCTACAGAACTCGAAATGGCGCGCTTCCAATTGCGTTGGAAAGTAGACATCTAGGGCTTTCCATAAATACATAATAGTTCATACTTTGGCCAAGAATAGATGACGTAAACTGGCATTCAATGCCAGCTTTCTGTCCAAATCTGGCGTCCAGCGCCAGAAAAGGAGCCAAAACCAGAGTTGAACGCCCAAACTGGCACAAAAACTGGCGTTCAACTCCAAGAAGGACCTCTACACGTGCAACACTTAAGCTCAGCCCAAGCACACACCAAATGGGCCCCAGAAGTGGATTTATGCATCAATTACTTACTCATGTAAACCCTAGTAGCTAGTTTATTATAAATAGGACATTTCACTATTGTATTTGACATCTTTGGATTATCTTATGATCTATTGATCACGCTTTGGGGGCTGGCCATCTCGGCCATGCCTGGACCTTCACTTATGTATTTTCAAACGGTAGAGTTTCTACACTCCATAGATTAAGGTGTGGAGCTCTGCTGTTCCTCAAAGATTAATGCAAAGTACTATTGTTTTCTATTCAATTCAACTTATTCTGCTTCTAAGATATTCATTCGCACTTCAACCTGAATGTGATGAACGTGACAATCATCATCATTCCCTATGAACGCGTGCCTGACAACCACCTCCGTTCTACCTCCGACTGAATGAGTATCTCTTAGATCTCTTAATCAGAATCTTCGTGGCATAAGCTAGAATGATGGCGGCATTCAAGAGAATCCGGAAAGTCTAAACCTTGTCTGTGGTATTCCGAGTAGGATTCAATGAATGAATGACTGTGACGAGCTCCTAACTCGCGATTGCAGGGCGTTAGTGACAGACGCAAAAGGATAGTAAATCCTATTCCAGCATGATCGAGAACCGACAGATGAATAGCCGTGCCGTGACAGGGTGCGTTGACCATTTTCACTGAGAGGATAAGATGAAGCCATTGACAAGGGTGATGCCTCCAGACGATTAGCCGTGCCGTGACAGGGCATTGGATCATTTTCCCGAGAGATGACCGAAAGTAGCCATTGACAGTGGTGATGTATCACATAAAGCCAGCCATGGAAAGGAGTAAGACTGATTGGATGAAGATAACAGGGAAAGCAGAGGTTCAGAGGAACGAAAGCATCTCTATTCGCTTATCTGAAACTATCACCAATGATTTACATAAGTATTTCTATCCCTTCTTTTATTTATTTATTTTCGAAAACCCATTACTGTTTTATATCCGCCTGACTGAGATTTACAAGATGACCATAGCTTGCTTCATACCAACAATCTCTGTGGGATTCAACCCTTACTCACGTAAGGTATTACTTGGACGACTCAGTGCACTTGCTGGTCAGTTGTGCGAAGTTGTGAACCATGGTATTGGCATCAAGTTTTTGGCGCCGTTGCCGGGGATTGTTCGAGTATGGACAACTGACGGTTCATCTTGTTGCTCAGATTAGGTAATTTTCTTTTTGCTTTGTTTTCAAAATTTTTTCAAAAATCTTTCAAAAATTTTTCATCTGTTTTCGAAAAAAAAAATAAAAATAAAAATGTTTTCAAAAATCTATTTGTCTTCAGAATTTTTAAGAATGAATTCTAGTGTTTCATGAAGCATGTTGAAGCCTGGCTGGCTGTAAAGCCATGTCTAATTCCTTTGGGAATGAGTATGTTAGGCTTGTCATGTCTGAGTTACATACTAAAGCTTGGCTGGCTATTAAGCCATGCCTGACCCTTTGATTGGAGCTTTAGAGCATAAGATTCCTGGAATTCATATTAAAAATTTTTGAATCCTTATTTTTCTTTTTCATAATAATTTTCGAAAAAAAAAATTTGAAAATCATAAAAACCAAAAATATTTTTGTGTTTCTTATTTGAGTCATGTGTCATGTTATAAGTTTGGTGTCAATTGCATGTGCA
>NC_029793.2:29863661-29880457 GCF_000816755.2 Arachis ipaensis | reverse complement strand
GTGTTCTTGGTGTTCATCTTGACATTCATAGCATTCTTGCATACATTCATAGTTTTGATCTAAAATTTTCATGCATTGCATCTTTTTCATGTTTTTCTCTCTCATCATAAAAATTCAAAAATAAAAAAAAATATCTTTCCCTTTTTCTCTCATCAAATTCGAAAATTTGGATTAACTTTTTCAAAAATTTTTAAAATCAAATTATTTCTCATGAGTCAAATCAAATTTTCAATTTGAAAATCTTATCTTTTTCAAAATTCTTAGTTATTTTCGAAAATTCTAAAAATATTTTTCAAAAATCTTTTTCTTATTTTTATATCAAATTTTCGAAAATAACATAATCAATTAATATTTTGATTCAAAAATTTGAAGTTTGTTACTTGCTTGTTAAGAAAGATTCAAACTTTAAGTTCTAGAATCATATCTTGTGATTTCTTATGAATCAAGTCATTAATTGAGATTTTAAAAATCAAATCTTTTTCAAAACTAATTTCTAAAATATCTTCTTATCTTACCTTTTTCAAAAAGTTGGTTTCAAAATATCTTTTCTAACCTCCTAACTTCTTATCTTTTCAAAATGACTAAAAGACAAATAGGTCCCTGACCTTTTAAAACGGGGACATTTTCGTCCCTCAAGATTGGAAAATACATTTCGATCCCCCACGTTTTAAAACGGGAGACAATTATACCCTTCCGTCCGTTTTGGGCCAAAAACGGCAACGGAGCCAGCTGACATGGAGGGACAGTGAATGACGTGGCCGTTACGCTCGCTGAGGTGGATTAGGACAAAATTTAACTGGACAAATTCGTCCCTGAAGTGCCAAACGACACCGTTTCCACCAGTGAACCCTATTTCATCCAAACGCAAGGTGGAAGTCATGGCCGCTGCTTGTGCGATCGTCCATGATGAGCGAGGGGGGTTCTTCATGCACAAGATCTCTCACAATAAGAAACAGTTCAAAGGGGTTTGATCCTCCTCCACCTCCTAGATAATACTCATTGGTTTTCTTCACAAGCTCCATGATCCTAAGGTGTTCATCTTTCACAACTTTAAGCTCCTCCTCACATTCCTCTACAAACCCTTTCATTTCCTTAACAAATCCACCTCTCTCATTGTTCTCGCCACAACATTTGGTTACAATCTCTCGAATTTCGCTAACACGAGCATTGAGAATGTATAACATCCTAATGAAATTCTGATGATCAATTATTGCTGCTTTCTTTACTTCAGATAACTCATCCTTTATACCTCCCAATAACACTTGTAAACCAAGCATCAGATACTCTTTCTCTGTCTCATGTTGCACAAGGCTATTATTGTTTTCATTGGAGTTGCTTATATCACCGTTGATTTTGGGAATGTTATGCTTTTGATTCATAGTTTCTCTTCTTCCTTCTGAGCCACCTGCTCTACAATGAAGTGTAGCAAACTAGTCTTCCTATCAATGCTTTTCACATCAGGAAGCTTCCTAAGAGCACTTAGGTTGAAACCTTGTGCATTTCCCCTAGAAGTTCCGGCATTCATCCGGTTTCCAGCTTTGAGAATTGCCTTAAGAAACTTCAGTAATAGGCCACTAGTCCTCATCTCCTTGCAACCCTTTTCAAGAACTTTGGCTTCAATTGGTTCTTACGACTTCCGTGAAGCGCACAAGCTCCAAAGGCGCGTGAAGGATGGTGACATTGCAAGATAACTTAGAGAGCAACCAAACTCTCAAACAGAAAGATAAAACAAACACAACTTTACCAAATCACCAAATCATGAAGAAGATCAACATCAATAAAATGAACTCAAATTCATCATATTCAACAAAGATCCATCAAATTCTAAGTCAAAATAACGAATCAAACAACCCCAAATCAAAACAAAAACTTCTTTTTTTTTATCTATTTTGGGAAAAGATTAATAGAAAATTGACCCTGTAGAGTGTGTTCAAGCACTTGGAGCAGCCACCAAGACCAGGGAAGCCATTGACATTGTCGGTTCTACTGATGCAATTCTTCTCTAACCTTCTCACAGTTTTATCCCCAACAAGTTCACCATTTTCATTAACTGAAAATGCATCTGGGCAACTCAGAGGGTGAAGCCTTATCCCACAGAAGCAGAACACAACATCACATGTCTCGTTGGGTCTTTTCAGCTGAATCCCTCTCACTTTCAGTGTATTCTCTAAGTCATTCACACATGTTTCTGAGTCATCTGGTAACAATGGCATCTCATATGACAATGATGATGTGTGGGTATGGCTATGGGTTAATGCAGTGGAAGAATATGCAGAGTATAACTATAATGCAAGAACAGGATAGCACTGTGTGCGGTGGAGCTCCATGTCAGAACCACCACCACCACAGCCTCCACAAACATTCTTTATACCGTCAAAGAGTTCATCTGAGAGTGTCAAGGGGCAACCTTTGACATCAGATTGTTCAGGGAATGCAGGGATGGTTGCTGTTGATGGATGAGATGGGCCTGGGCCTGGGCTTTTCTTTGGGAGGATGGGCTTAAGAGTTTGAAGGGTTGTTGTTGATGATGAGTCATTGCACATGCAGCAATGGAAGAAAAAGATGGGCAGAAGAGGAAAAGGGTTAGTGGTAGTGGAGCTGACATAGTGTTTGATGAAATGTTTATGAGAGAAAAAGAAAGAAAGGGTATAATTGTCCACTAAAATTTCGTCCCAATCCACCTCACCAACTGTAACGGCCACGTCATTCACTGCCCCTCCATGTCAGCTGGCTCCGTTGCCGTTTTTGGTCCAAAACGGACGGAAATGTATAATTGTCTCCCGTTTTAAAACTTGAGGGATCGAAATGTATTTTCCAATCTTGAGGGACGAAAATGTTCCCGTTTTAAAAGGTCAGGGACCTATTTGTCTTTTAGTCTTTCAAAATTTGTTTCAACTAACTAACTAACTTTTTGTTTGTTTCTTAACTTTTTCAAAACTACCTAACTAACACTCTCTCTCTAATTTTCGAAAATATCTTCCCTCTTTTTCAAAAATTTCTTTTTAATTAACTAATTATTCTTATTTTTATTTTTGATTTTAAAAATTTTCGAAAAATACTAACATTTTTCAAAAACCATTTTCGAAAATCACTAACTCTTTTTCAAAAATATTTTTCGAAAATTCTCCCTCTCCCATCTTATTCTATTTATTTATTCATTTACTAACATCTCATCTCACATCTCAATCCCTCCTCACAGTTGTGTTTCTTCCATTATATTACATTCTTTGTCTCCCCTTCTTTTCTTCCACTCACACAGGGATCCCTATACTGTGGTATAAAGGATCTCTATTATTATTATTATTTTTCTGTGCCCTCTTCTTTGTCATATGAGCAGGAGCAAGGATAAGAATATTCTTGTGGAAGCAGATCCAGAACCTGAAAGGACTCTGAAAAGGAAACTAAGAGAAGCTAAAATACAACAATCCAGAGATAACCTTTCAGAAATTTTCGAACAGGAAGAGGAGATGGCAGCCGAAAATAATAATAATGTAAGGAAGATGCTTGGTGACTTTACTGCACCTAATTCCAATTTACATGGAAGAAGCATCTCCATTCGTGCCATTGGAGCAAACAACTTTGAGCTGAAACCTCAATTAGTTTCTCTGATACAGCAGAACTGCAAGTTTCATGGACTTCCATCTGAAGATCCTTTTCAGTTTTTAACTGAATTCTTGCAGATATGTGATACTGTTAAGACTAATGGAGTAGATCCTGAAGTCTACAGGCTCATGCTTTTCCCTTTTGCTGTAAGAGACAGAGCTAGATTATGGTTGGATTCTCAACCCAAAGACAGCCTGAACTCTTGGGATAAGCTGGTCACGGCTTTCTTAGCCAAGTACTTTCCTCCTCAAAAGCTGAGTAAGCTTAGAGCTGATGTTCAAACCTTCAGACAGAAAGAAGGTGAATCCCTCTATGAAGCTTGGGAAAGATACAAATAGTTGACCAAAAAGTGTCCTTCTGACATGCTTTCAGAATGGACCATCCTGGATATATTATATGATGGTTTATCTGAGCTATCAAAGATGTCACTGGACACTTCTGCAGGTGGATCCATTCACCTAAGGAAAACGCCTGCAGAAGCTCAAGAACTCATTGACATGGTTGCAAATAACCAGTTCATGTACACTTCTGAAAGGAATCCTGTGAGTAATGGGACGCCTATGAAGAAGGGAGTTCTTGAAGTTGATACTCTAAATGCCATATTGGCTCAGAATAAAATATTGACTCAGCAAGTCAATATGATCTCTCAGAGTCTGCATGGAATGCAAGCTGCATCCAACAGTACTCAAGAGGCTTCTTATGTAGAAGAAGCTTATGATCCTGAGAACCCTGCAATAGCAGAGGTAAATTACTTAGGTGAACCTTATGGAAACACCTATAACTCATCGTGGAGAAATCACCCCAATTTCTCATGGAAGAATCAAAAGCCTCAACAGGGCTTTAATAATGGTGGAAGAAACAGGTTTAACAATAATAAACCTTTTCCATCATCCACTCAGCAACAGACAGAGAACTCTGAACAAAATGCTTCTAATTTAGCAAATCTAGTCTCTGATCTATCTAAGGCCACTGTGAGTTTCATGAATGAAACCAGGTCTTCCATTAGAAATTTGGAAGTACAAGTGGGCCAGCTGAGTAAAAGGATCACTGAAATCCCTCCCAGTACTCTCCCAAGCAATACAGAAGAGAATCCAAAAGGAGAGTGCAAGGCCATTGACATAAGCACCATGGCCGAACCTCTGAGGAGAGGAGAGGACGTGAATCCCAAGGAGGAAGACCTCCTGGGATGTCCAGTGATCAATAAGGCTTAATTATATTGATGTAGTGACAATGCTTCTTGTTTTCTGAATGTATGCTTGAACAGTGCATATGTCTTTTGAAGTTGTTGTTTGAGAATGTTAAATATGTTGGCTCTTGAAAGAATGATGACTAGGAGACATGTTATTTGATAATCTGAAAAATCATAAAAATAATTCTTGAAGCAAGAAAAAGCAGCAAAGAACAAAGTTTGCAGAGAAAAAAAAAGAAAAAAAAATAGGCAAAAAAAAATAGAAAAAAAAATAGAAAGAAAAAGCAAGCAGAAAAAGCCAAAAGCTCTTAAAACCAAGAGGCAAGAGCAAAAAGCCAATAACCCTTAAAACCAAAAGGCAAGGGCAATAAAAAGGATCCCAAGGCTTTGAGTATCAGTGGTTAGGAGGGCCTAAAGGAATCAAATCCTGGCCTAAGCGGCAAAACCAAGCTGTCCCTAACCATGTGCTTGTGGCGTGTAGGTGTCAAGTGAAAACTTGAGACTGAGCGGTTAAAGTCAAGGTCCAAAGCAAAAAAAAAGAGTGTGCTTAAGAACCCTGGACACCTCTAATTGGGGACTTTAGCAAAGCTGAGTCACAATCTGAAAAGGTTCACCCAATTATGTGTCTGTGGCATTTATGTATCCAGTGGTAATACTGGAAAATAAAGTGCTTAGGGCCACGGCCAAGACTCATAAAGAAGCTGTGTTCAAGAATCATCATACTGTACTAGGAGAATCAATAACACTATCTGAAATCTGAGTTCCTATAGATTCCAATCATTCTGAACCTCAATGGATAGAGTGAGATGCCAAAACTATTCAAGAGGCAAAAAGCTATAAGTCCCGCTCATCTGATTGGAGCTATGTTTCATTGATAGTTTGGAATCTATAGTATATTCTCTTCTTTTTATCCTATTTGATTTTCAGTTGCTTGGGGACAAGCAACAATTTAAGTTTGGTATTGTGATGAGCGGATAATTTATACGCTTTTTGGCATTGTTTTTAGTATATTTTTAGTAGGATCTAGTTACTTTTAGGGATATTTTCATTAGTTTTTATGTTAAATTCACATTTCTGGACTTTACTATGAGTTTGTGTGTTTTTCTATGATTTCAGGTATTTTCTGGCTGAAATTGAGAGACTTGAGCAGAAATCAGATTCAGAGGTTGAAGAAGGACTGCTGATGCTGTTGGATTCTGACCTCCCTGCACTCAAAGTGGATTTTCTGGAGCTACAGAACTCGAAATGGCGCGCTTCCAATTGCGTTGGAAAGTAGACATCCAGGGCTTTCCATAAATACATAATAGTCCATACTTTGGCCAAGAATAGACGACGTAAACTGGCGTTCAACGCCAGTTTTCTGCCCAAATCTGGCGTCCAGCGCCAGAAAAGGAGCCAAAACCAGAGTTGAACGCCCAAACTGGCACAAAAACTGGCGTTCAACTCCAAGAAGGACCTCTACACGTGCAACACTCAAGCTCAGCCCAAGCACACACCAAACGAGCCCCGGAAGTGGATTTATGCATCAATTACTTACTCATGTAAACCCTAGTAGCTAGTTTATTATAAATAGGACATTTTACTATTGTATTTGACATCTTTGGATTATCTTATGATCTATTGATCACGCTTTGGGGGCTGGCCATCTCGGCCATGCCTGGACTTTCACTTATGTATTTTCAAACGGTAGAGTTTCTACACTCCATAGATTAAGGTGTGGAGCTCTGCTGTTCCTCAAAGATTAATGCAAAGTATTACTGTTTTCTATTCAATTCAACTTATTCCGCTTCTAAGATATTCATTCGCACTTCAACCTGAATGTGATGAACGTGATAATCATCATCATTCCCTATGAACGCGTGCCTGACAACCACCTCCGTTCTACCTCCGACTGAATGAGTATCTCTTAGATATCTTAATCAGAATCTTCGTGGTGTAAGCTAGAATGATGGTGGCATTCAAGAGAATCTGGAAAGTCTAAACCTTGTCTATGGTATTCCGAGTAGGATTCAATGAATGAATGACTGTGACGAGCTCCTAACTCGCGATTGCAGGGCGTTAGTGACAGACGGAAAAGGATAGTAAATCCTATTCCAGCATGATCGAGAATCGACAGATGAATAGCCGTGCCGTGACAGGGTGCGTTGACCATTTTCACTGAGAGGATAAGATGAAGCCATTGACAAGGGTGATGCCTCCAGACGATTAGCCGTGCCGTGACAAATGAATTTTACATAATCAAAGTGTAATCACAATTTCTGCGCACCAGGTTCCAGTGGAAGTCAAAGTAGAACAAAGTCACCAAGTAAGAAGCAGGTCAAATGCTACAATTGTGGTAAGAGAGGGCACATAAAAAAATTGTTGGAATAAAAAGAGTATAGAGAAGGTTTTAGATGGATCAAGTTCTCAAGGATATGTTGCGAGTACCTCTGATGATGGAGAAATCCTGTATGGCGAAGCAACAATTGGTTCTAAAGGCAGCAAATAACTTACTGATGTTTGGATTGTTGATTCAGGAGCAACTTGACACATGACTCCTCATCGTGATTGATTTTGTACATATGAACCTGTCTTGAAAGGATTGGTGTTTATGGAAAACGATCATGCCTTAGAAATTATTGGAATGGGTACTGTCAAAATAAAAATGTTAGACAGTTCTATTTGTTCACTTCAAGGGGTAAGACACGTGAAAGGCTTGAAGAAGAATTTGTTGTCGATTGGGAAATTAGATGAATTTGGTTGCGAGACCTATATTGAAGGTGGGATCTTAAAAGTTGTTATAGGAGCTCTTGTGGTAATAAAAGAAGAAAAGATTGCAGCAAATCTATACATGCTTGTGGGAGATACTTTGCAGCATGCAGAGGCATCAGTTGCTTCAGCAAGCCAAGAAGAAATGACGATGACATGGCATCATAAACTGGGCCACATGTTAGAACGAGACTTGAGGATTCTTGTGAAACGTAATCTCATTCTCGGGATTAAATCGGTAAACTTACCATTTTGTAAGCACTATGTTACAAGCAAGCAACATAGATTGACGTTTGGTAGATCAACTACTTGGAGTAAGCACATATTGGAATTGATTCATTCTGATGTATGGTAGTCGCAAGAGATGTCCCTAGGAGGCGCAAAATATATTGTATCATTTATTGAGAATTACTCTAGGAAGCTATGGGTGTACCCACTCAAGAAGAAGTTAGACGTGTTTGCGATGTTCAAAGCAAAGTTAGAACTTGAATCTGGAAAGAAGATCAAGTGTTTAAGGACAGATAATGGAGGAGAATATGTCGGTGGTGATTTTCAAACATTTTGCAAGCAAGCAGGTATTCAACGGCCATTCACAGTTGCATATACGCGTCAGCAAAATAGTGTAACAGAGCGAATGAATAGGACTCTCCTAGAAAGAACACGAGCTATGTTGCAATTTGTAGGTTTAGCCAAGTCTTTTTGGGCAGAAGCTATTAAAATTGTCTGTTACGTGATAAATCGGTCATCATCAACTGCAATTGGGTTGAAGACACCAATGAAAATGTGGCAAGGTAAGCCACCTAATTATTCTTCTTTACATATATTTAGTTGTTCTGTGCACATGATGTATAATTCCCAAGAAAGAACAAAACTAGACCCAAAGTCTAGGAAATGTATATTCTTGGGTTATGCTGATAGAGTTAAGGGGTATCGCCTGTGGGATCCCACTACCCGCAAGGTAGTTGTCAGCAGAGATGTAATATTTGTAGAAGATGAATTGCGAAAGGAACAAAAAAATGACAGCACTATTAAAGAGATAGCCACTATACAAATAGATTTGAAATGCAGAGAAGGTGATTTTTCTGAAGCAGAACCAGAGAACAAAGAACAAGAAGCAGAGGTTAATGACATAGAAGTTCGTTAATCCACTCAACAAAGAAGAACACCATCATGGCACTCAAATTATGTTTTGACAAGTCATGATGCATATTATCTTTTAACAGAAGACGGAGAACCAACAACTTTTATGGAGGTTATGCACAACTATGTGGATGACAGCAATGCAAGAAGAAATTGAGGCATTACATAGGAACAATATCTGAAAATTTGTTGAACTTTCAGCAGGTCGGAAAGCCATTGGTAACAAATGAGTTTATAAGATCAAACGAGATAGTAATGATCAGGTAGGACAATATCGTGCAAGATTGGTTGTTAAAGGATATGCTCAGAAAGAAGGTGCTGACTTCAATGAAATATTTTCTCCAGTGGTGAGACTAACTACTATAAGAATAGTTTTGGCTATGTGTGCTACATTTGATTTACATCTAGAGCAATTAGATGTAAAGACTACTTTTTTTCATGGAGAACTTGAAGAAGAGATATATATGCTTCAACCATAAGGTTTTGAAGAAAAATGAAATGAAAACTTAGTTTGCAGGTTAACTAAATCTCTGTACAATCTAAAACAGGCACCAAGGTATTGGTACAAGAGATTTGATTCTTTCATTATTAGCCTTGGATACAACAGACTTAGTTCAGATCGTTGTACCTACTACAAGAGGTCTGGTGATAATGATTTCATCATTTTGTTGTTGTATGTGGATGACATGTTGGTGATAGGCCCAACAAAGATCAAATCCAAGAATTTAAGGCACAGTTGGTTGGGAGTTTGACATGAAAGACTTGGGACCAGCAAACAAGATTTTAGGGATGCAAATTCTCCGAGACAAAAAAGATAGAAAGATTTGGCTATCACAAAATAATTATTTGAAGAAGATCTTACAATGCTTCAACATGCAAGAATGTAAGCCAATTTCAACCCCACTTCCTATGAATTTTAAATTATATATCCTCAAGTATGTGCCCTAGTAGTGAAGTAAAGAGGATGAAAATGTCTCGAGTACCGTATGCATCAGCAGTGGAAAGCCTTATGTATGCCATGATTTGTACAAGGTCAGATATTGCTCAAGCAGTTGTGGTGGTAAGTCAATTTATTGTAGATCCGAGTAAGGAGCATTGGAATGCTATTAAGAGGATCTTGAGATACATCAAAGTGACCTCGAATGTTGCATTATGTTTTGGAGGATCGGAATTCACTGTCAATGGATATGTCGATCCAGACTTTGTAGGTGATCGTGATAAACAAAAATCTACTACAGACTATGTGTTCACACTTGCAGGAGGAGCTGTGAGCTGGCTATCTAAGTTACAGACTATTGTAGCTCTATCTACTACAGAAGCTGAATATATGGCAGCTACACAAACATGCAAGGAAGTAATTTGGATCCAAATGTTAATGGAAGAATTTGGGCACAAATAACAGAAAATTCCTGCGTATTGTGACAGCCAAAATGCCTTGCACATTGCAAGGAATCCTGCCTTTCATTCAAGAACAAAACACATTAGAGTGCAATATCACTTTGTTCGGGAAGTAATAGAAGAAGGGAGTGTTGATATGCAGAAAATTTACATGAAAGATAACCTAGCAGATGTCATGACAAAACCAATGAATACAGAAAAGTCTGAAAGGTGTAGATCCTCATATAGCCTGTCGAATACATGAGCAACATGAATTTTAAAAATGTATCAAAATTAGCTTTTAAGTGGAAGATTGTGAAAATTAGTAAAACTAATTTTAGAAAATAAATAAATGAATAATAACTAAATAAAATGAAAGGTAATAAATAATCCTAATTTATAACCTTAGAATTTTAATGGTTGAAAAAGAGAAGAATTATATACCTCTAATTGACGGATAGTTCATGTTGAAGAGACTCACCTATAAATTGAGTTTTTCTTTAGTTTATTTCAATCAAGTCATTCAACAAGAACAATAGTAACATTGAGTTACATAGAGAGTTTTATTTTATTGAGAGATTTTTTCCTATATATAGGGAGAGGTATATTCTCTTTTTGTCAAGAGAGAATGTTATAGTAATCTCCTTGTGATAAAAAAAAGTTGTAATTCTAAAAAAAAATTATTCAATTATTTCCATATTTTATACAAATATCTAATTTTTTATTTCTATATTTTACTGTATTATTTGTCTAGTACCTAACATTATATACGTATCATTATTCAAGTTTAATAATTATAAGCACTGCACTATGAGAAAACATAACACTTCAAATAAATTTTTTGAATTAAATTTAAACTTGTCACAAATTCATTTTGTAACAAAAGTCAGTCATTGTTATAAAAAAACTAACATTTTGTAACAGAAATGATTTATAAAATTCATAGTTTTATGTAACAAAAATTGATTTGTTTCAAAAATTCAAACTTTGTTCAAACAACATAAATGTATGTTACAAAATTCAATGATTTTTGCAACAAAGAATGTTTTGTTAAAAAAATATTTTTTTTCCTTTAAAATAAATGTTCGTCACAATTCAAAGTTTTTTTGCAACAAAAAACATTTTGTTTAATATTTTAAACGTTTTGTATCAAAATTTTATTTTATTTCAAAACTTTGAAATTTCTTTTATCTACATTTTTATTTAGGTAAAAGATACACTATAAAATAAAGAAAAACTTTGTAGATATTTAATGGTGGTGGTTTTTAATAACTAATACCAAATGTTTCGTTTATTGATGATAATTTTGACAACCCTCTCAAATTCTTATTTTTTGGTTTTAATATTTCTTAAAATCAAAGTTAAATTGATAAAGATAATTTTTAATATTTTTTAAAGATGCAATTATATCTTTAACTTTTCAAATGATAGAGTATAATCGGTATGAAATTTCATATAAATATGGTATGCTTGATCGATGCAAACTTATAACTTAAAGATGGGATGCTTGTGAAATTGACATATAATTCATTTAGTACGTATTATGCTCATAGCATTTTTGTTCTAGTTAACCAGTATTTGTAGACAAGATTCAGACACATCCAAATTTATTATACCCAAAATTTTTTCTCAAGTTCAAATATAAAACAAACAAAAATGCTCTCCAATCAACTGATTTATCCAATTAAATCTATCCAAATTATATAACTATTTTTTTTAATTTTTTTTCTATTATTGTTGTCACTATTACTACCACTATCGCTATCGTCGACACCTCCTTTTCCTCCTTTTTTATTTGCATTTTTTTCTCTTTCTTTTTCTTTTTTCATTCATCATCATGTTAGTAAGAAAATAAGACAATACCAAAATTTTTTAACAATAACATTTAGATATCTTAGTTTTTCGGTGCCACTTTAAACTGTTATTTTTATTTTTAGCAAGAATTCAATCCAATAATTAAGTGTGAATTTACATTCATTCAACTAAATAAGATTGAAATACATATTCATTCAAGTTTAGTATGAAAAATAATACTCCTAAAAAAATGTAAGAACAAAAGAAAAAAAAAGAAAGAAAGAAGAATAAGAAGTAAAAAGAATACAACATTAAAGAAGATATTTTTGTATTTTATAACAAAATTTCGATGTTAAAACTATGAAATTTTGGTACTATTTTTTTTATTTATGACAAGAATTCAATCCAATAAGTATAACTCAAATTTTTTGTGTCGGAGTAAAAATTTTTCTATGTTATTTTCTGATAAATTTTGCATAATTCAAAACTTCTCATCCCCTTCTTCTTTATTATCATTATCATTTTTTTTTAACTTCTCGTAATTCTTTTATTTACCTTCATAAGAAGAATAAAAATAAAAAAAAGAGAAGAAAAAAATCAACAAAGAAGAAGACATATATAATGCTGTAAAAATCACCAAGAAAAGGAGGAAAAAAAGAAAAAATGCAGTGATAGCAAAGAAATTAAAAAAAAAACGACGATGACAAGAAAATATATAAAGAAGAAGAAGGAACACAAAAGAGATGAAGAAAGATGCAAAAATGAAGAAGAAGAACGCGAAGAAGAAGCGCAAGATATGAAAAGGTAACGTATTCACACGTGCTAATAATGAAATTAGTTTTTGTTGGGTTTGAACCAATTTAGTTAGACTTAGTTGCCAAAAAAATTTAGATGTGTAACATCACTCTAAAACAAAATAGAATAATGTAAATTTAATATTCTTGGTTGAGAACTATTCTTTTGAATGATAACCTCATATTTAAAATTCAAGCTTGCAACATCCGAAAATAAAAAACCCTCAAACCCACTATCCTTCAATTCTGCCATAGACCATTTCTCTCAATTCCCTTTTCGTTCACGTTGAATTTTGTTATTTTCAGATGTGCTTGGTAAGAATTTTGTGTGTGTATAAACAGTTGTGGATATAGAATAACTTTTGAATGTGCTTAGAAGATAGAGAGTTTGTGTGGCTATGAATTATTTTCAATAATGTGTTTTGTTACGAAAGATACATAAAAGTGGAAGAAATCAAAATAGCTTGTTAGTTGATTAAGTATCGGCTAATTAACATTTCTATAGTACTTAATAAATATTAGATGTTAATCTAATAATATTTGCAGTGTGCTAACTCACTATGAATTAAGGTCGTTATTGAATTGGATATCTTAACAAATGACCTCATGAGACCCTCTCTTGTTCTCCTAATAATCAATTCAAATGTTGATTAAGACTTAGAATAAACTACCCACCATTAATGTTAGGCAGGACCTTAATTTGGGATTTGGTGGAACTAACGCGTTTCATCTTAATATTATAATATACTTGTTCTCCAAAATAACGCCATTTCTACACACTAATCATCAATTCCTTTGCTAGCTATTGTGGCGGTTTCATATGCTTCTTTTGCATTCCATGAACCATTTAGAACTATGCATATGTCCAATTATTGTGAGATATATATTTGCTTCTATACGCTTCAAAAACACACCCAATAATGAGTGTTTCAACAAAACCATTTACAATTAATTATTTTTATTTGGAGTTTAGCTTAAAGTTAACAAGAAAACCAACACTTTTTTAAAAAATATATTAAAAACAGTTATGGTAGATACCGAAAATCATCCATTAATTAATCAATCATGCATATAAATATATCTTTGGCATTTCATATATAATAACTAATTTAATGAATTTTTTATGTATATGTAATATTTTTTAATTGAAAATATCAATAAATATACCCAAGAAAACTACATTTATAACAACAAATTTATTAACACCCTCTAACTTTATCAACAAAATTAAAAGTAATAATTATAAATTTGTATATTCAACGCACACATTTTTCAATTATGGACCACCTTACTAATACTAGTATTTTATTAATCCAACGCAACTGCCCCAAAGCGTCTTTGCCTTAGTAGCGAATCCATCTCTTGCTTATCCACAAAACAACCATCATGACGATAATGGTTGTATATAATATGGTCATAAATAAACATTTTCGATGTGATTGCATATGCATTATATATATTAGTTAATATGTGATTACGCATGTAGTGACAATGTCATCTTAATAGGCGACTGAAAGTTAAAAGGCTGGACAAAAATGTTGAGGCTGCGTTTAGAATAGAGATATAGAAATTGAAAGACAAATTAAATTAAGTTTTTATATTATATTTAATATAAAATATATTAAATTGAGTTATATTTTAGTATTATATTTAATTTAAGATAAATATAAAGATTAAAGAATAAATTTAAAATTTAAAAAATTAAACAATAATATTTTTAAAAGAATAATATTAAAATTTTAATTTTTTTTAATTTTAATTTCTATATATTCACTTTTTAAAGATATTAAAAGGACTGACATTTTTTCTGACTACTAATTATAATATTCAATTCTAATTCTCTAATCTCAGTTCTACTTCTAAAAACCAGAGTGTAGGAGTATTACCAATAAATGACATCTATATATCACTAATACACTCTGAATTGTGTCACCAATTAAAAAAACAAACATCAATTTATTAGTCGCTCAAATGTTAAAAATTAAATTTAGTTCTCTAAGAATTTTTACAACAATAATATTCTCTATTCAAAAAGATGTATTTCTTTTGATTAGTGGCACATGTGGCAGAGATTCAAACAATATCTTCAAGTGATTATGGATTTGAATCATTCCTCTTTTCGGTAGATAATTTGTAAGTACTTTTATAAACATTTGTTAAACCCGAAGATATGTCCCAACTTTAATAAGTTAGTTGATGGTGAATTCACTTAAATTTTAGCATATATACACACACACACGCAACAAGTACATTTAGGTTTTCATAGGGCAAACTATCAGTATATATTAATGTTTTGAGAATTATGTATGAGTAGAGTCTATGATATTTATGGGTACGATAATTAAACAACTGTAACAACATTTAAAAAAGTACCATTAAAATTAAAGTTATATTTTTTTATATTTTAATAATATTTTATTTTTATTTTTTAAATTAAAAAGTATGGTTAAATAGTAAAATAGTGCTACATTAATTTTAGTAATGTTAAAGTTGTATAGCCATCATAAACATTGACTATAACTATAAATACCATAGTAGTTTTTTGTTTTGTTTTTCATAGTATCTGACTAAATATTAGTCTGTCACAGATCTAAACTTTATTGAAAGGTTTAATATTGGCCATTAGATAAATGCCTATACAATGTGATATTTAAATTTTTGACATTTAATTAAGTGGACGAATGAATTAACTACTAGTCTAACTCGAGTTGGTTCCTAGCAAATATGCATATTTATACTCTTTTTTCTTTATCTTTTAAAGAAAAAATCTCCTCTTTGGGTTCAATACAAGATATAGTTTAATCTTCAAGAGCCCAATACAATATCAGCATTCTTATACATTTGGGCTGAATTTGGCAGCCGTCCTGTGGTTGTAAAATACTAATCTCTTGAATTGACTGCTCCTTATAAAAAAGGTGTTCTTATATTTTAGCAAACACAATGCTCTGTTCAAAAGAAAAGAAGAGAAAAAAGAGAGGAAAAAAAGGGGGAGAGACAAGATAATCTTATAATTTGGAGAATTGCTATTTAGACAACTACAAAGTTGTTCAATAGTCCTTTTGCAAAATTATGCGGACAATTTTTATCTTTTAAATTAGCTTTTAGAATTAAGTTAAACCTATTCAACTTTATTTTTTTTAGAATTGTTTTCAAACTTTTATCAATAACTAGTATATTAATAGATCCTAACATATCATTGGTTCACTCTTTTATTATTAAATATATATCATAATTAACAAATTTATGATTAGTCAATATGATAAATATCTTACACTATAATAAAGAGGCCTTGGAATAAAATCCTAGATATTGTAATTTTTTTAATAAAAATATATAACAAAAGTATTTAAGAACAAAATTTTGTATACTGAATATTTTCATATCCTCATTATATATAATAGATGAACTTAGGTTCATACCATAGTCTACTTATTATATGCATAAATAAGTTGTTTGCACTAGTTTCATTCTCAAGAATTTGGGACATTTAAGGGTATTTAAAGTGATCATTCTTTAATTTTTTAAAATATCAATGATTTTTCTATTGAAACTAAACTAAAAGGCAACATATTCTTTCATCTTTCTAAAACATTTCCCAATTCAATTACTTAAAAAAAAAATAAATTAAAGACTAATTTGTGAATTTTATTTTATGATGAGCCCATCTGTCCGGTTAAAAAAACAAAAAAAAAAACTTGTATACTTAAATTCGTAATAAAGCGACAGATTATANGCCCCGCCCTGCCAAAATCCGCCAATTTGACAGTACATGTTTGACAAATTTTTTTAATTTAACAGACTCCAATCCTAATCCAACCCGCCCTTTTTAACAGATTTAACGAGTCAGCCCAACAGATTTAACCCGTTTTGTCACCCCTAATTTTTCTGTATGTATCTCATTGAAAGTGTCGAAGTTTGAATAACTATTAGTAATGAGTAAACTTCCCTATAGGAAAAATTTCACATATGCCATCTATTTTATTAGAAGTCTGAAATTTCAAATGCAATTGCCGTTCAGATTTAATAAAAAAAAAATTGTTTTGATGTGATAATAAATTCATAGATACTGATATAATAAAAATATAGATAAATAATAAAATAATACATTTTATGTCAATATTTATTTTTTTTAATATATATCATATGAATAT
>NC_029793.2:29823542-29863558 GCF_000816755.2 Arachis ipaensis | reverse complement strand
AATTTTTTTAAATATTTTAAAATTATTATAAAAAATAATTTAAACAAAGTTAGACAATAAATAAAAAACACCATAGAATTGATCTGATTAAAAAAGAGGTGTTGAATGGATGTGAAGTGTAAAATAGTAAATCCATTTTCCAAAAAAGAAAAAAAAGTTTTCGCAGAATGTATAGCTAATGTTACGCGTGTTGTCACACCACAACCAAAGGGGGTGAGCTGAGTAGTGAGGGAAGCCGCAGTAGTAAATGGGCTTAAGGTTAATGAGTAAAATGAGTTTAAAAGTAGGAATTGTCTATTGTGGAAAGGGAGAGTCTTTGGTGTGGATTGTATATAGTATCCACATGTGTAGATCTTATGTAAAAGAGATGACAATGAAACACGTGTGTGAGGGTTTAGGTGTGACAGTATGCTGTTGCATCATCTCTGTTGACAGCCACAAAGAGGCTGCAGAAGTTGTCATTGATTTATCTGTGATTAGGGTGATAATGAAAAAGTATTTCATTTTGTTATCATGCTTAGTCTTTTTTTATTGTTGGGCTTATAGAGCGGACATATTTTTAATAGAGATTAACAGGTTTGGGTAGATTGTTTTTTTTGTTTTTCATATAGGTTTTATAGTGGTTTACCAAAAAAATCTATACCCAACTCAGATTATTGATGAGCGGATAATTTATACCCTTTTTAGCATTGTTTTTATATAGTTTTTAGTATGTTTTTATTATTTTTTGTTATATTTTTATTAGTTTTTATTCAAAAATCACATTTCTGGACTTTACTATGAGTTTGTGTGTTTTTCTGTGATTTCGGATATTTTCTGGTTGAAATTGAGGGACTTGAGCAAAAATCTGATTCAGAGGCTGAAAAAGGACTGCAGATGCTGTTGAATTTTGACCTCTCTGCACTCGAAGTGGATTTTTTGTAGCTACAGAAACCCAATTGGTGCGCTCTTAATTGCGTTCGAAAGTAGATATCCTGGGCTTTCCAGCAATATATAATAGTCCATACTTTACCCGAGATTTGATGGCCCAAACTGGCGTCCAAAGTCAGCCTAAAACATCTTGGCGTAAAACGCCCAAACTGGCACCAGAATTGGAGTTAAACGCCCAAACTGGCACCCAAGCTGGCGTTTAACTCCAGGAATAGACTATGCACGTGAAAGCTTCAATGCTCAGCCCAAGCACACACCAAGTGGGCCCCGAAAGTGGATTTTTGCACTATCTGCACTTAGTTACTCATTTTTTGTAACCCTAGGCTATTAGTTTAGTATAAAAACTACTTTTAGAGATTTATTTTATATCTTTGGATCATTTTTGATCTTTTGGATAATTTTGGAACTTGTATGTTCACGTTTGGAGGCTGGCCTCACGGCCATGTCTAGACCTTTTTCACTTATGTATTTTCTACGGTGGAGTTTCTACACCCATAGATTAAGGTGTGGAGCTCTGCTGTTCTTCATGAATTAATGCAATTACTACTGTTTTCCTTTCAATTCACGCCTACTCCTTCTCCAAGATATACTCTCGTACTTAATTCAGTTAAGTCAGAATGAAGGGGTGACCCGTGACAATCACCCAATCTTCGTTACTCGCTTAGCCAAGATCGCGTGCCTGACAACCACAAAGCGGTCTACATGATGTTCAACGTAGTCATTGGACAACAGTCGGAGTATATTCTCTTGGGTTCACAATCAACGATCCACATTGTCTCTCCTGACAACAGAGCATCTGAATCTGAGATTAGAACCTTCGTGGTATAGGCTAGAACCATTGGCAGCATTCTTGAGATCCGAAAAGTTTAAACCTTGTCTGTGGTATTCCGAGTAGGATCTGGGAAGGGATGACTGTGACGAGCTTCAAACTTGCGAATGTTGGGCGTAGTGACAGTGTGCAAAAGGACAATGGTCCTATTCCGACGCTAGCGGGAACCGACAGATGATTAGCCGTGCGGTGACAGCACATATGGATTTGTTTTCATCTGAGAGGATCATACAGCTTGCCATGGAAGGAGGTAACGCATGGTTGGAAGAAGGCAGTAGGAAAGCAGAGGTTCTGAAGTAACAAAGCATCTCCATACGCTTATCTGAAATTCCCACCAGTGAATTACATAAGTAACTTTATCTTTATTATATTTTATTTATATTTTAATTATCAAAACCTCATAACCATTTGAATATGCCTGACTGAGATTTATAAGGATGACCATAGCTTGCTTCAAGTCGACAATCTCCGTGGGATCGACCCTTACTCACGTAAGGTATTACTTGGACGACCTAGTGCACTTGCTGGTCAGTTACGCGAAGTTGTGAAGAAGTGTTGAGACCACGTCACGCGCACCAAGTTTTTAGCGCCGTTGCGGGGAACAAACAATTCGCGTACCAAGTTTTTGGCGTCGTTGCCGGGGATTGTTCGAGTTTGGACAACTGACAGTTCATCTTGTTGCTCAGATTAGGTAATTTTATTTTATGTTTAAGCATTTTATTTTTAATTTTATTTTTGAAAAAAAATAAAAAAATATATTTGTTCTTCAGAATTTTTAAGAATGAATTCTAGAGTTTCAGATGATATGTGAAGCCTGGCTGGCTGCTAAGCCATGTCTAAATTTTTTGGACTGAGGCTTTCACTTATCATTGCAGTAGCTTTTTGATTCCCATCAATTTGGCTGTTGTATGTAATGCTCTGCTGAAGCTTGGCTGACCATTTGGCCATGTCTAATCTTTTGGACCGAAGCTTTCATATAAAGCTTGGCTGGCTATTTAACCATGTCTAAATTTTTGGACCGAAACTTTAGACTAACATTGCATGATTCTTGGAATTCCTATTAAAAAATTTGAATTTATTTATTTTCTCCTTTTCTAAATAATTTTCGAAAAATTCAAAAAAATTAATAAAACCATAAAAACAAAAAATTTTGTGTTTCTTGTTTGAGTCTAGTGTCAAATTTTAAGTTTGGTGTCAATTGCATGTTCTAACTTTTCTTAAAATTTTCGAAGAACACATGCATTTTCTTTATTAATCTTCAAGTTGTTCTTGATGATTGTCTTTGTTTGATCTTTACATTTTCTTGTTTTCTGTCTTTTCTTGTTTTTCATATGCATTCTTGAATTCTTAGTATCTATAGATTAAAAATTTTTAAGTTTGGTGTCTTGCATGTTTTTCTTTTCTTAAATTTTTTTTCAAAAACATGTTCTTGGTGTTCATCATGATCTTCAAAGTGTTCTTGGTGTTAATCTTGACATTCAAAGTGTTCTTGCATGCATTTTTGTTTTGATATTAAATTTTTATGTTTTGTGTCATTTTTATGTTTTTCTCTCTCCTCATTAAAAATTGAAAAATAAAAAAATATCTTTCTCTTATTTTGCTCATAATTTTTGAAATTTTAGATTGATTTAGTCAAAAAGTTTTAAAATTTAGTTGTTTCTTGTTAGTCAAGTCAAAATTTCAATTTAAAATTTCTATCTTTTTCAAATCTTTTTTAAAAATCAAATCTTTTTCTTTTTTTTTTTCAATATTTTTGAAAGTTTTAAAATTGATTTTCAAAATCTTTCTCTTATTTTTATTTCATATTTTCGAAATTAATGCTAACATTTAATGTTTAGATTCAAAAAATTTTCAAGTTGTTACTTGCCTATTAAGAAAGGATCAATCTTTAAATTCTAAAACCATATCTCTTAGTTTTTTATTAGTCAAGTAATCAACTTTAATTTCAAAAATTAAATCTTTTTAATTTCCTTTTCAAATCTTTTTCAAAATAAATTTCAATCATATCTTTTTCAAAACTTAATTTCAAAATCTTTTTCTAACTTCTTATCTTTTCAAAATTGATTTTCAAATCTTTTTCAATTAACTACTTGACTTTTTATTTGATTTTAAAATTTTTCTATTTCAATCATATCTTTTTCAAAACTACCTAACTACTTTTCTCTCTCTTATTTTCGAAAACTCCTCACCACTTTTTTCAAAATTCTTTTTAATTAACTAATTGTTTTAAATTTTAATTTAATTTCATTCCTTTTAATAATTTCGAATTTTAACTAATAATTAAAATAAAAACAAAAAAAAATTTTCTTTTCCTTTTAATTATTTTTGAAAACTCTCTCTCTCTCTCTCTCTCTCTCTCTCTCATCTCTTTCTATTTATTTATTTATTTACTAACACTTCTCTTCTTCTTATAATTCGAACCATCTCTCCCTCTCTATGTTCGAATTTTTCATCTTCTCTCTTCTTCATTCTACTATTCTATTCTTCTACTCACATAAAGGAATCTCTATACTGTGACGTAGAGGATTCCTATTCTTTTCTGTTCTCTTCTTTTTCATATGAGTAGGAACAAGGATAAGAACATTCTTGTTGAAGCTGATCCGAAATCTGAAAGGACTCTAAAGAGGAAGCTAAGAGAAGCTAAAGCACAACTCTCTGGAGAGGACCTGACAGAATTTTTTGAAAAAGAAGAAGAGATGGCCGAACCCAATAACAATGGTGGAGATGCAAGGAAGATGCTTGGTGACTTTATTGCACCCTCTTCTGACTTCTGTGGAAGGAGCATCTCAATTCCTGCAATTGGAGCAAACAACTTTGAGCTTAAGCCTCAATTAGTTTCTCTGATGCAATATAATTGCAAGTTTTATGGACTTCCATTGGAAGATCCTCATCAGTTCTTAGCTGAATTCTTGCAAATCTGTGACACTGTTAAGACCAATGGGGTTAATCCTGAGGTCTACAGACTTATGCTTTACCCCTTTACTGTAAGAGACAGAGCTAGGACATGATTGAACTCACAACCTAAAGACAGCCTGAACTCTTGGGAAAAGTTTGTCAATACTTTCTTGGCCAAATTCTTTCCACCTCAAAAGTTGAGCAAGCTTAGAGTGAAAGTCCAAACCTTTAGACAGAAGGAAGGTGAATTCCTGTATGAAGCTTGGAAAAGATACAAGCAATTGATCAGAAGGTGTCCTGGTGACATGTTTTCAGAATGGAGCATCATATGTATATTCTATGATGGTCTGTCTGAATTGTCCAAGATGTCATTGGACCACTCTGCTGGAGGATCTCTTCATCTGAAGAAGACGCCTGTAGAAGCCAAGGAACTCATTGAAATGGTTGCAAATAACCAGTTCATGTACACTTCTGAAAGAAATCCTGTGAATAATGGGACAACTCAGAAGAAAGGAGTTCTTGAGATTGACACCCTGAACAAAATATTGACTCAGAACAAAATATTGACTCAGCAAGTCAATATGATTTTTCAGAGTCTGTCTGGAATGCAAGCTGCAATAGGCAGTACTAAGGAAGCTTCCTCTGAAGAAGAAGCCTATGACCCTAAGAATCCTACAATGGCAGAGGTGAATTACATGGGAGATTCCTATGGAAACACCTACAATCCTTCATAGAGGAATCATCCTAATCTCTCATGGAAGGATCAACAGAAGCCTAATTAAGGCTTCAATAATAATAATGGTGGAAGAAACAGGTTTGGCAATAGCAAACCTTTTCCATCATATTCTCAGCAACAGACAGAGAATTCTAAGCAGAGCCACTCTGACTTAGCAACTGTAGTCTCTGATCTATCTAAGATCACTCTCAGTTTTATGACTGAAACAAGGTCCTCCAGTAGAAATTTGGAGGCACAAGTGGGTCAGCTGAGTAAGAAAGTTACTGAACTCCCTCCCAGTACTCTCCCAAGCAATACATAAGAGAATCCAAAGAGAGAGTGCAAGGCCATCAATATACCCAACATGGCCAAATACACAGAGGGGGGAGAGGCAGTGATTTCTAGTGAGGAAGACCTCAATAGATGTTCACTAGCCACTAAGGAGTTTCCTAATGAGGAACCAAAGGAATCTGAGGCTCATATAGAGACCATAGAGATTTTACTGAACTTACTGTTGTCATTCATGAGCTCTGATGAGTATTCTTCATCAGAAGAGGATGAAGATATTATTGAAGAGCAAGTTGTTCAGTATCTAGGAGCAATCATGAAGCTGAATGCCAAGCTATTTGGTAATGAGACTTGGGAGGATGAACCCCCACTGCTCATCAATGAACTAAATGATCTGGTTTAACTGAAATTACCTCAGAAGAAACAAGATCCTGGAAAATTTTTAATACCTTGTACCATAGGCACCATAACCTTTGAGAAGGCTCTGTGTGACCTGGGGTCAGGGATAAACCTCATGCCCCTCTCTGTAATAGAGAAACTAGGGATCTTTGAGGTTCAAGCTGCAAGAATCTCACTAGAGATGGCAGACAATTCAAGGAAACAGGCTTATGGACTTGTAGAGGATGTCTTGGTGAAGGTTGAAAGCCTATACATCCCTGCTGATTTCATAATCCTAGACACTGGGAAGGATGAGGATGAATTCATCATCTTAGGAAGACCCTTCCTGGCCACAGCAAAAGCTGTGATTGATGTGGACAGAGGAGAGCTAGTCCTTCAATTGAATGAGGACTACCTTGTGTTTAAAGCTCAATGATCTTCTTCTGTAACTATGGAGAGGAAGCATGAAAAGCTTCTCTCAATACAGTGTCAAACAGAGCTCCCACACTCAACTTCTAAGTTTGGTATTGGGAGGCAATCATTAAGCTCTGAGTCTCTGTGAAGCTCTCTAAGAGCTTCACTGTCAAGCTATTGACATTAAAGAAGCGCTTGTTGGGAGGCAACCCAATGTTATTTAATTATATTTATTTGTTTTCCTTTGTTATTTTATATTTTCTTTAGGTTGATGATCATGTGAAGTTACAAAAACAACAAAAAAATAAAAAAAAAACAGAGTGAAAAACAGCATTAAAAATAGCACACCCTAGAGGACAGACTTACTGGCGTTCAAACGCCAGTAAGGATAGTAGAATGGGCGTTTAACACCCAGCTTGGCAGCATTCTGGGCATTAAATGCCAGAATGGGCAGCACTCTGGGCGTTTAACGCTAGAAAGGGCTGTCTAGCATCTGGCTGGCGTTAAACGGCAGAAATGGGCATCTGGCTGGCGTTTAATGCCAGAAATGGGTAGCAGGCTGGCGTTTAACGCCAAGAAAGGTAGCAGAGCTGGCGTTAAATTCCAGGATTGACACAGAATTGGCGTTTGAATGCCAGATTGGTGCAGGGACTCAAATTCCTTGACACCTCAGGATCTGTGGACCCCACAGGATCCCCACCTACCCCACTTCTTCTTCTCTCCTCTTTACACCTTTCCATAACACTCTTCTCCAAATACCCTTGACCAATCCCATCATTAACTCTTCCCCAAATACCCTTCAACTATCAAATCCTACCCTCTTCCCCACATTCTCTTCACCACTCACATCCATCCATCATTAAACCCCACCTACCTCACCATTCAAATTCAAACCATTTCCCTCCCAAACCCAACCCCTCATACATGGCTACCCTCTCTCCCTTACCCTATAAATACCCCTCCTTACCACCTTCATTTCCACACATTATAAACACTCAACCCACCTTGGCCAAACCTACACCCCTTCCATCTCCTCCATTTCTTCTTCTTCTACTCTTTTCTTTCTTCTTTTGCTCGAGGACGAGCAACCATTCTAAGTTTGGTGTGGAAAAAGCTAAAGCTTTTTGTTTTCCATAACCACTAATGGCACCTAAGGCCGGAGAAACCTCTAGAAAGAGGAAAGAAAAGGCAATTGCTTCCACCTCCGAGTCATGGGAGATGGAAAGATTCATCTCAAAGGTCCATCAAGACCACTTCTATGAAGTTGTGGCCAAGAAAAAGGTGATCTCCGAGGTCGCCTTTAAGCTCAAAAAGAGTGAATATCCGGAGATCCGACATGAGATTCAAAGAAGAGGTTGGGAAATTCTCACCAACCCCATTCAACAAGTCAGGATCTTAATGGTTCAAGAGTTCTATGCCAATGCATGGATCACTAAGAACCATGACCAAAGTGTGAACCCGAACCCAAAGAATTGGCTCACAATGGTTCGGGGGAAATACTTTGATTTTAGTCCAGAAAATGTGAGGTTAGCATTCAACTTGCCAATGATGCAAGGAGATCCTCACCCTTTCACTAGAAGGGTCAACTTTGATCAAAGGTTGGACCAAGTCCTTAGGGACATTTGTGTGGAAGGTGCTCAATAGAAGAGAGATTCAAGAGACAAGCCGGTTCAACTAAGAAGGCTTGACCTCAAACTCATGGCTAGGGGATGGTTGGAGTTTATCCAACGCTCTATAATTCCTACTAGCAACCGGTCTGAAGTCACAATAGACTGGGCTATCATGATCCATAGTATCATGAATAGAGAGGAAGTAGAAGTTCATGAGATCATATCTTTAGAACTCTACAAGGTGGCAGACAAGCCCTTCACTTTGGCAATGTTAGCCTTCCCTCATCTCATTTGTCACCTATGCAATTCAGCTGGAGTTGTCATAGAGGAATACATCCTCATTGAAGAGGACAAGCCCATCACTAAGAGAAAGATGGAGCAAATAAGAGAGCCCACTCATGGACCTCAATAAGAGCATGAGGAAGTTCCTCATCATGAAATCTCTAAGATGCCTCAAGGGATGCATTTTCCTCCACAAAACTATTGGGAGCAAATCAACACCTCCCTAGGAGAATTAAGCTCCAACATGAGACAACTAAGGATGGAGCACCAAGAGCATTCCATGCTCCTCCATGAAATTAGAGAAGACCAAAGAGCCATGAGGGAGAAACAACAAAGGCAAGGAAGAGACATAGAGGAGCTCAAGCACTCCATAAGATCTTCAAGAGGAAGAACTAGCTGCCATCACTAAGGTGGACCCGTTCTTTAATTTCCTTGTTCTTATTTTTTCTATTTTTTGAATTATATGCTTTATATTTTGTCTATGTTTGTGTCTTTATTACATGATCATTAGTGTCTAGTATCTATATCTTAAAGCTATGAATGTCCTATGAATCTATCACCTTTCTTAAATGATAAAAAATGTTTTAATTGTAAAAGAACAAGAAATGCATGATTTTGAATTCTATCTTGAAGTTAGCTTAATTATTTTGATGTGGTGGCAATACTCTTCTGTTTTCTGAATGAATGCTTGAACATTGCATATTTTTGAATTTGTTGTTTATGAATGTTAAAATTGTTGGCTCTTGAAAGAATAATGAAAAAGGAAAAATGTTATTGATAATCTGAAAAATCATAAAATTGATTCTTCAAGCAAGAAAAAGCAGTGAATAGAAAAAGCCTGCGAAAAAAATGGCGAAAAAAAGAAAGAAAAAGAAAAAGAAAAGCAAGCAGAAAAAGCCAATAACCCTTTAAACCAAAAGGCAAGGGTAGAAAAAAGATCCAAGGCTTTGAGCATTAATGGATAGGAGGGCCCACAGGAATAAAATCCTAGCCTAAGCGGCTAAATCAAGCTGTCCCTAACCATGTGCTTGTGGCGTGAAGGTGTCAAGTGAAAAGCTTGAGACTGAGCGGTTAAAGTCGTGGTCCAAAGTAAAAAGAGTGTGCTTAAGAGCTCTGGACACCTCTAACTAGGGACTCTAGCAAAGCTGAGTCACAATCTGAAAAGGTTCACCCAGTTATGTGTCTCTGGCATTTATGTATCCGGTGGTAATACTGGAAAACAAAATGCTTAGGGTCACGACCAAGACTCATAAAGTAGCTGTGTTCAAGAATCAACATACTGAACTAAGAGAATCAATAACACTATCTAAATTCTGAGTTCCTATAGATATGCCAATAATTCTGAACTTTAAAGGATAAAGTGAGATGCCAAAACTGTTCAGAAGCAAAAAGGCTACAAGTCCCGCTCATCTAATTGAAGCTAATCTTCATTGATAAGTTTGGAATTCATTGTATATTCTCTTCTTTTTCCTATTTTGTTTTCAGTTGCTTGGGGACAAGCAACAATTTAAGTTTGGTGTTGTGATGAGCGGATAATTTATACCCTTTTTGGTATTGTTTTTACATAGTTTTTAGTATATTTTTATTACTTTTTATTATATTTTTATTAGTTTTTATTCAAAAATAGTATTTATGGACTTTACTATGAGTTTGTGTGTTTTTCTGTGATTTCAGGTATTTTCTGGCTGAAATTGAGGGACCTGAGCAAAAATCTTATTCAGAGGCTGAAAAAGGACTGCAGATGCTGTTGGATTCTGACCCTCCTGCACTCGAAGTGAATTTTTTGGAGCTACAGAAGCCCAATTGGCACGCTCTCAATTGCGTTGGAAAGTAGACATCCTGGGCTTTCCATCAATATATAATAGTCCATACTTTACCCGAGATTTGATGGCCCAAACTGACGTTCAAAGTCAGACTAAAACATCTTGGCGTAAAACGCCCAAACTGGCACCAGAATTGGAGTTAAACGCCCAAAATGGCACCCAAGCTGGCGTTCAACTTCAGGAACAGCCTATGCACGCGAAAGCTTCAATGCTCAGCCTAAGCACACACCAAGTGGGCCCCGAAAGTAGATTTCTGCACTATCTGCACTTAGTTACTCGTTTTCTGTAACCCTAGGCTACTAGTTTAGTATAAAAACTACTTTTAGAGATTTATTTTATATCTTTGGATCATTTTTGATCTTTTGGATCATTTTGGAACTTGTATGTTCACATTTGGAGGCTGGCCTCACGGCCATGCCTAGACCTTTTTCACTTATGTATTTTCTACGGTAGAGTTTCTACACCCCATAGATTAAGGTGTGGAGCTCTGCTGTTCTTCATGAATTAATGCAATTACTACTATTTTCCTTTCAATTCACGCCTACTTCTTCTCCAAGATATAATCTCGTACTTAATTCAGTTAAGTCAGAATGAAGGGGTGACTCGTGACAATCACCCAATCTTCGTTACTCGCTTAGCCAAGATCGCATGCCTGACAACCACAAAGCGGTCTACATGATGTTCAACGTAGTCATTGGATGACAGCCGGAGTATATTCTCTTGGGTTCACAATCAACGATCCACATTGTCTCTCCTGACAACAGAGCATCTGAATCTGAGATTAGAACCTTCGTGGTACAGGCTAGAACCATTGGCAGCATTTCTGAGATCTGGAAAGTCTAAACCTTGTCTGTGGTATTCCGAGTAGGATCTGGGAAGGGATGACTGTGACGAGCTTCAAACTTACGAATGTTGGGCGCAGTGACAGTGTGTAAAAGGACAATGGTCCTATTTCGACGCTAGCGGGAACCGACAGATGATTAGCCGTGCGGTGACAGCGCATATGGATTTGTTTTCATCCGAGAGGATCATACAGCTTGCCATGGAAGGAGGTAACACATGGTTGGAAGAAGGCAGTAGAAAAGCAGAGGTTCTGAAGTAACAAAGCATCTCCATACGCTTATCTGAAATTTCCACCAGTGAATTACATAAGTAACTTTATCTCTATTATATTTTATTTATATTTTAATTATCAAAACCTCATAACCATTTGAATCTGCCTGACTGAGATTTACAAGGATGACCATAGCTTGCTTCAAGCCGACAATCTCCATGGGATCGACCCTTACTCACGTAAGGTATTACTTGGACGACCTAGTACACTTGCTGGTCAGTTACGCAGAGTTGTGAAGAAGTGTTGAGACCACATCACGCGCACCAAGTTTTTGACGCCGTTGCGGGGAACAAACAATTCGCGTACCAATTATCCATAAGAAATGCTTT
Organism: Arachis ipaensis; assembly: GCF_000816755.2. Taxonomy (NCBI): domain Eukaryota; kingdom Viridiplantae; phylum Streptophyta; class Magnoliopsida; order Fabales; family Fabaceae; genus Arachis; species Arachis ipaensis. The sequence continues at coordinate 29,851,951 of NC_029793.2, read as the reverse complement.
GGAAGAACAAAAAAGAGTTATGATAAAAGTTTACTATGTGGTAGAAAAAAAGAGAGTTAATGTTGATAAAAAAAGTGGGTGAATATCCCAGAAGACTGAAATCAAAGAAACAAAGCCTCTCTTTCATAAAAATTGGAATGACATTTATAGGGATGTAAAAGAGGTGATGTTAAATCTTTGGAGGAACCCATTGGAAGTGAAGCTTATTAATAAGACTCTACTTGTGCTCATTCCAAAGGTGGAGAAACTAGAGTTCTTTTCCCAATTTTGACCTATATCGTTATGTAATGTTTTGTACAAAGACTTTTCGAAGATCTTAGTGAAAAAATTAAAGTCCTTCCTCAAAAATAGAATTTCTCCCCATCAATCCATTTTTGTTCCTGGCAAAAATATTCAAGATAATATCATTATTGTTCAAGAAATGGTTCATACGATAAGAAAGATGAGAGGTAGCAAGGGTTTTATGACATTAAAATCGATTTCACAAAGGCTTATGACAGACTAGCTTGGAGTTTCTTAAAGTCCTTTCTGACCTAGTTCGGTATTCTCCCAGAGTTCTGTGCCATCATCATGAACTGTATGACTTCTACCAGCTTCTCCACTTTGTGGAATGGTCAAAGAACGGATGAATTTTTTCCCTCTAGAGGTATTAGGCAAGGGAATTCCTTATCCCCTTATATATTCATCATCTGTATGGATAAATTGTCGCACCTCATCTCTGAAGCTGTTGAAAAGAAAATCTGGAGGCCGATGAAGGCGGGTAGAAATGGTCCAAATGTGTCTCACCTTATGTTTGCTGACGATTTAATCCTTTTTTCAGAGGCTACGTCGGATAAAATGCAAAACATTATGAGTATCTGGAAGATTTTTATTAAGAATTTAGCCATCTTATTAACCAAGCCAAAACTAATGTTTTTTTTCTCAAGGAATGTGTCTTTGGAGATTAGACAGAATATCACTCACATAAGTGAATACTCAGAGGTCAGATAGTTTGGTAGATATCTCGGTGCTTTTATCCACAATTTTGGAAGAGAAAAGAATAGATTTGGTTACATTATTGATCGGATTACCTTGGCTCAATCAGTCATTGGTGTAATGGATTTTATCCTATGCAACATGATCCCCTCCCTTAGAGTACTTGTCTAGCTATTAAGAAGTCACAACGTGCGTTCATTTGGGGGCATGATAGCACCTCCAGAAAAACCCATCTCATTAGGTGGGAGATTCTTACCAAACCTAAAGGAGAAAGGGGGTTGGGAATAAAGAAGCTAGACAAAGTTAATGAAACCTTCCTAGTCAAAAGAGGGTGGCAATTGATCAATCAACAAAATCAACTTTAGGCACAAACTTTAATAGGAAAATACGGCAGAAATCAGAATTTGCAACAGACCATTATTGTTAAAGGTGGAGATTCTATCCTTTGGAGAAGTCTGGTTGAGATTTGGAATGTGGTATCAACAAACATAGGTCACTTGATAGGTGATGGGGAGAGTATATTTTTTTAGAAGGACCAGTGGATGGATGAAGGAATTATCGTTGCGAATGTAGCCTCTCCTATTTTGTCAGGTGAAGGAGGTGAACCAAAGGATGAGTGCCTCTGTGAATAGAGATTGGAAAATCTCTTAATTGGATCATGCTTTTTCAAATCATCATCTTTCAAAAATTTTGAACACTACTCCCCCATTGAAAGATGAAGGCGACGATATGCTGATTTGGAGGCCAAATCCAAAAGGGGTCTTTACGATAAAACATACCTACAGGATTCTCATGAACCAGACTCAAAGCCATAACAAAATGTGGCAGAGGATCTGGGAGTGGAAGGGTCTCCAAAGAGAAAAAAATTTTGTCTGGAAATTAACTCATGGAAGAGTTCTAACAGCGACCAAGACTATGAAATGGAGAAGAAGAAATAACCAAAATTGCTTGTATTATGACTCGGACATTGATACCCCTATCCATGTCATTAGAGACTGCCCTGGAGCCTCTGTTGTATGAACGTTGCTGCTAAATCCTCAAAGGGTGGGGAAATTCTTCAATCTTGGACTGCAAGATTGGATTCTAGCTAATTTCAGTGAGAATTTTGGTAACGATAGTGAAATAGATTGGAAGGACCTGTTTATGATTGCTACTTGGTCGATCTGAAAATTTAGGAATGAATTCATTCACTTGAAAGGCTCCATGTCGATCTGCAACGAGTTAACATTTCACTGGTTTGGCAACCTCCTCTTGACCAGTGGATCAAGCTAAATTCTGATGGAGCCTTGCGAGGTAACCCTGGGCCTACTAGTGGTGCAGGGGTGTTCAGAGATAGTGTCAGAGGTTGGATCTTGGGATATGGGTGCAAGTTGGAAACTGTCAAAGTGATTCAGGCAGAGGTAGAAGCCATTCTTATGGGTCTCTAGATAGCCAAGAGGAAGGGAATCTCCAAGACTCCAAGCTTATCGTTGAGAGTGACTCGCAAGCAGCCATTGAGTTAGTTAGAAATCCTCCGAAGTTCCATCTTAGTCTCACTCGTCCAATAAGGAAGATTGTGGCGCTCTTAGCAGAAAATTGGCAAGTGGTAATCAGGCATGCCTATAGAGAGGTAAACCAGGTGGCAGATGGGTTAGCTAACTTAATGTTGGATCAGAATAATAACTACGTGGAATGGGAACACCCTCCCTCATCGATCTCTTTAGCCTTCTTTGCTGACAGAAGTGAGGTTCATTTTTCCGTTTAGTTTAGTTTCTTTGTTTGTTCCTGCCCTTAGGCCCTCATTTTTACAAAAAAAAATCTCTCTCACATGGTACAAAAAAAAACTCTCTCTTATCTCTCGCCTATGTCATTCATCTCCTACACCACATAATGGGGACTTAACCTGAACCCTAGCGCCATCCATCCCCTCCGTTCTCCATCGGCGAGTTATTGCCATCCCCAGAAGGTGTCGTCACCACATAATGGTTTTTTGAGGATTTTTACTTTTGGCATATAGTCAGTAGTAACTAACTTTATAATTTTTAATCGCATTATATGCAACTTGAATATCAATTATCGCATTTTAATAAAATTTTTAATCACATAATGTTTTCTTTATCAATTATCGCATATAGTTAGTTTTTCTTCCTTTAAAGTTAACTTTAATTTTGATAATAAGTATAGTTAAAATTATTTTCTAATATGAATATTATAATAAAAAATCCCTTTCGTTATTATAACAAACGCCAATTATTAAAAAATTCAGCTCAATGTGTTCATTGTTATTGTAGGTACTGCTCATACGTTAATATAATAAATGGATTCTGTTTCCTATTACTCCATGCTATTCTTGGAGACTACATCCAGACTTCATATATGCAATTCTCGTATACACAATCCAAGTTCATCCATAAATTTTGTTCAACTAAAAAAAAAAATTCACTTTCAACCCATTCACTACCAATAGTCCTAGACTGTTACTCTAATATTCCAAAAAATATTAAATCTCAGCCCATTAACAATCAATCCATGTAGTCCATTACTTCATTAAACCTAAAAAGTTAGACTTCTTCTCTACATTAATGAATCTAGGTGAGTGGAGTAATTATCATTCACTAAACCAACCAACACTGTAAGGAATAGTACCTGTCAATCTTTTGAAACAGCAGTCACATCCAATTCTCCTCTATATGTAAGGTACTAGAGAGAAACATGTAATATCTATATGTGTGAATGTTTTGTATAACCACACCACATAATTTTTCTTGTAAAAAAATTTAAAGTTAATTCTTAAAAAACCATAACAATACATTCTAATTTAATGAGTCTTATTGGCACCTTAAAGTAAAGTTAAAGGACTCATGATTTTAAAAGAAAAAAAAGACTCATGATGGCAATTTTATCTTTTTCATTGATTATTTTGAAAATATTAGAGAATTGTTTTCTTAGGAGATTGGGAAGGCATTGAACGCCAGTGAAGAAGCCTTCACTGGGCGTTTAACGCCCAAAATACTAGAGGGGCTGGCGTTTAAAGCCAGTCAGGGTGGACAGCAAGGGCGTTCAACGCCCAATAAGATGACAGAGCTAGCATTGAATGCCAACTCAAACACACCCTTTGAGTGCATAAATTCCACTCAAAAACCCTCTAGCCCAGAACCAAAGGAAACATAAAGACAATTGAGGTTCCTTTAAATGCACTTCTGCCATGCATAAGTTCTGATGACTACTCATCCTCAAGGGAGGATGAAGACACTAGGGAAGAGCAAGTTGCTTGTTTCCTAGGAGCTCTGATGAAGCTGAATGCCAAACTATTTAGTACAAATCCTCTGGAGGAAGAACCTCCACTGCTTACCAAAGAACTCCATGCTTTGGTTTAGCAAGAGCTACCTCAGAAGCTTTCAGACCCTGGACGCTTTCTGATCCCTTGCACCATAGGCACTATGACCTTTGAAAAGGCTCTATGTGACCTAGGGTCAAGAAAACCTCATGCCACTCTCAATAATGGAGAGGTTGGGAATCATTGAGGTAGAAGCTGCACACGTCTCTTTAGAGATGGCAGACAAGACCATGAAGGAGCTATATGGCTTAGTAGAGGATGTCTTGGTTAAAGTTGAAAATCACTACATCCTTGCAAACTTCATTGTCTTAGACATAGGAGAGGATGAGGATGACTGTGTCATCCTTGAAAGACCTTTCCTAGCCACAGCCAATGCTATCATTGATGTGGCTAAGGGAGAACTAACCCTAAATTTAAGGGAGGACCATATCTTATTTAAGATACCTCACCCCAATTCTCCCTCTAAAAAAGAGATAATTGTGCAAAACCTAGTGTGCCAATCCTCTCTTTCTGTGCAGAGCTCTGCAGAGCCCCCAGACATCAATTCTAAGTTTGGTGTTGGGTAGCCCTCAACAAGCTTTAAGCACAAAGGTACTAAAAAGAAAGTACCTAAAGGCTGGAAGGACAAGAAAGTCCCAACTGAAGCCTTCTCACCTGGCATGAGAGTTGTCTTCACTAAGAAGCTAGTCTTACCACATACAGTGAGCCGTGTCCTATCTCTAGAGCATGTAGAGCTCATCCATGAGAGGACAGACAGAAAATTCACTGTCAGGGACAAAAATTTGAGCCCATACTGACCTCTGTAAGGAGCTAAAGGTCATGCTAGTGACTTTAAAAGAGCGCTTGTTGGGAGGCAACCCAACTTTACTCAACCATTTATTTTCATTTTGTTTTTCCTTTCAGTTGTCAGAGCCATGATCATGTGCATCAGTAAAAATAGAACACTCCATAAAGAGTGTTAAAGTTGAACGCCAGTGAGGAAGTCCTCCTGGGCATTCAACACCCCAAGAGGGGAGCATTGCTGGCGTTGAATGCTAGCCAGGAAGTAACCCCTGGGCGTTCAAATGCCAATGTAGAGAAGTAGGAAATTTGGAAGTCCCTAGCCTCTCAGGACCAAGAGGTCCCACAGAAGCTCCACCTACCCCCACCTTATTCCCCATTGATCATATTTTCTCGAGGATGAGCAAAACTCTTAAGAGGATGGAGCAAACTAGAGAGCATGCACATAAGCCTGTGTAGCCGCCTCAACAAAGGCAAATGAGTAACATAGAAGAGATCAAGAACTACATGGGATCCTCAAGGAGGAGCACTGGCCACCATCATTCAGGTGGATTCGTTCTCTTTTACTCCTTTCCTGTTAATTTTTGTTTTCTGTCTGTTTATCTGTTTTTTTGTCCTAGTTGCATGATCATTTGCATTGATGTCTTAAAAAGTTGTAAAATGTTTCATATATCTGTCACCTGGCTTAAATGAAAATTTTTATTGAAAATAATTAAGAGGTGCATGAATTTCATGTTTAAAATATGATTAGTTTAATTAGTTTGATGTGGTGTCATTTGCTTTTGTTTTCTGAATGTATGAATTAAATAGTGCATATTTGAAGTTAAAATTTATGAATGTTGGCTCTTGAAAGAATAAGAAAAAAGGAAAAGTATTATTGGTGATCTGAAAAATCTAAAAATTGATTCTTGAAGCAAGAAAAAGCAGCAAAAAGCAACAGAAAAATCATGTTGCAAAAGAAAAAAAAATTACTATGCATGCAAAAAAAAAAAGAAAAAAATAATAAGCAGAAAAAGCCAATAACCCTTTAAACCAAAAGGCAAGGGTAAAAGGGTCCAAGACTTTGAGCATCAGTGGTTAGGAGGGTCCAAAGGAATAAAATCCTGGCATAAGCGGCTCAATCTAAGCTGTCCCTGATGAGCGGATAATTTATACGCTTTTTGGCATTGTTTTTACATAGTTTTTAGTATGATTTAGTTAGTTCTTAGTATATTTTTATTAGTTTTTAAATAAAAATCACATTTCTGGACTTTACTATGAGTTTGTGTGTTTTTTTTGTGATTTTAGGTATTTTCTGGCTGAAATTGAGGGACTTGAGCAAAAATCAGATTCAGAGGTTAAAGAAGGACTGTAGATGCTGTTGGATTATGACCTCCCTACACTCAAAATGGATTTTCTGGAGATATAGAACTTTAAATGGCGCGCTCTCAATTGCGTTGGAAAGTAGACATCCAGGGCTTTCCAGCAATATATAATAGTCCATACTTTGATTAAGGATAGACGACGTAAAGTGGCATTGAACGCCAGTTCCATGCTGCATTCTGGAGTCAAATGGCAGAAACAGGTTGCAAAGTGGAGTTAAACGCCAGAAACAGGTTACAAACTGGCGTTCAACTCCAAGAAAGACCTCTACACGTGTAAAGCTCAATGCTCAGCCCAAGCACACACCAAGTGGGCTCCAGAAGTGGATTTCTGCATCATTTACTCTTTTTTGTAAACCCTAGTAACTAGTTTAGTATAAATAGGACTTTTTACTATTGTATTTACATCTTTAGTTTCATCTTTAGATCACGTTTGGGGGCTGGCCATTCGGCCATGCCTGAACCTTCATCACTTATGTATTTTCAATGGTAGAGTTTCTACACACCATAGATTAAGGTGTGGAGCTCTGCTGTTCCTCAAAGATTAATGCAAAGTACTACTGTTTTTCTATTCAATTCAACTTATTCCGCTTCTAAGATATTCATTTGCACTTCAATATGATGGATGTGATGGTCGTGACAGTCATCATCATTCTAAACTTATGAACGCGTGCCTGACAACCACTTCCATTCTACCTTAGATTGGATGGATATCTCTTGGATATCTAATACAGGGGACCGAGTCCGAGATATTAGGATCTTCGTGGTATAAGTTAGAACCCATGGATGGCCATTCCTGATATCCGGAAAGTCTAAACCTTGTCTGTGGTATTCCGAGTAGGATCTGGGAAGGGGTGGCTGTGACGAGCTTTAAACTCGCGAGTGCTGGGCGTAGTGACAGACGCAAAAGGATCAATGGATCCTATTCCAGTATGATCGAGAACCGACAGATGAATAGCCGTGCCGTGACAGAGCATCTTGGACCATTTTCACTGAGAGGATGGGAAGTAGCCATTGACAACGGTGATGCCCAACATACAGCTTGCCATGGAAAGGAGTAGGAAGGATTGGATGAAGACAACAAGAAAGCAGAGGTTCAGAGGGACGAAAGCATCTCTATACGCTTATCTGAAATTCTCACCAATGAATTACATAAGTACCACTATCCTATTTTATATTTTATTTATCTTTTACTTATCAATTCATAAAATCAGTTGAATTCACCTGACTGAGATTTACAAGGTGATCATAGCTTGCTTCAAGCCGACAATCTCCGTGGGATCGACCCTTACTCACGTAAGGTTTATTACTTGGACGACCCAGTGCACTTGCTGGTTAGTTGTACAAAGTTGTGAAACAAAATTAAGATCATGAACGTGCGTATTGAGTTTTTAGCGCCGTTACCAAGGAAGTAATGATCACGATTTCGCACACCAAGTTTTTGTCGCCGTTGTCGGGGATTGTTCGAGTTTGGACAACTGACGGTTCATCTTGTTGCTCAGATCAGGTAATTTTATTTTTAAGCTTTTTTTCTTATTTTCTAAAAAAAAATTTCTTCTTTTTCGTTTTTCCAAAATTAATTTTCGAAAAATCCAAAAAATTTTAAAATCATAAAATCAAAAATATTTTTGTGTTTCTTGTTTGAGTCTAGAGTCAAGTTTTAAGTTTGGTGTCAATTGCATCTTTTTAATTTTTTAAAAATTATTTTCAAAAATTTCATGCATTGCATTCTTCATGATCTTCAAGTTGTTCTTGGCCAGTCTTCTTGTTTGATCTTCATATTTTCTTGTTTTGTGTCTTTTCTAGTTTTTCATATGCATTTTCAATTTGTTAGTATCTAAAGTTTGCAAATTTCTAAGTTTGGTGTCTTGCATGTTTTTCTTTTCTTGAAAATTTTCAAAAATAAGTCTTGATGTTCATCTTGATCTTCATAGTGTTCTTGCATGCATTAGTTGTTTTGATTCATAATTTTTATGTTTTGTGTCAATTTTATGTTTTTTTCTCTCTCATCATTAAAAATTCAAAAAATAAAAAATATCTTTCCCTTTTTCTTCTCATCAAATTCGAAAATTTGAGTTGACTTTTTCAAAAAATTTTAAAATCTAGTTGTTTTTATGAGTCAAGTCAAATTTTCAATTTAAAAATCTTATCTTTTTTAAATCTTTTTCAAAAATCAAATCTTTTTAAATTTCTTTTTCAAATCTTTTTCAAAATAAGTTTCAATCACATCTTTTTCAAAATCAATTTCAAAATCTTTTCTAACTTCTTATCTTTTTAAAATTGATTTTCAAATCTTTTTCCATCAATCTTATCTTTTTGTTTCAATCATATCTTTTTCAATTTCAATCATATCTTTTTCAAAAACAAATTTCAAATCTCTTTTAATCAATCATATCTTTTTGTTTCAATCATATCTTTTTCAAAACTACCTAACTAACTCTCTCCTTCTAAATTTCGAAAATTCCTTCCATCTTTTTCAAAATTCCTTTTTAATTAACTGATTGTTTTTAATTTTAATTTTAATTCAATTTCAATTTTAATTTTTGAATTTTAAATTTAATTTTAAAATATTCTTATTTTATTTTGTTTAATTTTCGAATTCCTCTCTTATCTCTAATCTCCTTCTATTTATTTATTCATCTACTAACACTTCTCTTCCATCCAAAATTCGAACCCCATCTCCCTTTCTGAGTTCAAATTTTTCCTCTTCTCCTTCTCATATTCTTCTCTTCTTCTACTCACATAAAGGAACCTCTCTCTACTGAGGCAAAGAGGATCCCTATTATTTTCTATTTTCTTCTTTTTCATATGAGCAGGAACAAGGATAAGAACATTCTTGTTGAAGCTGATCCTGAACCTGAAAGGACTCTGAAGAGGAAGCTAAGGGAAGCTAAAGCACAACTCTCTGGAGAAAATCTGACAGAAATTTTCGAAAAAGAAGAAGATATGAACTGACCAAAAGGTGTCCTTCGGATATGCTTTCAGAATGGACCATCCTGGATATATTCTATGATGGTCTGTCTGAGCTATCAAAGATGTCACTAGACCATTCTGCAGAAGAAGCTTATGATCCTGAGAACCCTGCAATAGCAGAGGTGAATTACATGGGTGAACCCTATGGAAACACCTATAATCCCTCATGGAGAAATCACCCAAATCTCTTATGGAAGGATCAACAAAAGCCTCAACAAGGCTTTAATAATGGTGGAAGAAATAGGTTTAGCAATAGCAAGCCTTTTCCATCATCCACTCAGCAAAAGACAGAGAGTTCTGAGCAGACCCCATCTAGCTTGGTAAATATAGTCTCTGATCTATCTAAGGCCACTCTAAGTTTCATGAATGAAACAAGGTCCTCCATTAGAAATTTGGAAGCACAAGTGGGCCAGCTAAGTAAAAGGATCATTGAAACCCCTCCTAGTACTCTCCCAAGCAATACAGAAGAAAACCCAAAAGGAGAGTGCAAGGCCATTGAATTGATCATCATGGCCGAACCTGCAAGGGAGGGAGAGGACGTGAATCCCAGTGAGGAAGACCTCCTGGGACGTCCAGAGATCAATAAGGAGTTTCCCTCTGAGGAACCAAAGGACTCTGAGGCTCATCTGGAGACCATAGAGATTCCATTGAACCTCCTTATACCATTCATGAGCTCTGATGAGTATTCTTCTTCTGAAAAGAATGAAGATGTTACTGAAGAGCAAGTTGCCAAGTACCTTGGTGCTATCATGAAGCTGAATGCCAAATTATTTGGTAATGAGACTTGGGAAGATGAACCTCCCTTACTCATCAATGAACTAAGTGATCTGGATCAACTGAGATTGCCTCAGAAGAAACAGGATCCTGGAAAGTTCTTAATACCTTGTACCATAGGCACCATGACCTTTGAGAAGGCTCTATGTGACCTTGGATCAGGGATAAACCTCATGCCACTCTCTGTAATAGAGAAACTGGGAATCTTTGAGGTGCAAGCTGCCAGAATCTCATTAGAGATGGTAGACAACTCAAGAAAACAGGCTTATGGACTAGTAGAGGACGTGTTAGTAAAGGTTGAAGGCCTTTACATCCCTGCTAATTTCATAATCCTAGATACTGGGAAGGATGAGGATGAATCCATCATCCTTGGAAGATCCTTCCTAGCCACAGCAAGAGCTGTGATTGATGTGGACAGAGGAGAATTGATCCTTCAACTGAATGATGACAACCTTGTGTTTAAAACTCAAGGATCTCCTTCTGTAACCATGGAGAGGAAGCATGAAAAGCTTCTCTCACTGCAGAGCCAACCAAAGCCCCCACAGTCAAACTCTAAGTTTGGTGTTGGGAGGCCACAACCAAACTCTAAGTTTGGTGTTGGGAGGTCCCAACCTTGCTCTGATTATCTGTGAGGCTCCATGAGAGCTCACTGTCAAGCTATTGACATTAAAGAAGCGCTTGTTGGGAGGCAACCCAATGTTATTTAATCATTTTTATTTTATTTGCTATTTCATATTTTATTAGGTTGATGATCATGTGGAGTCACAAAAACTACTGAAAAATCGAAAACAGAATGAAAAATAGCATTGAAAACAGCACACCCTGGAGGAAGGGCTTACTGGCGTTTAAACGCCAGAATAGAGCATGAAACTGGCGTTAAACGCCAGAAACAAGCAGCAGTCTGGCGTTTAAACGCCAGGATTGCATCCAGAGGAAAGCTGGCGTTAAACGCCAGAAACAAGCATCAGACTGGCGTTCAACGCCAGAAACATGCTGCAGTCTGGCGTTAAACGCCAGGATTACATATATGGGGCGTTTTACACGTCTAAAAGGTGTAAGGATGAGAAATCCTCAAACACCTCAGGATCTGTGGACCCCACAGGATCCCCACCTACTTCTTCTCTCTTCTTCACACCTTTCTATAACTCTCTTCCCCAAATACCCCTCACCAATCAACTCAATCACTCTTCCCCATCACCTCTTCACCAATCACATCCATCCTCTCTTTCCCAAAAACCCCACCTACCTTTAAATTCAAAATAATTTCCCTCCCAAACCCAACCCTAAATGGCCGAACCCTAAACCCCTCCCTACTCCTATATAAATCCCTCATTCCTTCTTCATTTTCACATAACACAACCCTCTCTTCACTCCTTGGCCGAAACCACTTCTCCTTCCATCTCCTCCATTCTCTTCGTCTGAGTCATGGGAGATGAAGAGATTCATCTCTAAGGTCCATCAAGACCACTTTTATGAAGTTGTGGCCAAGAAGAAAGTGATCCCTGAGGTTCCTTTCAAACCAAAAAGAATGAGTATCCGGAGATCCGTCATGAAATCCAAAGAAGGGGTTGGGAAAATTCTCACGAACCCCATTCAACAAGTCGGGATCCTAATGGTTCAAGAGTTTTATGCAAACGCATGGATCACAAGGAACCATGATCAAAATGTGAACCCGAACCCAAAGCATTGGCTTACCATGGTTCGGGGGAAATACTTAGATTTCAGTCCGGAAAATGTAAGGCTGGCGTTCAACTTGCCAATGATGGAAGAGAACGCACGCCCCTACACAAGAAGGGTCAACTTTGATCAAAGGTTGGACCAAGTCCTCATGGACATATGTGTGGAAGGAGCTCAATGAAAAATTGACTCAAAAGGCAAGCAAGTTCAACTAAGAAGGCTTGACCTCAAACCAGTAGCTAGAGGATGGTTGGAGTTCATTCAACCCTCAATCATTCCTACTAGCAACCGGTCTGAAGTTACTGTAGACCGAGCCATCATGATCCATAGTATCATGATTGGGGAGGAAGTGAAAGTTCATGAGATCATACCTCAAGAACTCTACAAGGTGGCTGACAAGTCCTCCACTTGGGCAAGGTTAGCCTTTCTTCACCTCATATGCCACCTCTACAATTCAGCTGGAATTGACATAGAGGGAGATATCCTCATTGAAGAGGATAAGCCCATCACTAAGAAAAGGATGGAGCAAACAAGAGATCATGGACATGAGGAAATTCCTCATCATGAAATCCCTGAGATGTCTCAGGGGATGCACTTTCCTCCACAGAATTATTGGGAACAAATCAATACTTTCCTAGGAGAATTAAGTTCCAACATGGGACAACTAAGGGTGGAGCACCAAGAGCGCTCCATCATCCTCCATGAAATTAGAGAAGATCAAAGAGCTATGAGGGAGGAGCAAGAAAGACAAGGAAGAGACATAGAGGAGCTCAAGAGCACCATTGGTTCTTCAAGAAGAGGAAGATGCCACCCTCACTAAGGTGGACTCATTCCTTAATCTCCTTGTTTATTTATTTTCCTGTTTTTCGATTTTTGAGCTTTATGTTTTATTTATGTTTGTGTCTTTACTATATGATCACTAGTGTCTAAGTGTCTATGCCTTAAAGTTATGAATATGAATCCATCACCTCTCTTGAATGAAAAATGTTTTAATTACAAAAGAATAAGAAGTACAGGGTTTCAAATTCATCATTGAAACTAGTTTAATTATTTTGATGTAGTGACAATACTTTTTGTTTTCTGAATGAATGCTTGAACAGTGCATATGTCTTTTGAAGTTGATGTTTATGAATGTTAAATATGTTGGCTATTGAAGAATAAGGAAAAAGGAGACATGTTATTTGATAATCTGAAAAATCATAAAAAATGATTCTTGAAGCAAGAAAAAAGCAATGAATACAAAAGCTTGCAAAAAAAATGGCGAAAAAAAAAGAGAAAGAGAAAGAAAAAGCAAGCAGAAAAAGCCAAAAGCTCTTTAAACCAAAAGGCAAGAGCAAAAAGCCAATAGCCCTTAAAACCAAAAGGCAAGGGTAATAAAAAAGAATCCAAGGCTTTGAGCATCAGTGGATAGGAGGGCCTAAAGGAATAAAATCCTGGCCTAAGCAGCTAAACCAAGCTGTCCCTAACCATGTGCTTGTGGCGTGAAGGTGTCAAGTGAAAACTTGAGACTCAGCGGTTAAAGTCGAGGTCCAAAGCAAAAAAAGAGTGTGCTTAAGAACCCTGGACACCTCTAATTGGGGACTTTAGCAAAGCTGAGTCACAATCTAAAAAGGTTCACCCAGTTATGTGTCTGTGGCATTTATGTATCGCATTCAGATGAAAGAATCACAGTCAATGCCCAAAGAGTGAAACATTACTTAGGGGACCAGGTTGAGCAAGAAAGCTCCAACCTCCTGTTGACATGACTCTAGTAAATAAAATTCATATTTCTGGACTTTACTATGAGTTTGTGTGTTTTTTGTTTTGTGATTTCAAGTATTTTCTGGCTGAAATTGAGGGACTTGAGCAAAAATCAGATTCAGAGGTTAAAGAAGGACTGCAGATGCTGTTGGATTCTGACCTCCCTGCACTCAAAGTGGATTTTCTTGAGATACAGAACTCCAAATGGCGCGCTCTTAATTGCGTTGGAAAGTAGACATCCAGGGCTTTCCAGCAATATATAATAGTCCATACTTTGATTAAGGATAGACGACGTAAACTGGCGTTGAACGCCAGTTCCATGCTGCATTCTGGAGTCAAACGGTAGAAACAGGTTGCAAAGTGGAGTTAAACGCCAGAAACAGGTTACAAACTGGCGTTCAACTCCAAGATAGAGTGCTCAGCTCAAGCACACACCAAGTGGGTCCCAGAAGTGGATTTCTGCATCATTTACTCTTTTCTGTAAACCCTAGTAACTAGTTTAGTATAAATAGGACTTTTTACTATTGTATTTACATCTTTAGTTTCATCTTTAGATCACATTTAGGGGCTGGCCATTCGGCCATGCCTGAACCTTCATCACTTATGTATTTTCAATGGTAGAGTTTCTACACGCCATAGATTAAGGTGTGGAGCTCTGCTGTTCCTCAAAGATTAATGCAAAATACTACTGTTTTTCTATTCAATTCAACTTATTCCGCTTCTAAGATATTCATTCGCACTTCAATATGATGGATGTGATGGTCGTGACAGTCATCATTATTCTCAACTTATGAACGCGTGCCTGACAACCACTTCCGTTCTACCTTAGATTGGATGGATATCTCTTGGATATCTAATATAAGAGACCGAGTCCGAGATATTAGGATCTTCGTGGTATAAGGTAGAACCCATGGATGGCCATTCCTGAGATCCGGAAAGTCTAAACCTTGTCTGTGGTATTCCGAGTAGGATCTGGGAAGGGGTGGCTATGACGAGCTTCAAACTCGCGAGTGCTGGGCGTAGTGACAGACGCAAAAGGATCAATGGATCCTATTCCAGTATGATCAAGAACCAACAGATGAATAGCCGTGCCGTGACAGAGCATCTTGGACCATTTTCACTGAGAGGATGAGAAGTAGCCATTGACAACGGTGATGCCCAACATACAGCTTGCCATGGAAAGGAGTAGGAAGGATTGGATGAAGACAATAAGAAAGCAGAGGTTCAGAGGGACGAAAGCATCTCTATACGCTTATCTGAAATTCTCACCAATGAATTACATAAGTACCACTATCCTATTTTATATTTTATTTATCTTTTACTTATCAATTTATAAAATCAGTTGAATCCGCTTGACTGAGATTTACAAGGTGACCATAGCTTGCTTCAAGCCGACAATCTCCGTGGGATCGACCCTTACTCACGTAAGGTTTATTACTTGGACGACCCAGTGCACTTGCTGGTTAGTTGTACGAAGTTGTGAAACAGAATTAAGATCATGAACATGCGTATTGAGTTTTTAGCGCCGTTACCAAGGAAGTAATGATCACGATTTCACACACCAGTCCCTAACCATGTGTTTGTGGCGTCAAGGTGTCAAGTGAAAAGCTTGTGATTGAGTGGTTAAAGTCGTGGTCTAAAGTAAAAAGAGTGTGCTTAAGAACTATGGACACCTCTATCTGGGGACTCTAGCAAAGCTGAGTCACAATCTAAAAATGTTCACCCAGTTAAAGTGTCTGTGGCATGAATCTATCTGGTGGTAATACTGGAAAACAGAGTGCTTAGGGTCACAGCCAAGACTCAGAAAGCTGTGTTCAAGAATCAAAATGAGCTTAACTAGGAGAGTCAATAATATCATCTGGATTCTAAGTTCCTAAAGATGCCAACATCTCTGAGTTTCAATGGATATTGGATAGTGAGATGCCAAAACTATTCAGAAGCAAAAAGCTACTAAGTCCCGCTCATCTGATTTTTAACTAAGCTTCATTTGAAAAATAGAAATTTATTGTATCTTAATTTTCTTTTTATCCTATTGTGTTTTTAGTTGCTTGGGGACAAGCAACGGTTTAAGTTTGGTGTTGTGATGAGCGGATATTTTATACGCTTTTTGACATCACTTTCATATAGTTTTGTGTGTGTTTTATTTAGTTTTTATTAAGTTTTTATAGGGTTTAGTGTTAAATTCACATTTTTAGATTCTACTATGAGTTTTTTTGTTTTTGGGCAATTTTAGGTAATTTCTGGCTGAAATTGAGGAGCTAGAGCAGAAGTCTGATTCAGAGACAGAGAAAGCACTGCAGATGCTGTCCAAATCTGACCTGCTTGCATTTAGAAGAGCTTTTCTGGAGCTACAGAAGTCTAAATGGAGCGATCTCAATGACTATGGAAATCTGACTTTCAGAGCTTTCCAGAAATATATAATAGTTCATACTTTATTTCGGATTAGAAGGCCCAAAACTTGCGTCCAACGCCAGCCTCCTGCCATCTTCCAGGTGTCCAACGCCCAAAGAGTAGAGTCCAGCATCCAAAGGCCCAAAGAGGACCCCCTAGCTGGCATTCCATGCCCTAGAGACCTCATGGCACGTGGATCTCATCAAAGCTCAGTCCAATCACTCACCAAGTGGGCCTCAGAAGTGAATTTTAGCACTAAATAGACTGTTTTACCCTTACTAGTCATTTGTTTAGTATTTAAGGGATTATGTTCATGTAATTTTAGGAACCATCATCAAGAATCATCACTCTCCGATTTAGGAGAGCTCTATACACATTTTTATCTTTGTTTTTATTTTCAATATGAGTTTCTAAACCTCCTAGGTTGAGGGGAGGAGCCCTGCTGAGTCCTATAAATTAATTAAAGTACTATTTCTTCTTCTTCGATCCGTGTCTGATCTATCTCTAAGATGTATATTCTGATCTTCATCGTGATGAATAGGACGATCTGACAAATTGGCTCTGTTCATCACATTAAGACGAACATGCCTGACAAACACCCGCGTCTACTTCGATTCGTGTGAATACTTGGCCAGAAAGCACGAACCAACAGCTATGTTTATACATCTCTCAGACGGTTAATCCACGATTTCGTTGGGGACTTCTCGAGACACCAGTTCATCCGATCTCCAGGGAGATTAGGGTCTCCGTGGTATAGGCTAGAATCTATAGAAGCAGCGTTCTCTGATCCGGAAGATTCGACCTTGTCTGTGGCATTTTGAGTAGGATCGCCAAGAAAACGATTTGCTAAGAGCTTCACCCTCCATCGGATTGAATGACCACGGGCAATGGCATTCAACCTGTAGCAGAGGAGATCAAGGACCATTGGTGTGACTTTGTTCACTTACAACCTGCCATAGAAGAAGATCATTCACAAGCAAAGAAGATAATAGTACCAGAGTTACTTCAGAAAGGAAAAACAACTCCAACTCCCGACTCTATCCCTATCAGCATTTTAATTCCCAACATATAATTCCTAATAGCCAACTTCTTAATAGCTAATTTATAAATCCAACTCCTTCTGATTTTGCCTGACTAAGACCTGCAAGACAATCATAGCTTGTTTCAAGCCACAATCCTCGTGGGATTGACCCTGACTCGCTCAAGTATTACTTGGATGAACCAGTACACTTGCTGGTATTTCTACTATTGTACGAAATAA
Source organism: Arachis ipaensis (assembly GCF_000816755.2). Classification (NCBI taxonomy): domain Eukaryota; kingdom Viridiplantae; phylum Streptophyta; class Magnoliopsida; order Fabales; family Fabaceae; genus Arachis; species Arachis ipaensis. The sequence continues at coordinate 29,834,703 of NC_029793.2, read as the reverse complement.
TGTAGGTTATGCATACACACGCAACTAGCATCCAACGCTAGGAATAGGGTAGGTGGCTGGCGTTGAATGCTAGTTTTGGGCCTTCATTTCCAAAGAAAAGTATGGATTATTATAAATTTCTGGAAAGCCCTGGATGTTAGCTTTCCATACCCGTTGAGAGCACGCCATTTGGACTTTTGTAGCTCCAGAAAAGTTCCTTCGAGTGCACGGAGGTCAGATCCTGACAGCATCTGCAGTCCTTTCTCTGTCTCTGAATCAGACTTTTGCTCAAACTCCTCAATTTTCAGCCAGAAAATACTTGAAATCACCATAAAACACACAAACTCAAAGTAGAATCCAAAAATGTGAATTTTTCACTAAAACCTATGAAAACATAATAAAACCTATACAAAATATAATGAAAACTATATGAAAATAATACAAAAAAGCGTATAAAATATTCTCTCATCAACCTCCCATAGAATCCACTTATGGTGATCACGACAAGGATTGGCACAGGCCTAGTTAAACGAATCCTCGTTGACACGGGAGCTGACTCAAACATCATGTTCAGAAATGAATTTGACGCCCTAGGGCTCAAGGAAGCTGACCTCAAGGTCCACCATCACGAGGTCATAGGCCTAGGAGACAACTACATAAGGCCTAACGGAGTAATCACACTTCCAGTCTGCGTAGGATCCAATGAAGCAAAGAAGTCGGTAATGGCAGAGTTTGTCGTCTTACGAGACTCCACAGCTTACAAAGTCATTATGGGAAGAAAGACGATTAATGAGTTCTCAGTTGTGATATACACCAAGTTCCTGGTGATAAAATTCGTCACAGATGACGGGACTGTTGGATCCATAAGAGGTGATGTGGAAACGACCGTTGCATGCGATAACACCAGTCTTTTCCTGAGGAAGAGATTGAAGGATGTAGCCGGTGTTTTCTTGGCCGATTTAGATGCGAGGCTAGATGAGAACCCAAGGCCAGAGCCCCAGGGTGACCTAGAGAAGTTTCGAGTTGGGGACTCAGAGGAAAAGTTTACCTTCGTGAACAGAAATCTCCCCCACACCCTAAAGGAGCCTCTGATGAAGACTATAAGAGTGAATGACGATCTCTTTACCTGGACCCCAACCGACATGCTAGGAGTGGACCCCAACTTCATGTCCCACCAGCTGGCCATCAAGCCGAATTCTAGGCTCGTGGCTCAGCGGAGGAGGAAAATGTCGCAGGAGAGAGCTAGCGAGGTGGCCAAGCAGACAGCCAGCCTGCTAGATGCTGGGTTTATACGAGAACTCGAGTATTCGACATGGCTGTCCAACGTAGTCTTAGTTAAGAAAGCCAACGGGAAGTGGAGGATGTGCGTCGATTACTCGGACCTCAACAAAGCCTGCCCCAAAGACTCCTTTCCCCTACCAATCATTGACGCCCTAGTCGACGCAGCAGCGGGATATCATTTCCTGAGTTTTATGGATGCCTCTGGGTACAAAATACCTATGCAGTAAGACGAGGTGTATAACGCCATTTATAACGCCAACTGGTATGTATTGTTACAAAGTAATGCCCTTTGGACTGAAAAACGCTAGGGCAACCTATCAAAGGATGATGAACAAAGTCTTCGCCGGCCTCATCGGCAAGTTGGTCGAGGTGTATGTTGACGCTATCCTGGTAAAGACCAGTGAGCCAACTGATCTGGTAAGAGACCTCAAGACTGTCTTCGAGTCTCTTCGGAAGCATAACATGAGGCTCAATCCTCTTAAGTGCGCTTTTTCCATGGAAGCTGGGAAGTTCCTTGGCTTCATGATAACATAGAGGGGAGTAGAGTCCAACCTGAACAAGTTTGAAGCCGTCTTGCGAATGAAAAGCTCGGGTTACGTTAAGGACGTGCAAAGGTTGGTAGGAAGGCTCACTGCTCTATCTCACTTCCTCGGCGCGTTGGCAACAAAGGCCCCCCTTCTTCAATCTGATGTAAAAAGGAATCGCCTTCGAATGGACCCCATCATGTGAAGAAGCTTTTGACCACTTCAAAAAGATACTATCAGCACCCCCTTTCCTCGGTAAGCCGAAAGAGGGAGAATCGTTATTCTTATACCTGGCAGTTACGGATCAAGCCCTAGCGACTGCACTCATCCGAAAGGAAGGCAAGATCCAATAACCAGTATATTTCGTCAGAAAGGCACTTCAAGGAGCAGAACTGAGGTACACCAAGCTAGAAACGATGGACTATGCTCTGTTGATCTCATCCAGAAGGTTGAAACAATACTTCCAGGGGTACCCAGTCACTGTCAAGACTGACCAAGCCATCAAACAAGTTCTCCAGAAACCTGATTTAGCGGGCCGCATAATGGTGTGGGCAATCGAGCTATCCTAGTATGATTTGCACTATGAACCCAGGCATGCAATCAAGGCCCAAGCAATGGTGGACTTCCTGTTAGAGGTAGGTAGGAGACCGGGCTGAGGACTCGAGCACACGGTGGAAGCTCCATGTGGACGGAGCTTCCAACCAGGCGTTCGGGAGGGTGGGGGGAGTAAGAATAATACTCCAAAACCCGACCGGAATGACTTATGAGCAGTCAATCAAAGTTTGAATTCCCGGTATCCAACAACCAGGCGAAATATAAAGCCTTGATAGGTGGCCTACCCTTGGCCAAAAAGGTCGGGGCTTCATGGGTCGAGGTCAACAGCGATTCTCAGATTGTTACCTCCCAAGTTAATGGGACCTATTAGGCCAAGGACTCCCTGCTCCAGAAATTCCTGGAGACGGTGAAAAAGTTGTGCGAAGATTTTGAGGAAATCATGGTTCAACATGTACATAGAGAAAGAAACGCGAGGGCCGATCTCCTATCAAAATTGGCAAGCACAAAGGCAGGAACGGGAAACTGATCCCTGATCCAAGGACGGATAAAAGAGCCATCGGTAACCCTCTATATGATGCAAGCGACGCCCCTCCCCCTTCGTGGGTTGACCCAATCCTCCACTTCTTAGAAAAGGGCCAACTCCCTGAAGACGAGCAAGACGCCAAGACAGTAAGGCGGGAAGCGACTAAGTACGTAGCAATACAGGGCCAGTTGTATAAACGAGGACTAAATCAGCCACTGTTAAAGTGCCTACGTTCCGACCAAATGGATTACGTCCTAGGCGAAGTCCATGAAGGATGCTGCGGCCACCATATTGGGGGAAAGGCATTAGTCAGAAAGCTCGTCAGAGCCAGATATTATTGGCCCTCTATGATGTCGGATGCTCAAGAATTTGTTATAAGATGCAAGAAATGTTAGGAGAATGCTAACTTCTACAATTCCCCAGCGATAGAGTTAAACTCAATGCTAGCACCGCGACCTTTCGCCTAATGGGGAGTTGACCTTTTAGGTTCGTTCCCAGTGGGTCCCGGGAAGGTCAAATATCTAATCGTGGCGATCGATTACTACACCAAGTGGATTGAACCGGAGCCGTTGGCCAATATATCCTCAGCCAATTGCCAGAAGTTCATTTGGAGACAAGTGGTCTCCAGGTTTGGAATCTCGAAGGTCGTCATCTCGGACAATGGGATACAGTTCGCAGACAAGGAGTTCGGGGAGTTCCTCTCAGGACTGGGAGTCAAGCAGAAATTCTCATCAGTAGAACACCCACAAAGTAATGGCCAGGTGGAGGCTGCGAATAAAGTCATCCTTCATGGCTTGAAGAAACGACTGGATCAGAAGAAGCAGTCTTGGGCAGACGAGCTTACCTCAGTGCTATGGTCGTACAGGACAATGCCCCAATCATCTACCGGGGAAACCCCATTCTGACTTACCTACGGGGTCGACGCGGTCATTCCAGTCGAAATCGGGGAACCTGGCCTAAGACTACTCCTCGGGGGTGTGGAAGAATCGGTGGAGAAGGATCTGGTTGATGAAACCAGAGAAATGGCCCACCTGACAGAAAATGCGCTGAAGAAGAGGTTGGCTTTAAGATACAACGCCAGAGTGCTGAAGAGGAGCTTCCTGTCAGGGGACCTGTGTTGCGGATGAATGACATCGGACTACCCAGCCCGGGAGAAGGCAAGTTGGCAGCAAATTGGGAAGGCCCATACAGGGTAAGAGAAGTACTTGGCAAAGGGGCTTACAAGCTGGAATGCTTGGATGGAAGCGAGGTGCCAAGGACATGGAACGTAGCAAACTTAAAAAGGTTCTACTCTTGAAAGACGGCCTGACGACCTAACGGTTTTCCGCTCTTTTGATTCACCTTGACTCTAATCTGTCATCTAGCTTTTATTATTTCATTTGTTACCTTAGTTTATCTCACTTGCTATCATGTTTTGTTTCATTCCATAAACTTTCACTTGTTACCTTGGTTTATCTCACTTGCTATCATGTTTTGTTTTACTCCATAAACGCTGCATTATGCCATTTTGTTGATTTTTAGTTATACCTTTACTTTTCGCACGGCTAACCGGGACTGATCACCCCAGAAGCTCAAATCGGCGTGAAGTACCATAAGCGAAATATGCGGCCTACCGGCCCAACGACAAGGCTAGCAAATAGCAACACCCAAATATTTTTCAAAGGTAACTAATCGGCCTACAAAAAGCCTACCGGCTCGACGATAAGGAAAACCGCGTTTTCAATTCCAAAAATAATTAATCGGCTAGAAATTATGTATACCACGAGCCAGCGCAACAAAACAAGGGCAACACGTCGGCCCGATAAGTCAAAGTTACAAAACAAGCGAAAAGACAAAGTATTACAGCAAGGAAAAATTCGTTACAGAAATAAAACAGGTCATAACTGCTAAGGAGCTCCCGCCTTCTTGGGGATGTCCACGATCTTGCCATCCTGGACTTTCTTGAAAGCCCCAATCAAAGAAGTGTCGAGGTCAGGAGCCAAGAGGGCAATCTGGGCCTTGATCCCCTCCTTGGTAGCCCTGACGACCTTCTTCGCATCCCTCATAATATCCTTATTCTTCTTATTCAAAGCAACGACCTCCTGCTGAGCGGCCTGGGCCGACCTCTCGGTCTCACCCTAGTTTTCCTCTAGCTCCTTCAGTTTTTTCTCTACGTTCTTCACTTTGGCTTCAGTAGCAATAGCCCTACCCTGAGCCACGTTCAAGTCCTTGGAAAGAGAGAGCTCGCGATCTACCAGCCTGTTGATCTCGGAGGCGTCCTCCCCTGCCTTCTTCTCTCTCTCTCTCTCGTCAAGCTGACTCTTCAGAGACGCCTCCTAGGCCGTCAGGTCGGTGATGTCCTTCTGAGCAGCACGTAACTTCCCTTCTAAAGTCTGACGCTGTGCCAAGACATGTTCCACTTTTCTCGGGACAACGGCAGCTCGGAGAAGGCTGCGGTAAGTCCACTTTGCTTGGACAGCAAGGTCCTCCTCTAGGAAGAAGTCCTCAGTACCCGAAAGGAGGTGGGAGTCGATGAAGCCTCCAACATCGAAGCTCCTCTCCATCACAGTTAGGGCCTTCCCAGAATCCGTCTTTCGCTTCTGAGGGATGGGGACGATTGTCAGTTCAGGATCTGCCTCAAGGTCGACCTCTTCCTCCAGGATCGGCTCTTCAATGGCAGTGCGTAGATGGTCCTCGGGATGAATGTTGCCTGAAGGCTGTGAATCAGTCTGATCCCTAGCAACACCCCGACCACTATTCTCCGCGACGGCTTCTTGACCCGGGATCTCAGAGTGGGTTGCGGAAGAATCGTCGTCGTCGCTCCCACCGAGGAAGTGGGCCACCAGGTCCTCCATGGTCGTCTTCCCTTTAGCCATGGCAACTACAAAATAAACACAAGTGAGGGAGTGAGGAACTAGGATATCAACGAAAAGGAAAAACTGAAAGCAAGGAAATGACCTACCGACTTGGGCTTGCCCAACCTCTTGATCCCCTATCACGAGATGGGGATTTAAATTCTTCGATCCAAAAATCGCCAACAATACGTTGGCTATCCGATGGTTCTCCTCACTCATCCCCTCATATGTCTCTTTTATTAAATAATCTGAGCCTGCCCCGAAACTCCAATAAGTCAGGATCCTCCTCTCCCCCTCCAGAGTAAGCCAGAAGGGGCAGGCCTCACCTTAAAGAAGGTGCTCTTGAAATGATGGAAGGAATCCTCAAAGAGACCAAATATGCTGCAGCCTTGGACAGCCCGGAAGGACATGTAACATTTTTTCGTTTTCCCCTCGCGGGAAGGGTTCGTTAAAAGGAAGAGATAGAGGAAGACGTTCACGGAGGTCGGGATCTCTAAATACTCGCACACCAGTTCGAAGCACTGGATGGCGGCCTAGCTGTTCGGATGAAGCTGTGACGGGGCGACATCACAACGGTTGAATAGTGACATTACGAAAAGGGAGAAAGGGAGCCGAAGACCCAGCGTAGTAAACATGGGCTTATACAGCCACAGCCAGTTGACCACCCGAGGGGAAGCCATATTCTTAAGGCATACCCTCTCATGATCGCTGGGGACATAGACTTGATAGTGCGCCTCCTCGAGACCTCCCCCGCATAGAGAACCCGTGTCACGGAGAGCTTGGAGCTTCTCTCTGGTCACCCAAGATGGTGTGTCCTTCACATCCGAGGTCACCCAGGCATAAAAGTCAATAACGTTTGGAGCCGGTGGTCGCGCCATACCTATAGTAGGGGCACCACTCAAGTTAACCCGGGAGATTGCTAAGTCAGAAAATAAACAAAACTGATCTGCAGCTAAGCATATCACTAATCTATGATACCTACGCCAGTACCTAAAGCCTAAGTTCATTACAAACACCTGAATGGTACCCCCTAGCAACTATCTAACATGAACTGTATCTATCGAACTTAAACCAAAGTGAAAAAGGAGAAGGGCATGCACTACAAAGGTGACAATCACAGAACAGAATAAAAGAAAACAATGGGATAAACAAAAGGAGCGTGAAACACTTACAGGAAAATGTGCAGAAAGGAGGCAGAAAGGAGGTAATGTGCAAGAACTACGCGCAGAGGTTCCCTCGAGAGTAATCCCGAAAGCAGAGCAATAAGCGGATGTAGGCGAGAGAGTGAATGAAAATGTGGAAGCAAATGGAAAGATGGTGGTTTTGTGAAAATCAGAATGGTAACCGTCAAAAGAGGAAGCGCGAAAAGGCAGGGGTACGATGGTCTTTTCCCCTGGGTTTTCAAATCAATCATTATGAGCATTAAATGCTCAGCATGAGAGTCGAAGCGACACGCCAAACTACGCGTAGGGGCAAAATACGCGCACGAAGTCACGTCCTCCGCCAACGGATCCCCCGATCTGCAGGGCGCTCGAGTAGAAAAGAGGCGAGCTACATTAACGCGCCAATCACCTGTGATTAACGCGTTGGGGGCCCTGTTTTAGCCTAGCCCAATGAGTTGTGGATCCATGGCTCACGGTTAGCTGACCCGATGGTTTGTCATGCCCGAACCGGGAGGTGACCCGCACGTCACCTCCCTTACTGCGTGAACCTGGACAGCTGGAAAGGAAGTTTTCAGGAAAGAGGGTCTGTGCATGTGGGACCCGCTGAAGTACAGACTATATAAGGGGACCTTAGCCTAATTGCTGCCCCTCGTACGGACATTGACTTGAGCGTTGGAGTCCTTGCAGGTGGCACCCCCTCCTCGTCAGCTCGAAAGAGTTTTGCTTACCTGCCCTCCAGAGCTCACCCAGGCCAGACGTCCAACAACCCACCAACCCTCAATCTCCACCACACCAGATCCGCTTTGGAACCAAGCAACCGAACACATGACATGCTCATGGATGCATCAAAGGCCCAAATCCCCCTTTAATTGGCTAACTCGGTAACTCCATACATGTGGCTTGCTAGCTTCAAAGCGTGCAGACACTGAAACTGAATAAAGACTGAACAGGTTGCGCCATTTGTGCTCCTCCCAATTTTTATATGCACAATATAATTCCTTAACCCAATCTGGACCATATGTATTCTTTATTATAAATCTCATTGGTTAAAACGATGGAAACAGGGATGTTCCGCAAGTACAGCGGTACACGTGAACCGCTTCCAATACATTAATACTATTAATCTATTATATTGTCACTGAGATAATGTCATTTGCTGCTGTTGCTGTCTTGTATACCTTTTTAACATTAAAATCTTCTGTGTATTTGATATCAACAATTTCAATACTTCAAAATAATACATAACTAGGTATATGTGCATGTTCAATAATACTGTAAAAGCAATAGGTAGCCTTACTATAGCATCAATCAATTTCTCTTCTTTCACAGTTTGAATCAAACGCAGTTTCTAATGTCTTTACATGGTCTGTTTTAAACACCTTACCAAAAATCCTTGCAAGAACACACACCATTTATGAAATGATGATAGCGCGCACGGTCTCTCATGATAATATTGCGGCTATAAACGCGAGAAACTAGCTTGAATGCAGAATGGCAATCCTCACACACCCTTAGATTCTTCACAATGCGCAGCGTCGTCCCTGGTTCTGTATGAATTAGTCCAAAAGCAAGCGCAATCTTTTCGCTATGCTGCTTAAGTGCAGTTTCCTTCTCTTCCTCTTCAATGTCAAAGGACACCATTGTGGTGTTTGGTGAATACCCTTCATTCCTCAACTTCTCCATCACATTTTCTAACATAACATAAATTTCCTTCATTTGTGGGTGAGAACCTTCTCCCATCTTGAATTCATGAACCGTGCCATGCAAATCTATCATGCTACTTCCAGGAATAGTCTTAATTCCTCTTTCCTTCATCAACTTTCTAACTCTAGTTACATCGTCCCATCGTCCTGCTTTCGCATAAATGTTCGATAGCAGCGAGTAACGGCCGCTGTTCTGAGGTTCCATGTCGAGTAAAATCCACCCTAATTGTTCTCCTAACTCAACATTTCCATGTATCCTGCAAGCATTCAAAAGTGCTCCCAAAACAGCTGCATTAGGCTTCATTGGCATTGATTCTATTAACTTCTCTGCCTCATTTACAAGTCCAGCTCTTCCCAGGAGGTCAACCACAGAGCCGAAATGCTCCACCCGAGGCTCAATTCCATACACTTCCTTCATTGAATTTAATAATCCTATTCCTCTTTCAACCATTCCAGCATGCGCACAAGCATTTAGAACACCCAACAGAGTCACCTTATTTGGCTTCTGCTTCTCCTCTTGCATCTTGGTGAAGAGCTGAATCGCATCCTCGGCTCTTCCATGGATCGAGAGCCCCCAAATCATGGCATTCCAAGTAGACACTTGTTTCATTCTCACCTTCTCGAACACTTCCCACGCCATGTCAAGACGGCCACATTTTCCATACATATCAACCAAAGCAGTGCCTAAAACTCCATCCAGCTGAAACGAATTCCTTTCCACATATGAATGAATCCATCTACCTTGATCTAGAGACCCCAAATTGGCACAAGCTGCTACAACACTTGGTAACAAATACTGTTTTGGCTTCACCTTTTCTCTCTGCATTTTGTGGAAAACTTCCATTGCCTCCTTGAAACACCCTTGTTTGATATAACCATCAATGATGGCACTCCAAGATATCTCATTTCTCTCATCCATTTCATCGAACATGTTCCTTGCATTCTCAATCTTCCCACACCTAGCAAACCCTGTTATCATTGTGTTCCATGAAGCAACATTCTTCTTAGGCATTTTCACAAACAGCTCATGAGCAGCTTCCACTTCACCACACTTAAAATATCCGTCAATCACTGCGTTCCAACAAATCACATCAGTTTCACCATTCTCATCAAGCATCTTCCTTGCCTCTTCAACAAGTCCAAATGATGCATACCTATGTTGCACCCATACAGAGACAAGTATTAGAAAAATATATTAAGTAACATGTCATAAATTATATAATGAAAGCTGAATTATGATAGAAAATTATCTTAAGAATAATTGAGTCTAGTTTTTGGTGTTAGCTCCTTCAAGTAAGATAAGTTCTACTATTCTAGCAACTAGCATACCATAAATTAACCAAAAATAATATTTTGAGAGATATATAAAAAAAGTTGATAGTTATAGTGCCTAAAATTTTGTACTTAATTTACCAAACATGTATTAAAAGTTAAATATTTATTTTTAAAGATTAGTCTGGCAAATTCAGCACCAAATTAAAAGGCACTAAAATTTCGTCATAAAAAAACCTTTTAAAAGTTGATGCATAAATAAGTATTTATGTTGCACAAATATGAATAAAAGTACTTGATACAATATGATATGATAAATAAATACGACAACTTTTTCAAAGTGTTTATATAAAGTTGATACTTGATAGGTAAGAATTGATAAATGATAATTTTGTCAAACATGTTAAATTATCTAATAATTTTCAATTATCAACTTCACCTAAAAATATCTTATGAATTCCCACCTACATTTGAATGGCAGCACTCTTGATGTGATTATCAGCACCAAAGCCAAACTTGAACACATGTGCATGAAACTGAAAACCTTCCTTAAGAGAACCAGTAATGGCACAAGCCTTAAGCAAGGTTGGGTAAGTGAACATGTTAGGCCTAGAGTCCCACAAGAGAAGCATGTTGTGATAACAAGTTATGGCCACAAGTGGGTCCCCATTGTCCAAGGACCCTTTGATGAGGACATTGCACACAAACACATTGGGTTTTTGGATTGTTTCAAAGACTCTGATTGCAGTGTTGAAGTTGCTGAAGTGAGGGTTGGAGTAGCACTTGAGTAAGGTGCCTGATACATAGTGGTCTTGGAAGTGACCATTTCTTAGTGTGATGGCATGTAACTGTCTTAGATGTTGGAGCGAGTTGAAGCACTTTTTGTTTAGGATTTCTAGGACTGATTTCTGTGAGAGGGTTGTGGTTTCTGTTGTTGTTGAGAGGTTGCATTGTTTGAAGGAGCAAGAAGGGGAAGTTGTGGCTGTGGTGCTCATCTTATCCAATATCCAATGTTTCTATGGAAAGGAAATAAAAGGATTACGGCTAAGTGTAATTGAAGTCAGTGTTTGTAAGTTACAAGGTGAGTTGAGACTTGAGACCATAGTTGTGAGAATCGAATCGGTGATCGAACAAGTATTTTGTTAATTTTACTCTATCATAAATATTTTATTTTATTTTTATATTAAAATAACTATTATTTTTAAATTTTAATAATTCATTAATTAATTTATATCTATTATACTATTATGTACTACAAATATTTATTAAAAAATAATATTAATAGATATTATATAATTATGAAAAGAAAAAATAAGTGAGTTTAAAA
>NC_029793.2:29821267-29823017 GCF_000816755.2 Arachis ipaensis | reverse complement strand
ACCGCAGGACCCGGCCAGTTCACCGATTTGTATTGAACCGGCCGGTTCTTAATGATTTAATTGCGTATACGGTCTAAACGTCTAACCAAACCATATAGACCATCAGTTCACCGATTTTTCGGTCGAACCGACCGGTCCGGTCCGATTTTGACAACATTGTTTGAGACTATGCGAGCTTGAATTTTGTCCATATCTCCAACTTACAGCCAACATCTAGAACGAATTGCTTCACTTTGATTCTGACTCTATCAACAATTCAAAAATAATATTTGTACACTAAAATTAATTAATTATTATGTATTAATATATAAATACATGTATAGTTTAATTTATTTTTAATATATATTTATAATATAATAATATTTGATATTAGTGATTAATTTTAAAGGTTAATTTTAGTGTATATCTAATAGAAATAAAGAATATTACCATCTAAGTAGAATGCAAAGGTATAAGATATCGACAAGAGTACAAAAATTTTAGAAAAAAAAGTATGAATATATAGTATATAAAAAAATAAAAATATTATTTGCATATTAAAATTAACTACTAAAATTAATCACTATATATTTGTGTAATTTAATTTATTTTAGGATTAATTATGGTTTTGGTCTCTAAAGTAGAGTTTGAAAATATTTCTTGTCCCCAACCCTTTTTTGCTTACAAAATTGTCTCTAAGTTTTAACTTAGTTTTAAAATCGTCCTTTTTACCAAAATTTTAATTTTTATTACCAAGTTACCTCTAATTAAAATATATATATATACAACAGGTTAAAGGGAATCACGCTGGGGGTTCAGGGAAGAAGAGGGGGAAGGGAAGGTGGAAAAGGGAAGGTGGAAGGGAATCCGTCCGCCGCCGCTGCTCCTCGCTGCTCGCCGTCACTCTTCGTTGTTCGCGTCCTCGCCGCTGGATCTGCCCGCCAAATCTCGTCGTTGCTCCTCTTCCTCGCTCGACGTTGACACTAGCAGATCCGCGAGGGCAGACATCGTGCACCGCTCGCCGTTTCTGCTCCTCCTCCTCAGTCGGTCGCCGGTTGTCGTCTTTGATCATGTATCGTTCTCTCTCTTCGATTCTCTATGTCCATGGATCTTCTCTCTTTTCTCTCTTCACACCCAAACCTTCACGGTCTCTTATCTCTGCCTTCTTCTCAAGATCGTTGCAAAACCACATCGGTAATTTCTTAGTTCTTTTTTTTGCTTTCAATTTTTAACCCATTCATGGATTACAACATTTCGATCTTATTGGTTAGAAATTTTGATTATTGATTAGTGGTTTAGGATGAGTGTTCTGGTTGGTTGGTGAATTATATGTTTAAAAGTTTATAACCTGAGTTGTTTGATATGGATCTGTGCAAAATGTTATGATTATTGTGTTTTTAGTTGAAGTTTCAATTGTTATTTGTTATTGTCGAATTGGAATGCTCAAATGGTTGCAAATTAAAAATAGATGTCTTGGATAAGTTTCACTCATGTGTATTGCTTCTGCTTCTTGCGTTGTTTATCTACTTCTGGTTGCTTCTGCTTCTACTTCTATGAGGGAGAAGAAGAAAAAGAATAGAAAATGAGAATTTTGGGAAAGAAGGGGAAGGGTATTTTGGTCCGAATGACAATTTTAAAACCAAGTTAATCTTTAGGGATGATTTTGTAAGTAAAAAAAAGTTGGGGACGAAAAAAATTTGTAGTCCCTCTCTTAGGAACCAATATCGTACTTAACCTCTTATTTTATATTCTAATATATATTCTATTTTAG
>NC_029793.2:29818419-29820969 GCF_000816755.2 Arachis ipaensis | reverse complement strand
GAAATACCCAATCATATCAATACATACTGCAAACAAAAAAAGAAAAAAATCTACCCACTTGAAAAAAAATTGTGAACACTCTTTTCATTTCTGTTAACCATTCTTCTGCCATATCTGGGACGAGGGCTCCATGAAATTCAGGCAGGCCAATTTTCTTGAAGTCAACAAAGATTGTATGGACTTGTCCTACATCCAATCTGTGAGTATTGGCATCTTCATTTGCATTGGATAGTTATTGAGCCATCAGAGCAGTAGTTTAGGTTTGCTCTTTCATTGCTTTTTTCCATATCCTTTATGTGCTTTGCAAGGTTTGCGGAGCTCGAGCTTGAGCCATGTGGGCATCCACGACTTGCCATAATTTTCCTGTTTATGGGTAGCCACAAAAAGAAATCTTATTAGTCATACTTCCTATAATAGGGTCCCTAAGGATTGACTTTCCTCTGATACCAATAATGTAACACTCTAATTTAAATGATATCCTTGAAAGACTTTTGGATAGGGTGTCACTTATTTTGGGAAGGACCCTATTTGAATCCTTTAGTACTCTACGAATCTGGATACCAGCAATCCTCTTCCAACACTTTTTCACGGGTAAAGATCTTATTCCACTGTGTGGTATGAAATAGAGTCTGACGTGGCGCTGAATGGAAGAATAGGACACGTAGTCCACCTTCGGGCTCCCATAAAAGGTTAATTCCTCCTCCGAGTCGTCCTCTATTGGATCTTCCTCTTGGCTAGGGTTGTTGGACTCATCCTCCTCTGCCTCGAAATTTGATTTGAGGTAGACCACTTTGGGTGACCGTTTCTTGGGCGCTGAAACGTTCCTATCTAAAAAGGTTATGACAGACAGTTGAGGATTTTTCTCCACAAAATTACGACCTAAATAGATAATTTGAAGTACGATAGTAGTGGTCATAACTACCCACACATGCTTTGAGGAGTCATATTCAGAAGTCACCCTCAAGGGCGCTGCGTCATCTCCACCCAATGCACCATACTCCTCTGGAGATAATATGGAAAAAAGAAAGGGGTGAGATCGTAAAAAGATCTCAGTGGGAATACTATGTAACTCCTCCATATCGCCAGCCCGTTTATAGAATTTTCAAAAGAACATAGCATAGCATGTATTATGATTTTTCTTGTGGGGCATAAGTAGGGGTGCACATGATCCGGCCTGACTCGGTCCCGAACACTTTAGAAGCTAATTTGGTGTGATTTCATCGGGTGGCCGGGTAAGGGTCTCAAAAATAGACCCAGTCATTATTTCGGGTCGGGTCCGGGCCATAGCTCGGGTCACCCGAAGTCGGCCCGGTGGCTCGGTAATCATACACAATTAATATTTTGTGTTATTAGTGATGGATCATAACTATTCTTATGTAGAATTTAAGTATTGTAAACCTTAATATTTTGTGTTATTAGTCATTATAAGACTATAAATTAATGTTTTATATTTAGAATGCATAAGACTTTAGACTAATGCATAATATTGTGTTATTTGTATTAATTTAAATATTTTATATTATTAGACAATATTAGTATTGATTGTGGTTATACTTTAGTATTGATTGTGGTTATGTTTTAATTTTGAAGAAGGGTTGGTTCTTGTTATATTTTTCTAAGTGAATTTTACCATGTTAAATAATGGTTGGAGTTTTGAAAATTTGGATATTTTTACATGCTAGCTTACAAGAAGGTATCAACGTAATGTAATGTTAACGGCCCGGTTTTCACCCGGTATAATTGTGGCCCGAAAGTGTATTAGTTTCATCGGGTCTAGGACCGGGTTCGGGTCTAATAAATAGACCCGGTGTATATTTTAGGTCGGGTCTGGGTCACATCCGGCTTCACCCGGCCCATGTGCACCCCTAGGCATAAGGCAAAATACATAAAAGAAGAACATGTAACATCGATATAGATAAATCAAGCAAAGAGGGTAATAAATTAAGAATAATAAACATAATCATAACTTTAAACAAAAAGAATCTTTGAATAAAAGGAGAATAATAACATAATCACACTTTTCTTTGTACTTTTCATTACTTATCTTGTAGCTTTTATGGAAAGTATTAAGCTCAAACTGGTATAGAAAGGTGGGAGTCCTACGAAGATTCTTATCCCAAATATTTTGATGATTACCTTCCTTTACTTAAGGATCGTCTCGATCGATCACTTTCTCTTACTGAAAGATCATATTGATATCTTGTCTTTGAGGGTCATCTCCCCTGACTGAAGGATCATTCCTTTGGCAATGTTATTTAAGACATACACAAGAAAAGAGTCATGCCAAAAAAAAGGAACGTGTATATATATTTTTAACATAAGAGTTATGCATGTGTATTTGTAAAAGAAATAAAGAGGGAATGTAAAATTGTGGTAATAATACTAATAATAATAATAATAATAATAATAATAATAATAATAATAATAATAATAGATATAATAATAATAATAATAATAATAATAATAATAATAATAATAATAATAATAATAATAATAATAATAATAATAATAATAATAATAATAATAATAATAATAATAATAGATTTACAT
>NC_029793.2:29814788-29818145 GCF_000816755.2 Arachis ipaensis | reverse complement strand
TAAGGATTTGTAACATAATAACAACATTAATGACATACATAGCATGTAGTATCATACCTTTAGAAAATACTATAGTAATGGAATATATTAAACAACTCTACAGAGTTTATATAATACACGTATTCTTAGCTTAAATGACTCGAAATACAATGATAATAATTATAGGAATGATATCAATCAAGAAAGTTACAGAAAAATGAAGGTACTCTTAATTAAAAAGCCTTATATAATGATAAATTTGTATGATAAAAAATTTGAAAAGTAAACCCATCATATGTATGCGAAAAGAGGAAGAATTAATGCCATAAAACAGATATTAAATATGAGCAAACAGAGCATTGGATATATGGTAGAGACATAGATGACAAAGATTTGGCACAATAATAAGAGAAATATAATTCATGCCAAACATATAAAGTTAAAAAAAAAACCACAATTTCCTACACTTTCTAACGTCTCTTGATTGATTATGGGGCTGACTCTTGTATTTGCATACGGAATATTTTTTGTAGAAGAATGAGGAAGAAGATTAGTGTTGAGAGGGGTGATCTTTCACCTATTGGTCTACCCCTATTTATATATTTTTTGTGGCAGGTGTGACTGAGGTGTTTCAAATTTAAAAGAAGGAAGTTGGAGTGGTTGTTAGACTTCTATCCAAAAAATTAAAATTCTAAGTCTATCTTCTAATTGGCTTTTGAATTTCAAATTGAAATTTTTAAAGAGGATGAGGAGGGAGGGACGGTTGTTACAGATAACATGGTTGCAGGGATGGTGGTTTGTCCCACCCACGGTGAGGACGGTGGTTTTATCTCGCTTATGAGTTTGAGTATGATTATGTGTGATAGTGATTACAATTATTATAATTGAAAATATAATTAATGATTATTGATTGCCTGTCTGGGTAGATGCAAGGATTGCGGTTTGTCTCACTTGCTCTGGGTTACAGTTTGAGACACCTGGGTAGACGCAAGGATTGTAGTTTGTCTCACTTGCTCCGCATTGAGATTTGAGACACCTGGATAGACGTTAGGGTTCTAGCTTAGTTCTACTTGTTTCGGGTTGAGATTTTAAACACCTTCCTAGAGAGATGTAAGGGTTGTGGCGTTGTCTTACTTGCATCCAGGATTGTGCTGAAAAACACCTACCTGGATAGATATAAGGATTATGGCGTGTCCCACTTGCATCCAGGATTGTGGTAAAAAGCACCTACCTGGATAGATATAAGGATTATGGCGTTGTCCCACTTGCATCCAGGATTGTGGTAAAAATCACCTGCCTTATGGTGTTGTCTCACTTACATCCAGGACTGTGGTGAAAGGAATCTGTCTGGGTAGATATAAGAGTCTGTGGTGTAAGAATCGAGATTTAATAAGTTGTTTAATTAAATAAAATAATAAATTAGAAATCGGTTCGAAAATTTAGAAGTGTTAATTTTAAAATTTGTGAGATTGAATAGTTTTGATAGTTACATGATTGAACAATGGTTAGGAAGTGCTTGTTATGGATATTTGGGTTGTTTTGGGCATGTTTGAATTGGTTTAGTTTTGAAATTTTAGAAACTACAGAATTTTGTGGAATTTTGTAAAACCTTATTTTTAATAAACTTTGGTGAGGCATAACTTGGCCTCCGGACCCTCATTTTGAATAAAAATTGATTAAATAAAAGTTGAGTACGAGAGCTTTAAGACGTTTGAAGAACGGATGGAAAATATTTTAAAACGAAAAAGTTATGCTCATTTAAAATTCGGTGCAAAAATCTGAATTCTGCAACTTTTAAATTTTTCTAAATCTGTTAAAGCATGCGTACACGGACCTGTACACGCGACGCGAGCATTGACCACTACTAAGTGCTTTTACGTACGTGGACACTAGCATGCATACACGGGAACATGATTTTGAGGCATGCGTACGCGAAATTTTAACACACGACGCAAGGATTCCATTCGAGTTGGGACACTCACGTACGCGAGGGAGGTGTCGCGTACGCGACCACCCATTTTTGCAACCATGCATACGCGGGACAGGGCATGCATACGCATGATCTCTGTTTTGCTGAAAACTTGTTTTTCTTCATTTTTAAGGGTTCATCTAACTCTCCAAACTTCTTTAACTTCCATTTAAGGCTCTTAGCTAGTAATTAGACTATAAGACTAGTGAAGATGAGTTAGTTGATTTAAATTGGTATTTTCTATTAGTGAGTTTAAAAAATGGTGACTTAGGCTTGGTATGTAAGTTGGGTGAAATTATTATGTGAGTTGATGGAGCTTCGAGTTGATGATGAACTTGTGAAATTGAGAACTAATAATGGTTAAGGCGAGTTTAGAACTCAAAGTTGAATGATGAATTGTTGAGCACTGAAAGTGATCACTGAATATTGTTATTCCCTGTTATATACTGAGATTGTTGAGTTGCTATGTGCCTGGCAAGGACAGTGGTTAATCCCACTTGTCAAGGTCACAGCGCCGGCGTAAGGACGATGGTTAATCCCGCTTAAGTTGAGATGTGAGGTCTATGGCAGAGTATCCCGCTCGCATCCTTTTGAGTCACAAGAGTGAATTGGGCACTATATCCCTGGGAGAGTGAGTCAGACACTATATCCCTGGGGGTACCCATTTTTATTCGTGACTGAAAGGCGACATTTCCATAGGGATGTGTCGGGTTGGCAGTTGAACCGACAATGTGATATCACAGCCAATAGGATAGTCATTCATCATGTGCATTTTCTATGTGTTTGCTTGCTTTGCCTACTTGCATCTTTTGCCTAAATGTATAACATGCTTACTTGCTTTCTGGTTTACTTGCTATATATGCCTATTATTTGTATTTTACTTGTTTGCATATTCTTGTATTTTCTACTAGGATTGAGGAGGATCGGTAGGCGGTGGCGATGGAATTGCATGGAGGTTAGGCTAGCGAAGGCTGTGTGATAGTAGCGTTACTGTTAGTTTAAAAATCCCCTAAGATAGATGACCCCTTTAGGGATTTATTTAAAATTATTTATAAGTTTGAATCTTATGGTTGATATGAAATTCTAGGATTACCTTTAGCATCCCAGAATCTTATATCTTATATATTAGGCACTGTTACCATACTGAGAACCTCCAGTTATCATACTATATGTTATTGTTATTTTTCAGATGCAGGTCACAACCCACCTCGGTGAATTTGTAGGATGGTGGCAGAATGGAGGATCATTTGTCATCTTTTGTATTTTGGATATTTTGTTATAGATATACTCTCACTTTTGTATCTTATACTTTGATGCCTTGGAGGCTTACTTAGAGAGACAGGTTGTATACTGTTTTAACTTTCAAAAACTCTGTTATATTTGTATTAACTAGTTGATCTAAACTCCAC
>NC_029793.2:29772852-29814630 GCF_000816755.2 Arachis ipaensis | reverse complement strand
TTATGCATAACGTTTCGCGCTTTTGTATCTCTGTTTTCTACATCTTTGAGCTATATTTCTTCATCGGCCTTCTCGTATTATTATTTTCCTTCTATATATGTTACTGTATAAACTTTAGAACTATCATAGCACTTTGTTATCCTTTGCATTATGGCATGAGGTAAGACTTAGGGTGATACGGTGATACGGTGTTACATGTGGTGTTGTCCCACTTGCATCCGGGTTTCGGTGTGAAGCACCTGCATAGGTAGACACAAGGATTGTGGTTAGTCCCACTTGCTCCATGATAAGGTGTTCTATGTCCGAATTAGCTACCAGATGTGTCGGGTCTGACGTTATAACCAACATGTGAGCTCATGGCCTGTAAGACAGGCATGCATCATACTATATTTATGTGCATTTGCTTAGGTCTACACAATTACTTGGCTTGCCTAATTGACATCCTGTTAATTGCTAATTGTACTACTTGTCATACTTGTTCTCTATGTATGATTGTTTGTTTGTCTGTTTGATTGCTTGTGATTATGACTTGTTGGTTTGGAGTGTGGTGGCATGTAAGTGATTATATGTGGGGCTGGAGGGCAAGATTTGATATTCTTTGGGGCCGAAGGCCGAGATTTGATTATTTTGGGCCGGAGGCCATGACTAGTTGGACCGAAGGCCATAATTTGGTAAGTTGGTAAAGGTTGATATGCACATTGGCTTGCGGTAGTTTGTGTGTTGATTGATTTTGCTTGAGGCAGAGGTCGTGATTGATTTGTGTTTAAGATTTAGTAAAGTATGAAAGATCAAAGTAATTCAACGTAGACTTAATGAAACTATGCTTGGAACAAGTTAGTCATTCATATAGTTTAAGTAACTTTTAAAATTTTATAATAGAAATATGAATTTGGGTTTTGAATAAATAACTGCTTGTTTTTGAAAAGATGTATAAGATGAGCGATGATCACTGTGGTTGAAAATAATTTTCTTTTATATATCTTCTTATGACAATTCTAAGCCTTCTCTGGTGAGACCGTGTGGTTAGGTTGTTACCCCTTATAGATTTCTCTTTTTAGGATGAACGAGGAGTTTAAGGAGTTTCTTCTGTGCTCTGATTGTGTTGTATATATCTTAGTTATATTTTTTCCCTTGCCTTGTTATATATTTTTGTAAGAGAGATAGAAATCGTAATTTGTAATGATATGTATGTCTGGTATATTTGTAAGTTATTTGTATAAAAAGTCTTGTATGTTTATATATATGAAGATTGTGGTTGAATTTGTTTATATATACATATTTGTAAAAAGAAAAAAACTTTCAATTTTTCAAAGGAAACAACGATACGGTTTCGAGTTAAAGGCTCCTATTTTATTATTAAGTATATAGAAGTCCTTGTAATATCTCGCTATCAGAGTGGTGCAGCTGAAAGCGTGACATTCTGATAGTAAGGATGTTAGAAACACAACCTTAGGAGAGTGGGATTGGCATATCCCTTTAAGGTTCTGGATTATTAGCGGTCTCCCTAAATCCTGACAATTCTAGCTTAAGAGTTTCATGGTTCTTTGGGTGCCAAATGATGGCTGGCATTCACAACCCCCAAGTCAGTAGAAACATTCTCCTCTAAACAGATCTTCTTGTTCCTCTCAACGTTCTCTTTTCTGGAAATTGTTCTTTTACTGCCCGCTACCCCCACCACGTACCTGGGCCCTTCTCGGGCTAATTATTTTAAAGTCAGCCCTTTCAAACAAGAGGCTAATTTATTAGTATTAATTATCATTTTTTTCATATTCATTGGTATCGGGCTTTCTTCCAGCATTATAGCTGAACCATTATTTGTGCTGGCTAGCAACGCTTCCCGGATACTCTTTTTAACACATCGTTGAGCATCTCTTTAGCTGTCAGATACTCTTTATTTTTTGACTTCGGGTTATCATTCATTGAGAGGCTAGATAGGTCATCTAGTAGCCAAGAATACATATGCTTCTTCCTTGGTTGAGGAGAGAGGAGCTCGAATTGCTGCCATGACTAGTATTGGAGTGTTGTTTCCTCTCTACACGTCTCCTGGTGTAATCCGCTTTAGTCCATTTCCCTAAACATTCTATTTTAATATACTTTATAGTAGAATCATCCAAAAATTTCTGGAAGTTTCTAGATTCATGCCCTAACAAGGCACAATAGGTGCAAAAGATCCCAATCTGTTCATACCTCAGCCCCACTTCTATCATCTTACTATTAGGGCCAGTGATCTTCAGATTATCTCTCACTTTCTTTTCATCATTTAGCTCCACTCTAGCTTTAATAATCCTTGATTCCTTTCCACTTACCTAAAAAAAACTAGGTCTGAGATGGTTCCAATTTTGTTTCCTAATTTGTGACCAACCTCTAGGATTTTAAACTATTCTGGTAAACCCCAGAATTAGACCCAAATAG
Source organism: Arachis ipaensis (assembly GCF_000816755.2). Lineage (NCBI taxonomy): Eukaryota > Viridiplantae > Streptophyta > Magnoliopsida > Fabales > Fabaceae > Arachis > Arachis ipaensis. The sequence goes on along the minus strand of NC_029793.2, from coordinate 29,812,218 downwards.
AAAATGTATAGATTATATTATTTGATGCCCCATATATTTTCATCCATTGTTGGATATGAAGAACATAATTCTTGAAGAGCCAAGGAGAGCCATGTTCAATTCTTAAAGCATCAGATTTATGGTTGAAGAAGAATCGAAAAAGATTTTTACCTTCCTCCACAACAAAAAGGCCATCCAATTTGCCCCCAAATAGCATGCATAACACCTTTCATGGTTCCTATAAAGAAGGTTCTTTCGGCAAAAATTCTCCCCTGCAAGCTTTTTGCACAAGCGTGGACACCCTCTGCAATGTCTTCTTCCTCAAGTTTCACTATATCCTCTTCCTCACTATTACCTCTTGTACTTCTATGTTCATTGTCCTTTCTTAGTTCCTCCATCTAAGTTAATTAGAGAAAGGCCAGATCAGAGAAAACGTAGGTAATTTACGTTGAATTTGGTCACTAAGAGAAACCCTAGTGGACAATCAAGAAAATCCTATCAGAACACTTTTGAAATCTTGGTGGCACTTTTTGAGTAAATGTTGCATTGTTCTTTTTTTCTGTTATTATCATTGCTAAATTGAATTAACATACATATCTTTTGATCACCTAAAGTGTGATAAAAAATTTATATAAAATAAATTTTACATCTCATCTAATAGTAAAATTGTTGAATAAAAAATAGATGTGTTAGATAAAAAATCATATAAAATAGGTTTTATATATCATCTAATAATAAAAGTATATAATTATCGAATAAAAATTAGTTGTGTTAATTAAGTATATAAGACAAAATCAATATAAAAAAATTTCTCTTTATGTTGATATTTACCCTATGCTGTGTTGATATTGTTATTATAATTATTATTGGATAAAAAATTAAAACTTTTTAGATGCTTATATAATTAAAAAATAATGGTTTTTTTTTACTTTAATCAATGGTTTTGTATTATGTGGAAACTATGTACATTAGTATCAAAATAGGTAAAAGAAGGCCTATCACATGAATTGTGAATATTAGAACTCCATTTTGAAATGTATAAAATTTTTAAATTTTCTTGTAACATTTCTCAACTAGAGTGTTCATAGGTATGGGATAATTTAATAGGTAATTTACACTAATAAACTTAATAGAGTTTAAAATTATGCAAATGTCCTAAATTCATTACACGTCTATCTTAGAATATCTCTAGATAAATCGAATTAATTGGATTCGATTTACTACTTATACAGCTTATTGATATTTCTTACTTTTAAGTTAATTTATTAACTTAAAAACATAAATGTCAATAAGAAAATACCCTCCATTTGGATTCAAATAAAATATCAAAAAATCAAAACAAATAATAATAGAAGTCCAATTTTTTTATTTTAGTTCAAATTTCAGAAAATTCATATTTTTATAAACTTGTGAATTTAAAACAGAACAATAAATAATTTTTAAAAATTTATTAAAAATCATTCTTTGATTCATTAGCATCTAAAAAATCATTACCAAGACTTTTGATGTTGAGAAAATTAATATAGGAGTTAAAATTTGAATTTTTTTCAGAGTCAGAAGTAATAAATAGTTATACAATATACAATAACCAACTATATTTATACAATATGTAATTTGATAAATAATTAAAATACTATATCAATTAAATTATCAAATAACTAACTATATTTATACAATATATAATTAATTTGTGAAATTAAGTATAGAAGTTATTGCTTTGATGATGTTACTTCTAACTCAAACTTATTTTGTAGAGCATAACGTGGCTCTATGCACAAAACAAAGCTAAATCAGAAGGTTCTATAGCTGAGGGATATGTAGTTGAAGAAGCTCTTATGTTTTTCTCTTGATACTTAGAAGGAATTGAGACAAGATTGAATAAGCCACCACGTGTTGATGATCGTCTTGATGATAATTGTAGTACACACGTGGATTCCCTTTTTCCACAAATGGGTAACTCTAAGGGAGCTTTCACAATATTTGAGTTGTCACCTATGGAAAAAAAATAACCACATTGTTACGTGGTTCTAAATTGTCCGTATGTCAAGTCGTTCATTCAGTAACTGCTTAAAGATTTTCGTACATGTTTTTTATTTACTTGAAAATGGTTGTTTAGTTAGAGTTAAACTTTCATATTTGACAATGATTTCAAAAATTTTGTACGAAGACGATCTAAGGGTAGAAAGCCTTCAAAAATAGATATAGAAAAAACAGTCAGTAAAAATTTTGTTACTTGATTTCCTGCATAGGTAAATAGAAAAGTGATAAATTTTTGCTAATATTGAGCTAGTATTTACAGATATAATAACTAATGTGTCGTTCTATCATAATAGCTTATGAATCCAGACATTATAATATTGTGCTGAGGATTTGAGATACCTAACAAGGGGTTCATCATGATGTGCCAAGAGGTTTTTTACATTTAGTATAATGGGTTCTCCTTTTGAAATATCAATCGAGATAATGGGTTAAAGACCTAGAATAGTAGAGTTTTCTTAATGTTCTCAACTCCTTGTGTTGCTAGCACTTGTAATGCTAATGTTAGGAATATTGATTTGTCATATTATGGCAAACTAGAAGATATTATAGAACTAAACTACAATGACCGATTTTAGATTACTTTATTCAAATGTAAATAGGCTAACACCACTAGAGAATAGAGGTGTAAAAAGAATAGTTGGATTTTACTTCTGTTAATTTTTCATGAGTAATACACAGTGGTGATCGTGAGGAGGATGATCTATATATTGAAGCCTCACAAGTTCAAATGGTGTATTTTGTCAATGAGAAAGTGAATAAAGATTATAGTATTGTCGTGCATTTGAAGCCAAGAGACTCATATGATATGGGGGAAATAAAGATGATGAAGCATGCGAGAATGAGCCATGGTCAAAGCAAAACTTAGATTCTTTATTTGAAAATGGTGATAATCTATCATTGTTAAGAGATGAGGTAGATGATGAACTACTAGATGATGACATTGGAGAAGACAAACACATGTCAGAATAGTTAATAGATTAAATTAATTTATGGTATGAAATTTATATTTAAGTTTTTCATTTAGTTATAATTCACATTTTATTCTATATTTATTAATTGTTAATTTGATCTATTATGCAGATATGCCAAAGCAAAAGAGATACAAGAATCTACTTAAAGTAGCAAATGCTGCAAATTCTTCACAAGACAAGTCGGCAATAGCTGCAAATGCATCCCAAGACAAGTTGGCAGCTGCAAATTCATCCCGAGACAAGTTGGCTGCAACTGCAAATTCATTCCGAGACAAATCAGTAACTACTACATCTAAAAATTCATCTCATGACAAGTCAATAGCTACTAGAAATGCTTCACTAGAGAAATCAGCAACTGCTACATCTAGAAATTCATCTTCATCACAGACCTTGTATTATTCCAAGCCATCATCAATTGCTCCAACTACTTCTGAGCATCCACCCGAAGCTAGACATAAATGCGGACGTGAGTCTAAGCATTATTGGACTATTGATGCCATAGGTATGTATAGATATTTTTTAAAGTACTTTACTAATTCTTTAGTCACTCAATTACTCATTTATTTTAGATGAATACGAAGTTAGTACACGCCTTCATTTATTATTGAAGGATGTGCATAATTTTCCAGAAGGTTTGCACATAGTTGTCAATTTTGATAAACTACATGCAACAATAGGAGAAGCAATTGGACTCCTTACAGGAGTTTGTGGGCAATTGGCTACTGATTGTGTAGCATTTCCAATCAATTTTGAAAAGTGGTTAGCCATTCTAGAGAGTAAAACCGAGATCATAAATAATGCACAAGAAGATATTGCTCCTTATCAATGGACTTTACTCGTAGAATATCGTCTTAAACCTGAAACTCAGGTAAGTACTTACTCTCCTAGTTAATATAATTTTAATTATGAACAAATAGTTATAAAAGTGCAAGTAGCTGATTTTTTTTTTTTACAATAGATCATTAAAAAAAAAGAACATACCCTAGTTTGTGGGCTGATAGCTAGATATCATTAAAAAAAGAACATACGATAATAGCTAGATGTCTTTTGAATACATGTTTGACTTTATTTAATTGTGTCAAAATTTATCTTATAGAATCTTTGTAAGAGGAATCAAGAAATTTGACAAAAACAAACAATTCTTCATACCTCAGGTGCTAAATCAATTGCAAGAAGAAGGGCTAAAATGGTAATTTTTCTAATATATGTACTTCAAGTGATAAATTTTATTTTTTAAACTTATTTTTACCCTCATGAATATATATTTTAAATTTTAGACGGAAGATACTGAAAAAAAAGTTAGTAGAGTTCAAATGTGGGACATCACTCTCAAAATGATATGTAATTTGAAATAGTTTCCATACATTTAGGCAATGCGCAGGCATGCATCACGCGTACGCATGACCTTGCGAAAGTTCAGCAACGCGTACGCGTAGGCGACGCGTACGCGTGACAGAGCCACGTGCTGGACGTATCAAAAATTGCTAGAGAAGATTTCTGGGCTATTTTTGGCCCAGTTCGAAGCCCAAAAACACAAAATAGAAGTTGCAGAGTGGGGGAATCAACGAGAGAACTTTCATTCACATAATTTTAGGTTTTAGATGTAGTTTTCTAGAGAGAGAGAGGCTCTCTCCTCTCTCTAGGTTTTAGGGTTCTTAGGTTTAGCTATTTTCAATTTTAGATTTCTACTCTATTTCAATTTAGTTTCTCTTCTACTTTTATTTGTTCTAGCATTTTAGTTTATCTATTTCCCTTGTTGATTACTTTATGTTTCCAATTTAGTTTATGAATTCTCATGTTAGATTTGATTTTCTATTTAATGCAATTTGGGGTATTTCATGTTTATTGCTTCTTCCATTATTTGTTATCATTGATGCTTGTAATTGGTTGTTTGGATTTTATTATCTCTTATTACTTTTCTATACTTTTATGTTGTGTCTTCCAAGTGTTTGATAAAATGCTTGGTAGGATTTTAAATTAGATTTTTCTTCTATTGGCTTTGGTAGAGTAATTGGAGACTCTTGAGTTATCAAACTCTTTTGTTGATTGATAATTGAAAGTTGCTAGTTGATTTGAATCCCTCTAAAGCTAGTCTTTCCTTAGGAGTTGACTAGGACTTGAGGAATCAAATTAATTCATCCACTTGATTTTCCTTTATAGTTAGAGGTTAACTAAGTGGAAGCAATGGACAATTCTCATCACAATTGATAAGGGCAACTAGGATAGTACTTCTAGTTCTCATATCTTGCCAAGAGTTTTCTTAGTTATTAATTTAATTTCTTGCCATTTTATTTTCTTATTCCTTATTTCAAAAACCCAAAAAGATACATTTTCACAACCAATAGTAAAAACATTTCCCTGCAATTCCTTGAGAGATGACCCAAGGTTTGAATACTTCGGTTATTATTTTTTAGGGGTTTGTTACTTGTGACAACCAAATTTTTGTATGAAAGGATTCTTTGTTGGTTTAGAAACTATATTTGCAACAAGATTTCATTTGTGAAATTCTTTATCGACAAAAATCCGTTCATCAAGCACATGAAGAAAACAAAGGAGAAGCACACACTGAAGTGTGCGTACGCACAACCCCCTGTGCGTATGCATAAGTGGCAAAATCAGCATGTGTGCGTATGCACACATTGTGCTATGCACAGGTCCCAGCGTGTGACTTCATTATTGAAGTACGTGACTCGCAATTTTTGGGGCTCTTTGGCCTAATTTTGGGAGTTACTGAAGCTAAATTGAGGGCTATATGAAGGGTACATCATTCTATATGAAGGGTGCTTCCATTACATACATGAGGGAGTGACAAGAGGCTTTCTTGTATGGTTTGGAATCAATCAAAACAAGAATCAATTTGTTGGTAGCATAGTCCAAACCAACAATGAATTCTCAAGATCAAATATTAAATCCAATACATAATAACCGAGAGTCTTTCAACCTCGGGTCGATCTCCCTAGTACGCAATTGAGAGTGTTGCTCTTTCGGTTGTGGAGGCAAAAAGGGGTTTGCAATCAAAGAACAAAAGATTAAAAGAACTTAAGAAATAAAACTAAGGAATGAGCAAAATTGTGAATTAATGCAAGTAAAGAGAAAATGAGATCAAAACTAGTGAAGATGCTATAAATGCAAGAAGAGCCTTGACTTAGGAATGAGGATCTAAGGAATCCTATCATCACCATAACCACAACTACGATAATTATCATGAGTCAATCTTGCCTAGTTAACCCCAAACATCGAGGAGTAAGTCAAGCAAGCATAATTGACCTTAATCCATAAGTCCTAACCAACTTACCAAACTAGTTGATAAAAGGCTAGCTTTAATGGAAACAAGAGTCAACTAACTCCCTAAGAATTACCACTAAATGTCGGACATTATGATTCTAGTATCCTAGGAACTCAAATCCCAAGCCAAGGTGTGAAAATCTACTCAAATTCTAAGGTTGGCATTTTTACAAACACCTTGTATGCATAAAAGTAGAACATGGGAATTTGCAAATTAAAGAAAAATAGAAAACTATAACCAACTATTCACAAAATCAAACATAAAAAAGCAATCAAACATAAACAAAGCATGAAACATAAAATTCATTGATCAAAACTTCAAGAAACACAAAATTGCAAATATGAACAAAGTAACTTGAACCAAAGGAAATTGAAGATAAAGGCAATGTAATTAAAGAGGAATTAAAGAGTACTTACAATTAGAGTTGAGCAAAATCAAAGATCAAAGCTTCTATAAAATGCTACATGAAAACTACATAAACCCTAGGAGAGCTCTCTACTCTACACTACTCCTACTCCTACTATGTAAAAACTGTTGAAAAAAATAAATCTAAGTCCTAATAATAGCTAATGTCTTGATATATGTTGATATCCCCTTCATATAGCACTTCAATTCAGCATCCAAGCCTTCCAAAATGGCCCAAAAGGCCTCATAATTCGCAAAGCACATGTTTCATTAATGAAATCACGTGTTGGGTCCTGTGCAGACGCACAGATGTGAGCGTCCGCACACTTGGCTGAAAGCTGACCTGTGTGTACGCACAGGTGCTTGTGTGCATGCACACTTCGCTGTGTGTGCTTTTCCTTGTTTTCTTCATGTTTTCTCCCTTGCACATGCTTTCTTCCACTTTTGGCTATCCATTCTTGCCTCCAAGGCCTGAAAACACTTAGCAAACATGTCATGGCATCAAATGGAATAAAAGTGGAATTAAATTGCTCATTTCAAGCACAAAATTACATGTTTTCACATTTAGGATCAAATTGGGGACAAAACACAAAAGTATGCTATTTTGGTGCTTAAGTGTGAGTTCTTGTGCTAGAATCTATCCAAATTGAGTCAAAATATACCATCAAATATGGACTCATCAGGGAGATAATTAGGAGTAGGAGTAGTGTAGGGTAGTGTTCTTTCAATTCTCTCTTAGGGTTTTACTTAAATTTCACTATAGCATTTATAGTTTCAAGTTTGATCTTGGATTTTTGCTTATCTCTTTTGTAAGTACTCTTTAATTTCTCTTTAATTACATCACATTTACTCTTATTTTCTTATGGTTCAAGTTATTTTGTTAATATATGCAATTTTGATTTCTTGAATCTTTTGTTTATGAATTTGGTCTTTTATGATTCCTATTTGCTTGATTGAATGTTTATGGTTAATTTTGTGAATAGTTTGGTAATAGTTTTCATATTCCTTTGCAATTTTCCATGTTTTGTTTTTATGCCCACAAGGTGTTTGTGAAAATGCCAACTTTATATTTTGAGTAGATTTTCACACCTTGGCTTGAAAAATGAGTTTCTAGGATACTAGAGTCATAATGTCCGACATTTAGTGGCAATTCTTGGGTAGTTTCTTCACTCTTATTTCTATTGATGCTAGCTTTTTACCAAGTTAATTGGTAAGTTAGTTAGGACTTATGGATTAAGGTCAATTATGCTTGCTTGACTTACTCCTCAATGTTAGGGGTTGACAAAGTGAGATTGACTCATCATAGTTGCCATAGTTATGGTTATGACGATGATAGGATTCCTTAATTCTCATTCCCAAGTCAAGGCTCTTTTATGCAATTATAGCATTTTCACTAAGTTTTGATCTTGCTTTCTTTTAATTTACTTTTATTTCCTTTTTCATCATTTCTTAGTTATTTTATTTCTTAGTTCTTTTAATCTTTCGTTCTTTGATTCAACCCCCCCTTTTTTTCCTCACAACCGAGAATGTGCACCTCATTTGCATTGTCTGAGGAAAGATGACCCGAGACTTCAAACTCCCGATTATTTTGTGTTGATTGTGACATCTTTTGAATTAAAATTTGATTGAGAGTTAATTGTTGGTCTAGACTATGCTTAGAACGAGATTCTATTTTTGTGAAATTCTAGATTAACAATAATTCTCACGTCAAGTTTTTGGCGCCATTGTCAGGGAACATACAATTGGTGTCATATTTTAGGTTGTTGTGAATATGTTAATATTGTAAATAGCACTTTTTTTGGTTGTTTGTTTACTTTTGTTAGTAAATTTTGTTTATATTTTTCTCTATAACTTTTTCACACCATTACCACAATTCACCCCCATGGAACCCAAACACTTATCCTTCTAGTCACAAATTCTACACACCACCACCTCACTATATGCAAAACCAAAGTCCTTGCCCTCATGAGTTCAATTGTCAACCTTCATCACTTCAAGTTTCATCATCATAAATGGATCAATCCACACAAGAAGCACTCCAAGTGCTTATTCAAGAACAACAAGCATTCCGGAAGAAGCAAGAGCAAGTTATGTCCACTTTAGCAAAGACCTTAACCCGGTTAGCTTCATTGTGTTTATGCCACAACCAAGAAATTCACGTGAATGAATGTGTGGAACCAAGAAGTGAAGAGTATGGAGTGAAGGAAAGTTTGCACAATCAAGTAGAAGATGTAAAGTTACAACATGAAGCACAAGAGGAGGTAAATGAAGAATTGATGGAAATTGATCAAGTGGATTCCATCATTCATGATTTTTTGTCCAACTTGGTCAATCCCTTTAATGATCTTCATGAACCTCCCTCCGTTGAATTTGAAGGAGATGTTGATGTGGACTTCACACGACCTCCAATATTTGACTTGAGTGATGATATGGAAGATTTAAAGGAGGTTGAGAAAGAGTTCAACTCCCAAGAAGTGAAGGAACATGTACAAGAGCAATTTGAGTGGGTTACAATTTTACCAATAAACTTCATAGGCCCACATCAATATGCCATCTTGGACATGGATTATCAATTTCAAACCCTTCTTAGAGTACTAGATGGTGGAGAGAAGAATGTCAATTGGCAAGGAAATAGTAAGTTCATCAAAGAAGCCAATCCAACATTTGAAGTTCAATTATGGTGTAAGATTCAATCGAGTGGATTCCGGTGAGTGTTCAAGTGTTCCAATGGTGATTCAAGAGGTTGTTCATCCAAGTGCAAAAATGAAGATCAACAAGAAGATGAACAAGAGACTAGAGTATGGGATCCAGGCATTAGTTTCAAGAGTCAACACTTGAGGATCCTAACCACTTGCTTGGAATTGCTTAAGAGTTTGATGCATTTCATATGGGACCCCAGAGGTCAAGTCAAGAGCAAACTTGGGTCGCAATTCAAGGAGGAGTGGAAGCACAAGCCACCATAACACAAGCTTCACTCAAAAATGTCCAACTTAAGGACTTTAAACCAAAGTGCTAGGTGGGAGACACGCCACCATGGTAATATCCTTCTAACCTTTCCCTCTTTTAACTTTTGTTTCTTGAATAATTGCTTATCTTGCTAAGTAGTTTAGTTGCATTTTGGTATTTACTAGGTAATTTTAGTAGAATAATATATTTTTGAGGCTTTAAAATGTTTTAGGGCTTGAATGGATGTCATGTTTGGTGCCTTAGAGGCATTAAAATTGTTGTAGAAACAGAGCATTGTGTGTACGGACACATCCCCCACTTTTCGTCATATGTGCGTACGTACAGCCTTGTGCGTACGCACACTCCTTATCACCCCTTCTGTCCAGGGCATTCGCACCTGCTTGTGCGTGTGCACCCTACCCTTTTTTCCTTTCGTGCGCACGCACACCTTTGTGCGCACGCACATTTTACCCTTTTGCTCTGAAAAAAAAAAAGCTTTTTGTGCGTGCACACAGCATTATGCGTATGCACAGACCTTGACACCCCTTCTGTTGGCAGCGCTCACACACGTCTGTGCATGTAAACAAACCTTTGTTTTCCCATGTGTGCGTACGCACACTTCCTTGTGCCACACGAGGTGAATTTCGAATGTTAATTCGAAAAGGGAGACCATCGCGCCCTAACAGATACCCCCCAAACCCTCTTTTCACTTCTTCTCTTACCCTTTGCCCAAACCAACCCAGCCCTTGACCCAGACCACCTCCGTCTGCCACCTCCGTCTGACAGCTACCACCACCACCGGCGACCACCGTCGCCTACCCTCTCTCTCTCTTCTTTCTTCCCTATTTCTCCATTTCTTTCTGTCACTGTGTGCGGACCCTGTTCACTGCACCAAGCCCGAGCCAGCTCGTGAAGTCTAGCTCCGGCGAGACCCCAGCAGCGGTGAAGCTCTGTGCCGCTGCAACACCACCACTACCCATCTCTTTCCTTCTTCTTTCTTCCGTCAACACAGGTTCTTTCCCCTGCTTCTTGCTCTGTTCTTTCTTTTATTTATTACTATTTTTATTGCTTTTTAATTCTGCTTTTAACAATCTTGTTATGTTTAGGTTAGTTAATTTGTGCTTCTGGATTGAATGTTTGTTGGCTGAATTTTTGTTGGCTGAATACTGCTTCTATTGAACTGAAATCTCTGTTTGAAAATGATGCACACCATATGCTCGATAAATTGCCTGAGTGAAACTATTTGTTTAATTTTTATGTTTGGCCAGCATATGTCTTAAATTTTGTTATCCTTAGGCATTATAATTCACACTTGTGTAGTTTTATTTGATTTTGGATCATGTTTGAGCTTGAATTTTTCTATGCACTTGTTTGTAATTTTATTGTCAAAACACCAAATTGGTTTGAAATGTCAACTTTGATCATTTGTTGGGTGTGAATTCAATAGTGCATATCCTGTTTGTTAAGTGAATCGACTAAAATGGCTTATTCATGTTGGTTTTGAACATAAATGATCACATACATAATCACTTGTTCTTTGAAGTTTTTGAGCAATTAAAATTGATTTTCATCAAGTTATTGCTTTTTGAATAAGGGCTGTATTTGTTTGATTATTTTTCACTTTTAACATGAATAAGTAAGCTCATCTAGTGTTGAATTTAAATTTTACACTTTTATTGCACAATTGCAATAACCAAGTTGTGATTCAATTCACTTCCATTGCTTTACCTAAGTTGTTTATGCTCTAATTGTCATTCATGCATTTATTTACTACTTAGGTTTCTTGATTGTGGAAAACCTTACTTTCTTTTGAGCATATTACACTTTTCAACTTGTTTTCCTCAATTAAGTTTTGGTTTACCTTATTGGCTCTAATTTGCATTTTTATTATTCCATCTTTTGTTTTTGTGCCAATTATCTGTTTCTCCTGCGTTGTATTATGTTTTTCTTCTTTTTCAGGATGGGTCATAAAGGCAAAGCACCGGCTTTTTCATCGGCTACCGCCGATGTCAATCCAAGCACTCAGCCGGATACTTTTGTCAATGAAGAGACCCTAAACCAATATAAGAAGCTAGAAAAGAAAGCCTTCCATTTATGAGAGGAAACTGGATATACCGACTAGATATGCGGATGCTATCCATGACCGGCTTAATTACTATCAGTGGAAGTTCATAGAACTCGATCCGTTATAGATAAATGAACAACTGGTTAAGGAGTTCTATGCAAATCTACTGAAGGCAGACACTGAAATAGTTTTCCTCCGAGGGGTGCAGTTAGACACCTCAACGCATGCTTTTGAGGCTCTCCTTCAGCTTCCACACCGAGCCGTGATGCTTATATCAAGATAGCGATGGATTTGATTCAGGGGAAGATTTCACTAGACATAGTTCTGAAGAAGATTGGCCGACTTGAGGCCTGTTGGGAGTACAGTAAGGGAGAGAATGCCATCCACATTAGCATTACATGCTCTCATCTACACCCTGAGGCGAGGATTTGGCAGTAAATCATTGCCGACTACATATTGCCGAGTACGCATGCTACACATATTAGAGTCCGACTGGTGGTGCTTCTTTGGGCTATTTTGGAGGGTAAGAAGATTTCTGTTCTACCCCTTATTAGAGAATCAATGTGGAAGGTAAACCAGCAGTAGAAATACAACATTCCCTTCCCGTCAATGATTATGAGATTAGCTATGGCATCTGGAGTAGAGCGGAGGCCGGGCGACCGGATGTCTACCCTCACGACTAACTTTTCGTTTTTGCCATTTGGAGAATAGAAGGAGCCGACATAGAAGAAGATCAGAGGAAGACTACTGAGCCGTCATCGTTATCAGCACCACCAGCGCCTTCAGCACCTGCACCGGCACCTCGGACCACTTATGAGTTGGTTCACGATATTCTTCAGGAGCTCCGCCTCCACGAGCGCCACAGTGAGCGTCGTTTTCAGTGGATATTGACGAGACTTAGCGGTCGAGACCCTGGACCACCTCTTGCACACACACCAGAGCTAGAGCCTAAGCCTGAGCCAGAGACTGAGACTGAGCAGGCAGCACAAGAGCCGGTAGCACAGGAGCTAACAGTTGAGGCAACTGAGGAGGCAGCTTTAGAGGTCATTGTAGAGCCGACCAAAGATATCATCGTGTATTACCCACCACAGCACCCACCACTGCCAGACGGTGGAGCATCATAGAGCTAGTCATCCCCATTCTGGTTTTTTGGCACGGAGGACCGTGCAATGCTTAAATGTGGGGGAGGATTCGCTACTTTTGAGTGTAAAAATTCTCTCCTAAATACTCTGTTATCCAGTTATTCTAGTTTTTATTATGCTTTTGTGGATATTTTTAGTATTTTGACTTATGCACTATATACTCTTATTTTGATCATTTGTATATATGTTAGTTTGCTTCTAGCTTGTCTTTAGTATTGCATTTTCATTTGGTTTATATATATATATATAGTAATGTGATTGGATGATGTGAATGGTATAGTGCTTAGTTCAATTTTGTCCTAATTGTTCATATTGGTTTTTGGATATTAAAAATTAGGAATAGAATTAAGAAAATTTTTGAAATTTGCATCTATCACAACATACATACATACATATAGGAAATAATTTTGGTAAAAAAATAACAAAAATTTTCAAGAATTTTATTTTGTGGGCATTCTATTGAATTTTGGAAAATCCTTTTTAAACTTGCTTGAATGAATTTTGGTGGAACATATAAGAGAGATAGAACAAAATACCTTGTGAGTTGTTGAGCTTTTAATGAGTGATTACACATTCTAACCACAAATTTTGTTCATTGTGTGATATGCTCCTTCTATGATTGTGATCTTGGTTTTGCTTAATTCTTTATTTCCAATAGTTGATATTTGAATACATTGAGCATGATTATGGCCATCTTTGAATTTAAGCTTACTTAACTATATGGACATACCCTTGCATCTACCATTGTTAACTCCCTTAAGCCTTATTGACCCCATTATTTTTAATATCACCACATCACAACCTTAAGTAAAAAATCATGATTTACCTTGATTTGTATCCTTGACTAGCTTAGGTTGAGAAGTGTGTTGTATTTAAGTGTGGAGGAATTTTGGAGGAACTTTGGTAGAAAGAGTACGAGTATTTTGGGTATGCATTGAAAACAATTTTGAAAATGGGTGTATTTATGTATAAATTCTTAAACCATATGCATTTGATTTCTTGAAAAAAAAAAGGGGGGGACAACAGTTACCCCAAGGAGAAAAAAAATGAATAAGGAATGCATATGTGATGTGAATGAAAGAGCGTACATGAATGTGTGTAAAAAGAGATGATGGGAGGTTAGGATTGCATACTTTTGTTATTGGATTGATATAGGTTGAGTTGGATACCTAAACTAATCAAGGATTCAATCTTTTAGTCCACTTAGCCATATTTATGTAACCTTAACCCTAACCCCATTACAACCCTAAGAAGTCCTCATGATTTTTGCATTCATGCATCATATGTTTGTTGATTGTTAGATGAAGAGCAAATCCTTGAAAGCATGATTAGAGAAAACTTGAGTGATTAAACCCTTAGACACTGAGCGTTGAGAGTGTATACACATCTAGTGAGGGTTCGATTACTCAATTCTATCTTTCCACACCTCTTGTCATGCATTCTTGCAAGTTGTTTCATTTTGATGAGTTGAATCAATTCTTTAGATTTTGATTGCATTGAACTACTTCTTTGCTTAGCCCTATATGTTCATACACTTGCTTGAAAATTTGTTGGTTTGTTTTCACCAAATTAATAGTAAACTATAGTATAGATAGGTATAGATAGTATGTAGTATACTTGCATGCATATAGATAGTTGCATTCAATAAGTTGTTACCTTTTGATGTTTATCATGAGAACATACTATTGTTTAAGTGTGGGAGAGTTGATAAGTCCATATTTGACCATATATTTTGGCTTGATTTGGACGGATTTCATTATATAAACTCACCCTTAATCACCAAAATAGCATACTTTTGTGATTTTTCCCTAAATTGAACCTAAATGTGAAAACATGTGTTTTTGTGCTTAAAATGAGCAATTTAATTTCACTTTTATCCCATTCGATGCCGTGATATGTTTGTTGAGTGATTTCAGGTCCTAGAGGCAAGAATGGCTGGGCAAAAGTGGAAGGAAGCATGCAAGAAGGAAGAGCACATGAAAAAAAACAAAGGAGAAGTATACACTAAAGTGTGCGTACGCACAACCCCCTATGCATATGCACAGGTCCCAGCGCGTGACTTCATTAATGAAGCACGTAGCTCGTGATTTTTTGGGCTCTTTGGCCCAATTTTGGGAGTTGCTGAAGCCAAATTGAGGGCTATATAAAGGGTACATCATTCCATATGAATGGGGCTTCCATTACATACATGAGGGAGATAATTAGGAGTAGGAGTAGTGTAGAGTAGTGTTCTTTTAATTCTCTCTTGGGGTTTTACTTAAATTTTATTGTAGCATTTTATAGTTTCAAGTTTGATCTTGAATTTTCACTCATCTCTTTTTTAAATACTCTTTAAATTTCTCTTTAATTACATAACATTTACTCTTATTTTCTTATGGTTCAAGTTATTTTGTTAATATATGCAATTTTAATTTCTTAAATCTTTTGTTTATGAATTTGGTCTTTTATGATTCCAAGTGACTAAGGAATTGGCGGTTAATTGAGTTAGAGGAGGATTAAATTACCAAGGAATTAGAATCTAATTCATTTAAAATTACTATGAATTAAATCCTTGCATAATCAAAGTGATTAATAAGAATTATTAATCTAGAAAAGTAAATATCTCCAAAACCTTAACTGTTTTCTCATATTACTCTCACAATCCGTTTATTATTTGCTTTCTGAAATATTTTGAATTACTGTTTAATGCAATTGAACTCAAAACACTCCTTTTTTCTTGTCTGACTAAGTAAATCATTCAACTATTGTTGCTTGGTTCATCAATCCTCGTGTGATCGACCCTCACTCACTGATGAGCGGATAATTTATACGCTTTTTGGCATTATTTTTAGGTAATTTTTAGTATGATTTAGTCAATTTTTATTATATTTTTATTAGTTTTTAAATAAAAATCACATTTCTGGACTTTACTGCAAGTTTGTGTATTTTTCTATGATTTCAGGTATTTTCTGGCTGAAATTGAGGGACCTGAGCAAAAATCTGATTCAGAGGCTGAAAAAGGACTGCAGATGCTGTTGGATTCTGACCTCCCTACACTCGAAATGGATTTTCTGGAGCTACAGAAATCCAATTGACACGCTCTCATTTGCGTTGGAAAGTAGACATCCAGGGCTTTCTAGCAATATATAATAGTTCATACTTTGCCCGAGTTTTGATGATGCAAATTAGCGTTTAAACGCCAACTTCCTACCCTATTCTGGCGTTAAACGCCAGAACTGAGTTACAAGCTAGAGTTAAATGCCCAAACTGGCACCAAAGCTGGCATTTAACTCCAAGAAGAGTCTCTACACATGAAAACTTCAATGCTCAGCCCAAGCACACACCAAGTGGGCCCCGGAAGTGAATTTCTGCACTATCTGCACTTAGTTACTCATTTTCTGTAACCCTAGTTACTAGTTTAGTATAAAAACTACTTTTAGAGATTTATTTTATGTCTTTTGTCCACATATCCAGTTTTACATTTTTCGAAACTGAGACCATTGTACACATTGGGAGGCTGGCCTCACGGCCATGCCTGGACCTTCATCACTTATGTATTTTCA
Source organism: Arachis ipaensis (assembly GCF_000816755.2). NCBI lineage: Eukaryota > Viridiplantae > Streptophyta > Magnoliopsida > Fabales > Fabaceae > Arachis > Arachis ipaensis. Next base: position 29,795,842 of record NC_029793.2, on the reverse strand, counting down.
ACGATGGAGTTTCTACATTTCATAGATTAAGGTGTGGAGCTCTGCTGTTCCTCATGAATTAATACAAAGTTCTATTGTTTTTCTATTCAACTCAAGCTTATTTTTATTCTAAGATATTCATTCGCACACAAGAACATGATGAATGTGATGATTATGTGACACTCATCACCATTCTCACCTATGAACGCGTGCCTGACAACCACTTCTGTTCTACATGAAAACAAGCTTGAATGCATATCTCTTAGCCTCCTGGTTCACGATCAGAGTCTTCGTGGTATAAGCTAGAATCAATTGGCAGCCATTCCTGAGATCCGAAAAGTCTAAACCTTGTCTGTGGTATTCCGAGTAGGATTTGAGATGGGATGACTATGACGAGCTTCAAACTCACGAGTGTTGGGCGTAGTGACAGACGCAAAAGGATCAATGGATGCTATTCCAACATGAGTGAGAACCGACAGATGATTAGTCGTGCGGTGACAGCGCATTTGGACCATTTTCACTGAGAGGACGGACGGTAGCCATTGACAACGGTGATCCCCCAACATACAGCTTGCCATGGAAAAGAGTATGAATGATTGAATGAAGACAGTAGGAAAGCAGAGATTCAGAAGGAGCAAAGCATCTCCATATGCTTATCTGAAATTCTCACCAATTGATTACATAAGTATTTCTATCTTATTTTATATTTATATTTTAATTATCAAAACCTCATAACCATTTGAATCTGCCTGACTGAGATTTACAAGACGACCATAGCTTGCTTCAAGCCGACAATCTCCGTGGGATCGACCCTTACTCACGTAAGGTTTATTACTTGGACGACCAACTACACTTGCTGGTTAGTTGTGCGGAATTGTGAAAAAGAGTTGAGATTATGAACGTGCACACCAAGTTTTTGGCACCGTTGAGATCACAATTTCGTGCACCAAGTTTTTGGCGCCGTTGCCGGGGATTGTTCGAGTTTGGATAACTGACGGTTCATCTTGTTGCTCAGATTAGGTAATTTTATTTTAATTTTAAGCTTTTTATTTTTAATTTATTTTTATTTTCGAAAAAAATTCAAAAAAAAAATTATTCTATGTTCTTCAGAATTTTTAAGAATGATTTCTAGAGTTTCATGAGATAAGTTGAATCCTGGCTGGCTGTTAAGCCATGTCTAATCTTTTGGACCGAGGTTTCACTTATCCTTAGAAGAGTTTCTTTGTCTTTCTCATCAATTTAGCTGTTGTATGTAATGATCTGCTAAAGCTTGGCTAGCCATTGGCCATGTCTAGTGTTTTGGACCGGAACTTTCACCGAAAGCTTGGCTGGCTAGTAAGCCATGTCTAATTCCTGGACTGGAGCTTTAGACTAACATTGCATGATTCCTGGAATTCTCATTAAAAATTTTGAAATCCTTATTTTTCTTTTTCCAAACAATTTTCGAAAAATACAAAAAAATTTTAATAAAATCATAAAACCAAAAATAATTTGTGTTTCTTGTTTGAGTCTAGTGTCAAATTGTAAGTTGGTGTCAATTGCATCTTTTTAACTTTTCTTAAAATTTTCGAAAACTCATGCATGGTGTTCTTCATGATCTTCAAGTTGTTCTTGATGATCTTCTTTGTTTGATCTTTTCATTTTCATATTTTGTGTTTTTTCTTGTTTTTCATATGCATTTTCAATTTGTTAGTGTCTAAACATTGAAAATTTCTAAGTTTGGTGTCTTGCATGTGTTTCTTTTCTTAAAAATTTTCAAAAATATGTTCTTGATGTTCATATTGACATTCAAAGTGCTCTTGGTGTTCATCTTGACATTCAAAGTGTTCTTGCATATTTTTCTTGTTTTGATTCATAATTTTCATGTTTTGAGTCATTTTGTTGTCTTTCTCTTTCTTCATTGAAAATTCAAAAATCAAAAAAATATCTTTCCCTTATTTTACTCATAAATTTCAAAATCGTATCTTTTTCAATTCTTTTTCAAAAATCAAATCTTTTTCATTTTTTTTCTTAATATTTTTGAAATCTTCAAAATTAATTTTCAAAATCTTTTTCTTATTTGCATCTCATATTTTCGAAATCAATTGCTAACATTTCATGTTTTGATTCAAAAAATTTTCAAGTTGTTACTTGCCTATTAAGAAAGGACCAATCTTTAAATTCTATAATCATATCTTTTAATTTCCTTTTCAAATCTTTTTCAAAATGATTTCAAATCATATCTTTTTCCAAAATCAATTTCAAAATCTTTTCAAACTTCTTATCTTCTTAAAATTGATTTTCAAATCTTTTTCAATTAACTACTTGACTTTTTGTTTGATTTTAAAAGTTTTCTATTTCAATCATATCTTTTTCAAAACCACCTAACTAATTTTCTCTCTCTAATTTTCGAAAACTCCCCCCACTTTTTCAAAATTCCTTTTAGTTAAATAATTGTTTTAAATTTTAATTTAATCTTATTTCTCTTTTTATTTTTGAATTCTAACTAATAATTAAAATAAAAATAAAAATATTTTTCCTTTTATTTTAATTTAAATTCAAATTCTTCTCTCTCTCTCTCTCTCTCATCTCTTTCTATTTATTTATTTATCTACTAACACTTCTCTTCTACTCAAAATTTGAACCCTCTCTTCTTCACTGTGTTCGAATTTTTCTCTTCTCCTTCTTCTATTCTTCTCTTCTTCTACTCACATAAAGGAATCTCTATACTGTGACATAGAGGATTTCTCTTCTTTTCTATTCTCTTTTTTTTCATATGAGCAGGAACAGGGACAAAGACATTCTTATTGAAGCTGATCCTGAACCTGAAAGGACTCTTAAGAGGAAACTAAGAGAAGCTAAAGCACAACCCTCTGGAGAGGACCTGACAGAAATTTTCGAAAAAGAAGGAGACATGGCCGAACCAAATAACAACAATGCCAACAATACAAGGAAGATGCTTGGTGACTTCATTGCACCTTCTTCTGACTTCTGTGGAAGAAGCATCTCAATTCCTGCCATTGGAGCAAACAACTTTGAGCTTAAGCCTCAATTAGTTTCTCCGATGCAGCAGAATTGCAAGTTTCATGGACTTCCATTGGAAGATCCTCATCAGTTCTTAGCTGAATTCTTGCAAATCTGTGACACTGTTAAGACCAATAGAGTTGATCCCGAGGTCTACATGCTTATGTTTTTCCCTTTTGCTGTAAGAGACAGAGCTAGAACATGGTTGGATTCACAACCTAAGGAAAGCCTGAACTCTTGGGAAAAGCTGGTCAGTGCTTTCCTGGCCAAATTCTTTCCACCTCAAAAGATGAGCAAGCTTAAAGTGGAAATCCAAACCTTCAGACAGAAGGAAGGTGAGTCCCTCTATGAAGCTTGGAAAAGATATAAGCAATTGATCAAAAGGTGTCCTACTGACATGCTTCCAGAATGGAGCATCATATGTATATTCTATGATGGTCTGTCTGAGTTGTCAAAAATGTCATTGGACCATTCTGCAGGAGGATCTCTTCATCTGAAAACCCCTACAGAAGCTCAGAAACTCATTGAAATGGTTGCAAATAACCAGTTCATGTACACTTCTGAGAGGAGTCTTGTGAACAATGGGACGCCTCAGAAGAAGGAAGTTCTCAAAATTGATACTCTAAATGCCATATTGGCTCAGAACAAAATATTGACTCAGCAAGTCAATATGATTCTCAGAGTCTGAATGGATTGCAAGCTGCATCCAACAGTACTAAAGAAGCATCTTCTGAAGAAGAAGCTTATGATCCTGAGAACCCTGCAATGGCAGAGGTGAGTTACATGGGAGAACCCTATGAAAACACCTATAATCCTTCATGAAGAAATCATCCAAATTTCTCATGGAAGGACCAACAGAAGCCTCAACAAGGCTTCAACAATAATGGTGGAAGAAATAGGTTTAGCATTAGCAAGCCTTTTCCATCATCTTCTCAGCAACAGACAGAGAATTCTGAACAAAGCCATTCTGGCCTGGCAACCATAGTCTTTGATCTATCCAAGACCACACTAAGTTTCATGAATGAAACAAGGTCCTCCATTAGAAATTTGGAGGCACAAGTGGGTCAGCTGAGTAAGAAGATTACTGAAACTCCTCACAGTACTCTCCCAAGCAATACAGAAGAAAATCCCAAGAGAGAGTGCAAGGTCATAACCATGACCAACATGGCCGAACCTGGAGAGAGTGAGGAGGACGTGAGTCCCAGTGAGAAAAGCCTCATGGGACGTCCTCTAGACAGAAAGGAGTTTCCCTTTGAGGAGCCAAAGGAATCTGAGGCTCATACAGAGACCATAGAGATTCCATTGAACTTCCTTCTGCCATTCATGAGCTCTGATGAATATTCTTCCTATAAAAAGGATGAAGACATCACTGAAGAGCAAGTTGCTAAATATTTAGGAGAAATCATGAAGCTGAATGCCAAGTTATTTGGTACTGAGACTTGGGAGGATGAACCCCCTTGTTCACCAATGAACTGAATGCATTAATGAGGCATACATTACCTCAGAAGAAACCGAATCCCGAAAAATTCTTCATACCTTGTACCATAGGCACCATGACCTTTGAGAAGGCTCTATGTGATCTGGGGTCAGGGATAAACCTCATGCCACTCTTTGTAATGGAGAAACTAGGAATCTTTGAGGTACAAGCTGCAAGAATCTCACTAGAGATGGCAGACAAATCAATGAAACAGGCTTATGGACTAGTAGAGGACGTGCTAGTAAAGGTTGAAGGCCTTTACATCCCTGCTGATTTCATAATCCTAGACACTGGGAAGGATGAGGATGAATCCATCATCCTTTGCAGACCCTTCCTAGCCACAGCAAAAGCTGTGATTGATGTTGACAGAGGAGAGTTGGTCCTTCAGTTAAATGAGGACTACCTTGTATTTAAGACTCAAGGTTCTCCTTCTGTAACCATGGAGAGGAAGCATGAAAAGCTTCTCTCAATACAGATTCAAATAAAACCCCCACATTCAAACTCGAAGTTTGGTGTTAAGAGGCTCCAACCCTGCTCTGATTATCTATGAGGCTCCATGAGAGCTCACTGTCAAGCTATTGACATTAAAGAAGCGCTTATTGGGAGGCAACCCAATGTTATTTAATTATATCTATTTATTGTTATTTTATGTTTTCTTTAGGTTGATGATCATGTGAAGTTACAAAAACAACTGAAAAATCAAAAACAGAATGAAAAATAGCATTAAAAATAGCTCACCCTGGAAGAAGAGCTTATTGGCGATTAAACGCCAGTAAGAGTAGCAGAATGGGCGTTAAACGCCCAATCTGGCAACATTCTGGGTGTTTAACGCTAGAAACAGGCACTAGACTGGCGTTTAACGCTAGAACAGGGCACCAAGTTGGCGTTAAACGCCAAGAAAGGGAGAAAAGCTGGCGTTAAACGCCAGAAACAAGCAGCAACCTGGCGTTTAACGCCAGAAGTGCACTCTAAGGGCGTTTTGCACGCCTAAATGGAGCAGAGATTCTAAGTCCTTGACCCCTAAGGATCTGTGGACCCCACAGAATCCCCACCTACTCCACTTCTTCTTCTCTCTTCTCCACACCTTTTTATAACACTCTTCCCCAAATACCCTTCACCAATCACCTCTATATCTCTTCCCAAATACCCTTCACCAATCACCTCATTCACTCTTCCCCAAAACCCCATCTACCTTCAAATTCAAAACCTTATTTCCCTTCCAAACCCAACCCCAAATACACAAACCTAACCCTCCCCCCATTCCTATATATACCCCTCATCTCTCCTTCAATTTCACACATCACAAACACCTTATACCCCCTTGTCCGGATTCACCCTCTCCCTCTATCTCCTCCATTTTTCTTCTTCTTCTCCTTCATTCTTTCTTCTTTGCTCAAGGACGAGCAAACCTTTTAAGTTTGGTGTGGTAAAAGCATTGCTTTTTATTTTTCCATAACCATTTATGGCACCTAAGGCCGGAAAAACCTCTAGAAAGAGGAAAGGGAAGGCAAAAGCTTTCACCTCTGAGTCATGGGAGATAGAAAGATTCATCTCAAAGGTCCATCAAGACCACTTTTATGAAGTTGTGGCCAAGAAGAAGGTAATTCCTGAGGTCCCTTTCAAGCTCAAAAGGAATGAGTATCCGGAGATCCGACATGAGATTAGAAGAAGAGGATGGGAAGTTCTCTCCAATCCTATTCAACAAGTCGGGATCTTAATGGTTCAAGAGTTCTATGCAAACACATGGATCACTAGGAACCATAATCAAAGTATGGACCCGAATCCAAAGAATTGGCTTACAATGGTTTGGGAGAAATACTTAGATTTCAGTCCGGAAAATGTAAGGTTGGCGTTCAACTTGCCAATGATGCAAGAAAATGCACGCCCCTACACTAGAAGGGTCAACTTTGATCAAAGGTTGGACCAAGTCCTCATGGACATATGTGTGGAAGGAGCTAAATGGAAAATTGACTCAAGAGGCAAGCTGGTTCAATTGAGAATGCATGACCTTAAGCCTGTGGCTAGAGGATGGTTGGAGTTCATTCAACGCTCAATCATTCCCACTAGCAACCGGTCTGAAGTTACTATAGACCGGGCTATCATGATCCATAGTATCATGATTGGAGAGGAAGTGGAAGTTCATGAGATTATACCTCAAGAACTCTACAAGGTGGCTGACAAGTCATCCACTTTGGCAAGGTTAGCCTTTCTTCACCTCATTTGTCACCTCTGCAATTCGGCTGGGATTGTCATAGAGGGAGACATCCTCATTGAAGAGGACAAGCCCATCATTAAAAAGAGGATAGAGCAAACAAGAGAGCCCACTCATGGACCTCAACAAGAGCATGAGGAAGCTCCTCATCATGAAATCCCTGAGATGCCTCAAGGGATGCACTTCCCTCCACAAAACTATTGGGAGCAAATCAACACCTCCTTAGGAGAATTAAGCTCCAACATGGGACAATTAAGGGTGGAGCACCAAGAGCATTCCATCCTCCTCCATGAAATTAGAGAAGACCAAAGAGCCATGAGGGAGGAGCAACAAAGGCAAGGAAGAGACATAGAGGAGCTCAAGAGCACCATTGGTTCTTCAAGAGGAAGAAGACGCCACCCTCACCAAGGTGGACCCATTCCTTAATCTCCTTGTCTATTTATTTTTTTCTGTTTTCATTCTCTATGCTTTATGTTTATTTATGTTTGTGTCTTTATTACATGATCATTAGTGTCTAGTGTCTATGTCTTAAAGCTATGAATGTCCTATGAATCCATCACCTTTCTTAAATGAAAAATGTTTTTACTCACAAAAGAACAAGAAGTACATGATTTCAAATTCATCCTTGAAATTAGTTTAATTATTTTGATGTGGTGACAATACTTTTTATTTTTCTGAATGAATGCTTGAACAGTGTATATTTTTGAATTTGTTGTTTATGAATGTTAAAACTGTTGGCTCTTGAAAGAATGATGGAAAAGGAGAAATGTTATTGATAATCTGAAAAATCATAAAATTGATTCTTGAAGCAAGAAAAATCAGTGAATACAAAGCTTGCAAAAAAATGGCAAAAAATAAAAGAAAAAGAAAGAAAAAGAAAAAGCAAGCAGAAAAAGCCAGTAACCCTTTAAACCAAAAGGCAAGGGTAAAAAAGATCCAAGGCTTTGAGCATTAATGGATAGAAGGGCCCACAGGAATAAAATCCTGTCCTAAGCGGCTAAACCAAGCTGTCCCTAACCATGTGCTTGTGGCGTGAAGGTGTCAAGTAAAAAGCTTGAGACTGAGCGGTTAAAGTCGTGATCCAAAGCAAAAAGAGTGTGCTTAAGAATCCTGGACATCTCTAATTGGGAACTCTAGCAAAGCTGAGTCACAATCTAAAAAGGTTCACCCAGTTATGTGTCTGTGGCATTTATGTATCCGGTGGTAATTCTGGAAAACAAAGTGCTTAGGGCCACGGCCAAGACTCATAAAGTAGCTATGTTTAAGAATCAACATACTGAACTAGGAGAATCAATAACACTATCTAAATTCTGAGTTCCTATAGATTCCAATCATTCTGAACTTCAAAGGATAAAGTGAGATGCCAAAACTGTTCAGAGCCAAAAAGCTACTAGTCCCGCTCATCTAATTGGAGCTAAGTTTCATTGATATTTTGGAATTTATAGTATATTCTCTTCTTTTTATCCTATTTGATTTTTAGTTGCTTGAGGACAAGCAACAATTTAAGTTTGGTGTTGTGATGAGCGGATAATTTATACGCTTTTTGGCATTGTTTTTAGGTAATTTTTAGTATGATTTAGTCAATTTTTATTATATTTTTATTAGTTTTTAAATAAAAATCACATTTTTGGACTTTACTACGAGTTTGTGTATTTTTCTATGATTTCAGGTATTTTCTGGCTGAAATTGAGGGACCTGAGCAAAAATCTGATTCAGATGCTGTTGGATTCTGACCTCCCTGCATTCGAAATAGATTTTCTGGAGCTGTAGAAACCCAACTGGCACACTCTCAATTGCGTTGGAAAGTAGACATCCAGGGCTTTCCAGAAATATATAATAGTTCATACTTTGCCCGAGTTTTGATGACAGAAATTAGCGTTTAAACTCCAACTTCCTACCCTATTCTGGCGTTAAACGCCAGAACTGAGTTACAAGCTGGAGTTAAACGCCCAAAATGGCACCAAAGCTGGCGTTTAACTCCAAGAAGAGTCTCTACACATGAAAACTTCAATGCTCAGCTCAAGCACACACTAAGTGGGCCCCAAAAGTGGATTTCTGCACTATCTGCACTTAGTTACTCATTTTTTGTAACCCTAGTTACTAGTTTAGTATAAAAACTACTTTTAGAGATTTATTTTATGTCTTTTGACCACATATACAGTTTTCATTTTTCGAAACTGATACCATTGTATACGTTGGGAGGCTGGCCTCACGGCCATGCCTGGACCTTCATCACTTATGTATTTTCAACGGTGGAGTTTCTACACTTCATAGATTAAGGTGTGGAGCTCTGCTGTTCCTCATGAATTAATACAAAGTTTTATTATTTTTCTATTCAACTCAAGCTTATTCTTATTCTAAGATATTCATTCGCACACAAGAACATGATGAATGTGATGATTATGTGACACTCATCACCATTCTCACCTATGAACACGTGCCTGACAACCACTTCCATTCTACATAAAAACAAGCTTGAATGCATATCTCTTAGCCTCCTGGTTCACGATCAGAGTCTTTGTGGTATAGGCTAGAATCAATTGGCGGCCATTCCTGAGATCCGGAAAGTCTAAACCTTGTCTGTGATATTCCGAGTAGGATCTGGGATGGGATGACTGTGACAAGCTTCAAACTCGTGAGTGTTGGGCGTAGTGACAGACGCAAAAGGATCAATGGATCTTATTCCAACATGAGTGAGAACCGACAGATGATTAGTGATGAGCGGATAATTTATACGCTTTTTGACATTGTTTTTAGTATGTTTTTAGTAGGATCTAGTTACTTTTAGGGATGTTTTTAATAGATTTTGTGTTAAATTTACATTTCTAGACTTTAATATGAGTTTGTGTATTTTTCTGTGATTTCAGGTATTTTCTGGCTGAAATTGAGGGACTTGAGCAGAAATCAGATTCAGAGGTTGAAAAAGGACTGCTGATGCTGTTGGATTCTGACCTCCCTGCACTCAAAGTGGATTTTCTGGAGCTACAGAACTCGAAATGGCGCGCTTCCAATTGCGTTGGAAAGTAGACATCTAGGGCTTTCCAGCAATATATAATAGTCCATACTTTGGCCAAGAATTGACGACGTAAACTGGCGTTCAACGCCAGCCTTCTGCCCAAATCTGGAGTCCAGCGCCAGAAAAGGATCCAGAACCAGAGTTGAACGCCCAAACTGGCACAGAAACTGGCGTTCAACTCCACAAACGGCCTCTGCACGTGCTACACTCAGGCTCAGCCCAAACACACACCAAGTGGGCCCAGGAAGTGGATTTATGCATCAATTACTTACTCATGTAAACCCTAGTGACTAGTTTATTATAAATAGGACCTATTACTATTGTATTGACCATCTTTGGACGCCTGGTTCTTAGATCAGAGGGGCTGGCCATTCGGCCATGCCTGGACCTTTCACTTATATATTTTCAACGGTAGAGTTTCTACACCCCATAGATTAAGGTGTGGAGCTCTGCTGTTCCTCAAAGATTAATGNNTGCGGTGACAGCACATTTGGACCATTTTCACTGAAAGGACGGACGGTAGCCATTGACAACGGTGATCCCCCAACATACAGTTTGCCATGGAAAGGAGTATGAATGATTGAATGAAGACAGTAGGAAAGCAGAGATTCAGAAGGAGCAAAGCATCTCCATACGCTTATCTGAAATTCTCACCAATGAATTACATAAGTATTTCTATCTTATTTTATATTTATATTTTAATTATCAAAACCTCATAACCATTTGAATCTGCCTGACTGAGATTTACAAGATGACCATAGCTTGCTTCAAGCCGACAATCTCCGTGGGATCGACCCTTACTCACGTAAGGTTTATTACTTGGATGACCCAGTGCACTTGCTGGTTAGTTGTGCGGAGTTGTGAAAAAGAGTTGAGATTATGAACGTGCGTACCAAATTTTTGGCGCCGTTGAGATCACAATTTCGTGCACCACTCACCTGAGGTATTACTTGATACGACTCGGTGCACTTGTCGGTTAGTTTGTGGTTTTTAAAATATGTGCCAAGTTTCTGGTGCCGTTACTAGGGATTGACTGTGATTAACAACTACCCGTTTTTTTATTGCCTAGATTAGACTTTCTTTGCTTTAATTGTGTTTAATTTTCTTCTCTAATTTTTTCGAAAATCTTGCTTAAATTTATTTAGAATTTAAGTTTGGTGTTTCCTTAGTTTATTTATTTTATTTTTCTATTTCTCTTCTTTATTATTTTTGAATTTTCTTATTGCCTTTTTCTTAGTAATTTTCGAAAATTTTAATTCAATTTATTAGTTTATTTTGTTTTATTTCTTTTACTCAGGTTAGCTCACTGGAAATTATCTTCACTCCGACGTAGAGATTTCCACTTTTTCTTTTTTTTTTCTGTCTGTTTATGAGGAGGAATAGGAATAAGGAACCTTTTCTTGATTTTGATCCTGAGATTGAAAGGATTTTAAGAAGATGCCTACAGCAGGTTAGAGCTTACAAAGCTGTTGAGAATTTCAAGGATAATTTTGAGAAAGAAGTTGAAGAGTTTATTATGGATGCAAACAACAACAACAATGTTGTTATTCCTAATGCTCCTAATACTTTTAATATGCCTGAGCAACCTAGAAAGACACCTGGCTCATACACTGCTCCTATCCCTACCTTCTATGATAATAGTATTGTTGTACCTCCTATGACTGCTAACAACTTTTACCTGAAGCCTCAACTCATCACTTTGGTGCAACAAAACTATCAGTTTCATGGACTTCCAGAGGAAAAACCAAACTTGTTTATCTCTAATTTCCTATAAATCTATGAGACAGTGAAGACCGATGGAGTCCATCCTGATGTTTATCGATTGTTACTCTTTCCGTTTGCTGAATGGGACAAAACCAAGCAGTGGCTTGACACACAACCCAAAGAGAGCTTGGATACACGGGATAAATTGGTCAATAGATTCCTAACAAAATTCTTTCCACCTCAAAAGCTGACTAAGCTGAGACTAATGTTTAGACTTTCAGGCAGAGAGAGGGTGAATCTCTCTATGAAGCTTGGGAGAAGTATAAGCTGATGCTCAGAAAATATCCTCCTGACATATTTTCAGACTGGATCCAGTTGCAGATCTTCTATGATGGAGTTACTGAGGCCACCAAAATGACTTTGGATAATTCTGCAGGCGGATCTCTTTATATGAAAAAGACCCTTGAGGAGGCTCTAGATTTGATTGAGATGGTTGCTAAAAACTAATATCTGTGAGAAGATTTCTGTGAGGAAAGGAGTCATGGTTGCTAAGAACCAATATATGTATTCTTCTAAGGCTATGTCTGAACAGATAAATGTCATTGCTCAACACTTGGGTGGACTATAAGTTTAAGCTATTAATTATGTGGGCAATTTCTCCAGACCCCCCAATAATGATCATTTCTCTAAGACTTACAATCCGGAGTGGAGGAATCACCCAAATTTTGAATGGAAAAATCAACCAAAGAGGCACCAGAGCTTCAATAACAATCAGGGCCATCAGAATAATTTCAATCAGAGTGATTTCAAAAATAATGCACCTTTTCATTCTCAGAAATCCTCTGACTTGGAATATATAGTTTCAAAGCTCTCCAAGAGTACTTTTAATTTCATGCAGGAAACTAGGGCTGCAATTAGAAACTTGGAGGTTCAGATGGGTCAACTAGCCACAAAAGTTACTGAAATTGATCAAAGGTCTACAAATACTTTTCCTAGTAACATAATTCCAAATCCAAGAGAAGAGTGCAAGGTTATCACCTTAGTAAGTGGACCAATGGCAAGTAAGGAAGTACAAGTTACTGAGGAATTGATTGAAAAAGAAGCTCTGGAGAAGGCACAAGCCAAGGAGAAGGACACCCCTGAGAGGCACCTTGATAATCCCTTTCCGGTTGATCTTGAGCAATATCCAGTGAAGCCTAAAGCACCTGAGTACAAGCAAAAGATGCCATATCCTCAGAGGCTTCAAAAGGAGACCAAGGACAAGTAGTTTTTAAAGTTCTTGGAAGTCTTCAAAAAGTTACAAATCAATATTCTTTTTGCTGAGGTTTTAGAGCAAATGCCTCTCTATGTTAAGTTCATGAAGGAGTTTCTATCCAAGAAGAGAACTTTAAAGGGAGATGAGATAGTGGTTATGACCAAGGAATATAGTGCCATCATTCAAAGCAAATTACCAAGAAAGATGTAGGATTCGGGAAGCTTTCAAATACCATGTACCATTGAAAGCACAACCTTTGAAAAAGCCTTGTGTGATACATGAGCAAGCATCAATTTAATGCCCTTGTCTGTGATGAAAAAGTTGCAAATTAAAGAGGCACAACCAACAAGAATGGCATTATAAATAGCAGACAAATATCTGAAACATGCACATGGAATAGTGTAGAATGTCTTGGTCAAGGTGGAGAAGTTCTTTCTCCCAATAGATTTTATGATTCTTGACATGGGAGAGGATGAAAATACCTCTATAATCCTAGGAAGACCATTCCTATCTATTGGGAGAGCTCTAATTGATGTAGAAGAGGGTGAATTAGTGCTTAGAGTGTATGATGAGAAACTGGTCTTTCATGTCTTCAAAAATATGCATTCATCAGGTGAAGAGGAGAGGTGCATGCAGACTGAGCTTATTAATCCAAAACTTCAAGAACCCTTTGATGATGCATAATAGGATCTGCAGCTCAAGCCTCCTTTAGTGACAATCAACAAAATTTTTTTTAACATCAATTCTAGGTTTGGTGTTGGGAATGCAGAATCAAGAAAGGAGGAGGCTCCCAAGAAGAAAGTGCCCCAGAAATGGAGAAATAAAAAGATCCCCACTGAAGGTTTCTCCCCAGGGATGAAGGTGGTGTTGACTCATAGTAAACAGAATCCTCTCTCTTGAGCATATTGACCTAATTCATAGGGACACAGAGAGAAAATTCACAGTGAGAGGGGAGGAGTTGAAGCACTATGATCAACTGCTGCCTTAATGAGAAATCAACCATCAATCTAGTGACATTAAAGAAGGGCTTGTTGGGAGGTAACCCAATCATCCGTATCCTTAGATTTGCTATTTGTTTTTAGTTTATTTAGTTTGTTTTAATTTCTTATAGTTTTCTTTATTTTTAAGTGTGTTTTGATCATGCTGAGTGTTTAAAATAGGAACAGGTGCAATCAGAAGGGATTTCAGACCATCCTAGAGGGATTCAGTTCTGCCTGGGTGGCGCCAAACTTGAGAAGCTCAGCATATAAAGAAATTGGAGGATTCACTACTGGCTAGGTGGTGCCAAACTTGGAATTCCCAAGTTTGGCGCCAGGTGCTACAAATTGGAGGAAGTTGCTTCGGGAGATGTGGCGCTAAACTTGGAAATATGAAGTTTGGCACCACCATCAAAGCATTTTTGGAGTTCCATTCGGCCAGGGTGGTGCCAAACGTGGCCACCCTGGCATTTGGCGCCACCTTGGGCAAACAAAAATTTTATTTTATTTTTTTGTATCCTTATATCATTCCCTTCTTCTTCGATTTATTTTTTTTAACTCATCCGTGCGTTTTTTTTTATGTCCCATCCCATTTTCAGTTTTTCTTTGCTTAAGTACAAACAAACTTTTAAGTTTGGTATTATAGAGCGCACTCTCTGTTTATCTTATCATCAATGGTACCAAAGGGAGGTGAATCATCTTCACAGAGGAGCACAACCTGAGGAATGAGATGGCCACCAGGAGAACTGAGGTGGTTGAGTTCATTTCATTCTATTTCCCTTTCCACTCTTATTTTCTTATCTCTTGTTTTCTGTTTCTTTTCTTTATCTGTTGCATGATCTTTAGTGATTTCAATTTCTTAGGTTTTAGTTTGCTTCAGTTGTTTATTTTTAGTTTGAAAAGATGTCTCACGTATCGCTCACAGAGCTTGAAATTAAAAAGAAAAAGAAAAGAAGGATGTATTGCATGAGAAATTGAGTTTATATTTAAGAGTAATTTTATTTACTTAGATGTGGTGGTGTTTATCTGTGACTCTGAATGCATGATATGAACAATGCATATTTGAATTTAGATCAAAGGATGTTGATGCATGAAGAATAGGAATTTAGAGAACTATTATGAATTCTCTAAATTAAACAAGAAATTGATCCTTGAAGTAAAAGAAACAGCAAAAAGAAAAAGAAAATAAATAAAAAGCAAAGCCCAAGGCTCTAAGCATCAATGGCTAGGAGGGTTAAATATGATCAAAAGCTCAAAAGAGTTGTTTTTCTAGCTATATGCTTGTGGTGTGACTGTGTCAAGGAATTTTTGAGACAGAACACTTAGAGTGAAAGTCAAGTGCAATGCAGAGTATGCCAAAGGCTCTGAGCACAACTGATTGGAAAAGTTCAATAGAAAATATCAGAACTCAAAAAGTTCTCCAGGTAAGTGCTTGTGGTGTATTTGTGTCAAGCAAATCTTGAGACAAAATATTTAGAGTCACGGCTAGACGCAAGGTACAAAGCACCAAAGAAAAGACCAGAAAAGGTTGTGTTCAAGGATTAATCTGAAGATTAAAAAGCAAGAGAATTCATAATACTATCCGGATTCTAATTCTGAAGGACATTAATATTCCTAAGCTTCAAAGGATAATGAGATGCCGAAACTATTCATGGTCACAAGGT
The DNA here is from genome assembly GCF_000816755.2 of Arachis ipaensis. Lineage (NCBI taxonomy): Eukaryota > Viridiplantae > Streptophyta > Magnoliopsida > Fabales > Fabaceae > Arachis > Arachis ipaensis. Next base: position 29,780,555 of record NC_029793.2, on the reverse strand, counting down.
TGTTAACCCCACTCAAAAAATAGACGAGATCATAATTGAAAAACTCAACTCCAATGCAAATTCACATCTCAGTGCTATATTATTTTCAGTTGCTTGAGGACAAGAAACAATTCAAGTTTGGTGTTGTGATGCGTGAGCATCTTTCTTATCTTTTCCTAGTGATTTGCATGTGAATTTGTTGAATTAAATCAAGATTTAGATTTTTTAAGCCACCATGAATGCTACTTTGAGTTGTTTTGTGATTTGAAATGAGCATAACTTGAGCTATAGAGGTCCAAATGATGTAGTTCTAGTAGCATTGGAAAGCCAACTTTTAGAGCTTTCTAACGATATATAATAGTCTATACTTTTTCTCTGGCACCATGGTGCCAAACGCCACCAAACTTCACCCTTTCAAGTTTGGTGCCATGATCACAAGAAACTCACAATTTGATTCGGCCATAGTGGTGCCAAATGCCACATCCTCAAGCTTGGAGCCACATTCCTCAAGTTTGGTGCCAGAAGCCTGGGAACACGTGTGTATTCGCTGCATGCATGGCGCCAAATGCCACCAGTCTCAAGTTTGGCGCTAGTATGTTGAAAAATAAGGGTTTCCGCGTGATCTTCACCAAATCTTTTTATTTAATTTAGTTTTTAAAATTAGTTTTGAATTAAGAAAAGATATTTTTAGGTTTTAGAAATTATATTTTATATTTATTAGGATTAGATATAAAAGGAGAAGATATCTTGACTTAGTTTTTCTCCTTCTTCTCCTCCGCTTCCGCACTTTTCAAAATTACAGACTTTTCTCTCCTAGGGTTTTTCCGCACCATAAGTAACTAAACCACCATTGTTAAAGTTAGGAGTTCTATTTATTTGAATGGATTAATAACCATTGTTTTCTACTTATGATTAATGCATTGATTTACATTCAAGAATCTATTTCGTTCTTCATCCTACGGATTAGAGTGTATTAGAAAATAACTCTTTTCTAACATGAATTCTTGTTGAATCTTGGAAAAGTTATCTCACCTGAATAACAGCTTGAAATTGAATTCTCATAACTCTCTAATTATCTGAATTTAATGTGATACGTGACATATAATCATATCATCTTTTGGATCTTTAGGGTTTTGTGTGGCTATAAACTAGGTGATGAGTTTGGAAAACTCCAAATTAAATTAGTGATGATCAAACATTATTAATATGATTAATTGAAAAATTATTAATTTGATTTCAACTCATATATGTTGATTAAAATAATTTTGGTGTGCAGGTTTTGATTGGGCCAAAAAGAAAAGAAAAATTGTTGCAAGCCCAAATATGAATTTTGCTTTCAGCCTTGGTTAAATTGTTTGGCTGAATCAATATGTTGTTAATGGGCCAGATTCTATTAACATTATTATTAGCCCAATTTAAACTTTAGTTGGAAACCCAAGGCTTGGTCCGAAACCAATTTTGAGAGAAAGCAAATGTTTTGCTTCATGCTTCCAACGGATCTCCTTTTTTTTATCATGTGATGGAATTCAAATTTTATAAAATGGAGTTAATGCAGTCCTTAGAACCATGAGAGAGAAATTATAATTGATTAGATGGTTGGCCTTAATGAGGCACGCTACTCAGCAAAAGGGAAGCAAAAGCAACTCATCTTTAATTAATTTGTTCAAAATCATTTGATTGATTTTCTTTCTACTATCTCTTCTCTCTCATCTCTCTTCTTCACTCGGTCATTTCATAGAAGAAACTATGGAAGCTATGGCAAGCTACCAAAGAGAAGAAGAAGCAAGCAACAAGACCATTGCAATGATGGCAAGAAAAAGAAAACAAAAAGTATGTTGTGGGTGAGATTTTCATCACTTATGGTAAGATTTGTTGAAGAGATCTTAGCTTCTCCATACCAAAAATGGATGAAGAAGATTTCGGTCAGAGAAAGAAGGTCTCAGAGGGATGGCTCGTCTCTGCTTTGTGCTCACTCATCGCAGAAGGTAGCTAGGGAGGCTATGTGAAGGAGGAAGCAAAAGTGGAGCAGAAGGAGTTGTCATGCATCAAGAAGCATCAAGGGCTAGGGATCCTTCTTGGAGTGCAAGTCAAGATGGATAGCTCAGATTGATGAAGATTGGTATAAAGGAAAGACTCAGAGGTAATTGCAAGTTGGATATAGCATTCGGTTTCTTCTCCTCTCTCTCTGACCGAACCGGTTTTGCATGGAGAAGAAGAAGTTTAGCTTGGTTCATTTGGTTTCAACCGTGGAGGCTTCTCCCTCTATAAATAAGGGAGAACAGCCAGTGCTTGAAGCAAGGAAAAGAGTGAAAGCACAGTGTTTCTATAGCTACCTAAGCTAACATATGTTCTTCTCCTTCAATGTGTTTCATGTTGTATTTTTCTATTTAATTTTGTCTGTCTTGAGTCTCATGGAAAAAGGCAAATAGTAAGGTTTGTAAGAAAAAGCCATAGAGCGGAAAAAGACAGAGAGTGCAAAATTAAAAGAAAAAGCCATAGATGTCCTTATAGGTCCTTTGTATATCTGTGTTATGTTTCATGATTCTGTGAGAATCCCCTTGTAAGTTGGGTTAGCACTTAGCAGTTGAAAGCTTGGCAGTGACCAAGTCAAGTTCAGGATTAGGGTTTAGATTCTGGACTTGTCCCGGACAGGAAGGGTAATTCCTAGGGAGAATTGGTGTTTGTAATCAAGGATGATTATAGTGAAATTCCATCATTGTTGTGATGGAGACTGGATGTAGGCTGCATTGCACTTGGCAGTTGAACCAGGATATATCTTGGTGTGATTCTCTCTCTTTCTTCTACTCCATTTCTGTTTCTACTGCATAGGAGATAAAACCAAAAATTATCTCGTGCCGGGTGACGAGATAAAAAGAAAAAATCTCGTGGCTGGGTACGAGACAAAAATAAAAAAGTCTCCAGAAGTTGTTTTCAAGGACCAGCAAGTTTCAATCAGCAAAACGGGGCTAAGATTCAACCCCCATCCCCCTTCTCTTAGCCATTGAAAACCATCACTAGGGTTTGAACTTAAACCTCTAATTAGATTAAGTGACCAAGAAATTGGCAGTTAATTGAGTTAGAAGAGGATTAAATTACCAAGGAATTTGAATCTAATCACTTAAAGTTGCTATAAATTAAATCCTTGCATAATCAAAGTGGTTAATAAGAATTGTTAATCCGAAAAAGTAAATATCTCCAAAACCTTAACTGTTTTCTCATATTACTCTCACAATCTGTTAAACTGTTTGCTTTCTTAAATCTTTTGAATTACTGTTTAATGCAATTGAACTCAAAACACTCCTTTTTGCTTGTCTGACTAAGTAAATCATTCAACTATTGTTGCTTGGTCCATCAATCCTCATGGGATTGACCCTCACTCACCTGAGTTATTACTTGGTATGACCCGATGCACTTGCCGGTTAGTTTATGGTTTATAAAATCCGCACCAACACACGGTATGGGAAAGTCAAAATCTCCCCTACAAATAGGGCTGGAAGTGAGTCAAGCCAGCTCATGAGCCAGCTCGAGCTCGACTCGTTAACAGCTCGATAAGCTAAGCTCGTGAGCTGGTGAGCCAAGCTTGAGCCTGAAATTAAGCTCATAAATTCAATGAGTTGAGCTTGAGCTTGGATAAGCTCAGCTTATTAGCTCGTGAGCTGGCTCGATTATATATATATTATAACAATCTTAATTATTTAATATTTATATTTATTTTTTACATATAATTTTAATATAGGACATAAATAAAAAATTTATAATTTATTGATAGATAAACAATATATAAAATTGATCTTTTCAAATATTTTTAAAAATATATAAGTTATAATTTATTAATATAAAATTATAGATTATGTATCTATGTTTCTCTTATTTGAGCCAGCTCGTGAACTCGAGCCAGCTCGTGAGCTTTTGGTGAGCCGAGCTTGAACTTAAGAAATAAGCTCGATTGTTAATGAGTCGAGCCGTGAGCCAAACTCAATTTTCGTGAGCCGAGCTTGAGCTTGGCCTAGCTCGACTCAGCTCGGCTCACTTCCAGCCCTACCTACAAAGATAAGGGATGCTCTGGGCTTAAATGCAACTAGTAATCTATTCTCTTAAACAAATTTTGGTGTTGCTGTTTCTAGGTTACTTTATGTTAATTTATTTTAGTGCTGTTGTAGGCCATTGTTTTCCAGAAAAAAATTATAAATAAAAATATCAGTAAAGAGCAAAAGGAGGTCGTCGAAAGCTTCAAAGGTTCTTCTTTCTCATTTTTGACAATATCTTTGTTGAAAATTGATCTGGATGGAAAGGAAAATCGACTGAAGTTCAAGAGAACATTCATTCTCTTCATCCATAAGTGCTTCTTGTTGCCAGCAATAGTCAGCAAAATTTTTTTAGTTCACATACCAACAATTCTTGATGCTGACAACATACGGGAACGGAGTAGGGCTACTCATGTGCTCAACTTCCTCATTAAAGGAATCAAAAGTCACAAGAACGACAACAAATACTCGATTGATGGATATCTTTTTGCGTTGATAATTATATACTTTCACGAATCAAAATTTATTGATACACCAGCAAATAAAATCCATGGACCACCATGGGTTGCACATTGGACAAGAAAAATGCTGGTTGAGAGGATTGATGGTAAGGCAAAAGATGAAATGGTAACTTCAAAAAAACTTATTTCTTGAAAGTTTCGGTGTCATTATCTCTAAAATATTGTCATATTGACTATTTAAACTGATTGTGCTAATTAAATAGCTATCTATTTTAGGGTCTCAGGAAAAGATTGGAGCTAAGGGATGGAAAAGAAGAAAAGAAGGGTAAAAAGCAAGAAAAGAAAAAACAAGAAAGGAAGAAACCTATTATAAAGAATTGTTCAAAAACTCATAAACTAGGATTGGACTTAAACTTCTAATTTAAATTAAGTGACCAAGAAATTGGCGGTTAGTTTAGCTGGAAGAGATTAAATTACTAAGGATTTAGGGTTTAATCAATTAAAATTGCCATGAATTAAACCTTTGCATGATTAAAGTGAGTGATAAGAACCATTAATCCGGAAATTTAACATCTCCAAAACCTTAACTATTTTCTCATAAATTTTCACAACCCGATTACTGTTTGCTTACTAGAATTCTCTGAACTACTGTTTGATGTAGTTTAGAACTTAAAACACTCTTATTTGCTTGTCTGACTAGCTTAATCACTCAACTATTATTGCTTGATCTATTAATCCTCGTGGGATCGACGCTCACTCACCTGAGTTATTACTTGGTACGATCCGGTGCACTTGTCGGTTAGTTTGTGGTATTCGAAATCCGTAACCAATGATTCTATAGTGTACAACCAATGATTCCCTCCGTGTGTCGAAACTTTCAAGCATTGCAAACCACTTGTCAGAATTGATGGGACTCACTTGTATGGCAAATGGGGGTGGATTGCTTCTAGCAATTGCGTAGGATGCAAACTTGAACATCATCCTAATGACTTTTGAACTTGTTGAGGGAGAAAATATAAAGTCGTTGTCCTTTTTTTCTCTCCAATCTTTGCCATCACGTGATCCTACAATAGGATATTCTTGTTATCTTTGTTAGACACAATGGGATCAAGGCTACTATGAAGGCCCCTAATGATGGTTCGGTCCCGTCAAATGGTATCATGCATTTTGAGAACAAGCTTATTGCAACAAACTTTGCTTGTAGTTTTCAAGATTAAGGATGCAAAGAGGCTGCTTGTGAATGCTGATAACTATAGTTGTAAAAATCATATCGGACTGGATGGTTCGACCGAAAAACTAATGGACTGAATCCTAAACCGAATCGGTTTAACATTCTGACAGCTTAAGGATGAAACCAATCAAAACCCGTGCGAACCGCCCTAAACTGATGTGAACCAGTCAAAACCCAATCAACTCACGCGCTAATGATGTTAGCATGCGGGTTTGAGCAAATTTTCAAAAACTTACTTGAACTGGGATTCGAACATGAAGTTAAAAGGGTAGGGAGCAGCCTTACAACAACTAGGCTAGGAAGCTTTGCTTTGAGTTTTCAAGATTAAGGATGCAAAGAGGTTGCTTGTGAATACTGATAAGTATAGTTGTAAAAATAGGATCGGACTGGACAGTTCGACTGAAAAACCAATGAACTAAATCCTAGACTGGTCCGGTTTAACATTCTGACTACTTAAGGATGAAATTGGTCAAAACTCGTGTGAACCACCCTAAAAAACTTAAAGAAAATCCTAACCAACTTGGGTTGGTCGAGTGGTCAGCTCACTCGTCCGCTTAAACAAGTGGTCGAGTGGTCAGCAACCCATTGGCCAGTGGTAGACCCTTAAATGGAGCTCAGATCCGCGACGGATTAATTCTTGACCTGTCAGGTTGGGGGATACTGTGGGAAACCAAAAAAAATAAAGAAAATCCCACCTCTTTTTTTAGAGACCAAAATTTTAAAGCAACAATTTTTATTTATCAATTTTAATCGGACTAACAAGTTTGTATAAATAAATCTCATGGTTATTTACACATACTTATTTAATATAAAAATAAAATAAAAATGACTTGTTATAAGAAAAAAATAGATATAAATTCATTATGACTAGGTTAACCAATTCAACTAGTCTCCCAACAGTTAAATCAATGACCCATTAACCTAGTATTCTGATCAGGTCAATTGCTGGTCAGTTCTAATAACTATGATGATATGTGACATCAGCATCAGGATAGTAGGAGAAGGTTTGAACATATGACGACAAACATTTCTAAGTGTGTTAGCTTTGTTTTTAAATGCATAAGGAATCTTTCGGTTACTTCGTTGATGAAGTCCACACATGCTAGGTTGGCAGAGCTATTTGTTCGCCAAGAACAGGATTGAGGCACAGTTGGAGACTAGCCACCAATTTTAATAAGCTCTAATGAAGGCCATAGAGTGCAACAGGAGAGATTTGAGATGCTTCATAGTGACCACTATACTATAGGTCTAACTCTGAGTTCATCGTGGCAGAGACGAGTCATATGGTAATTTCTCACTTAGCTCATATAGAGTATTATTGAGGGACTGAACATGTGACTGCGGGTATTTTCAAGCCCTATATCATCTATATAACCATGCTATAGTATGTTGTGCCCTCTTGCGGCTCAATTGGACAACTTATGTTCATGATGTATACCACATGATAACAATGTTTCATGTCTATAGGATGGGTTTCACCCCTCCTATTCTAGAAAGGTTCTGGCCCCATATGATGGTCCCACTGTCATTCCTCATCTAATATGAGATGTGTGAGAAAAGGGCGTCCAAGAACAACTAGAATTCGAACCAACATGGATGTGATTGATTCTAACCATCCAAAGAGATGTGGACTCTAGGCAGGTTGGACATACATGAAGGAATTGTGATCAGCCGTAGACCGCCTTGCTGTCAATAGTCAAAGCCACTTGTTAGGTCACATCATGTAGCGTGATGGTGCATTCTCCGAGTGGCATATGAAAGCTAAGGTGTGCGTTTCTGGATGCCATCTTTCAGTAAATGCGCTGATAAGAGGCTCATCCAACTTAAACCAATAGTTGTTCAACCTAGTGTAGTGGTATAAGCTAGCAGCTTTCAAGTATAGAATGATCAGTCGTATAGAGGTATATTCTATTACCTCCTAACACTGGTAACACAATGAGTCAGCTACATTAATAAGGAAAAAATGGTAACTTTAAAAAATATTTGGTAAACATATAGTGTATAGTG